>NC_138212.1:16408060-16873060 GCF_964194415.1 Vipera berus | reverse complement strand
GTGATCATCATTTGCAACAGCACTGGGAAGTCAATGTGTGAGGGGTCCTTGATGCTCTCTGAGCTTGGTTGTTTTCTTGCAGATGTTTCATTACCCAAACTAAGTGTGTATAGAGATTCTCAGTCCTCCAGGTCATAGTTATCCCAAAGAGGCAACTGGACTTTCTTGTTTTTCTTTGAAGGCATTTTGCTTCTTGGATGAGAAGGGAAGTGTCTTAAAACAAAAACAAACATCTTTGGGATACCCCAAATTAGCAACATCATCAGTGCTAGTCAAGAAAACCACCAAGCTCAGAGAGCATCAAGGGCCCCTCACTTCAACCCTGAGCTACCAATATTCTCCAATATAAGTCCATGTGCGGCCATTCAAAGGATTTCAGGGTTTCTGTCCAAGGGGACCGTGGGTGTGTTTGTATGGGGCTAATATTGACCAATAGTTTTCTATACCATTTCACCAGTGGATGGCCTAACTCAAACTCAACCAAAGCTGCAACTTTGCTTATGTACCAAAGAAACTGGAAGATAATGGTGCCATCTGGTGGTACTTGCCATAAAAAATGTGGCACGTCCCATGTGAAGGACAAAATTATCCCAGTGCCAGATTTGAAGTTTTCTTAATGCTGCTGGGAAACAGAAATTGCTAATAGGTCAAGACAAACAGGCAGCTCCAAACCATGGCTGGTTTGAATTAAGCTTAACATACGAGTACAGCCCTTCTGGTTTAAGTCTCAGTGGGATGTACAGACTCAGCCAATGATAGCTGGTCCATAAATCTTAGTTCAGCAAAACACAGAAGCAAATGGGATGAAGCCATTTAGGATAGTGGGAACTCAAGGCCTTAAGAATAAACTTTCAAGCTGCTACTGCTTGACTTCCAGTTTTGCCAGTTTGAAGGCAAAGTTATAGAAAGGTATGTCAGAAACTGTGACACTCTGTGAAAGTGAAGATTGGACTTTGACCAGGCAGAATGGGAAGAATGTTGAGGCCTTTGAAGTTTGCTGCTGGAGAAAATTCCTGAGAAGACCATGGACAGCCAAGAAAATTAGCTGAAGGATTATTGAACAAATCAGCCCAAGGTTCTTCTATTTTCCTTATGGCAACAATCCTGCGAGGTGGTTGGGCTGAGAAAGAGTGATTGGCTCCAGGTCACCCAGCTGGCCTTCAGGCCTAAGGCAGGACTAGAACTTACAGTCTCCCGGTGATTGGCACCAAGTCACCTAACTGGCTTTCATGGCTATAGCGGAACTAGAACTCACAGTCTCTTGGTGAATGGCCTGCAAGTCACCCAGCTGGCCCTGAAGCCTAAGGTAGGACCAGAACCCACAGTCTCCATCTAGTAGTTCCATTTGCTTCTTCAGTCAGTCCCTCTAACACTCTAACAATCGGTCTTGGCCATCTAAAAACAGGTCCTCTGCATAAATATAAGTCTCTCTTTTGGGGAGCAATTAGTTAAGAGAAAGAGAGTTCCTCAGCCAAGCATGTCACCATTGGTTTTCAACCTTTCTCCATCAGCTGCATCTCCTTCGTTGGCTATTGCTTCGGTGTCAGCTTCTTATTCCAACATGGACTTTCTCCATTCAGATCTCCTTTCTGGATTCCAATTATGAGTTGTCTGAAGCCGACAGCTTCTTCAGGAATGCAAGTCAGAATGGGTGGGCAGACTAAAACCCCGATTGGTCCTCCCACAGAGTTTCCCCGCAGCAGAAGCAAGACGGATTTTTAGTTTATTTATTATGTCTCTGCCTGTGGTCCTGAGCCTATTTATGTCATGGTGGGGGAAAAAAAATCTTAAGAGACCCCCTTGCTATTTCTGGGCCTAAATTAAACCTACATTTAGGTGGGTGAGAGTTGAGGTTTGGTTAGTTTTTCCTTCCCCCATTTCCTAGGAGGTTTTTTTTTTCTTCTTCCCCTTTTGGTTTTTTTTTCTTCTCTAGGTAGTTTAAACTACAGCTTCTTTTGAAAGTATTTTTCTTTCCCTCGTTAAATAGATTGGAGGCGCCAACTAACCTTGAGCCAGCACTGGTCAACTTCTCTCTCAAACCAGGAACACTCTGCAAGTTAGAGATGTGCTTATTCTGCAAAAGCCTGCTCTGATTTCTTGCCCATAATAGCTGCTACATGGCAACCCTTTCAGCATTTGAAGCCATCTCCTGCCCTTCCGCTAAGCAAATGCCTTGATAAGACCACACTTGGAATATTGCCTCCAGTTTTGGTCACCGTAATATAAAAGAAGATGTTGAGGCACTGGAAAGAGTGCAGAGAAGAGCAACGAGGATGATTAAGGGGCTTGGAGGATCAAATGTATGAAGAACAATCGCAGGAATTGGATATGTCTAGTGCAGGGGTAGGCAACCTTGGCTCTTTTATGACTCATGGACTTCAACTCCCAGACCACGAGTCATAAAAGAGTCATAAAGAGTCATAAAAGAGCCAAGGTTGCCTACCCTTGGTCTAGTGAAAAGGAGGACTATGGGAGACATGATAGCAGTATTCCAATATTTGAGGGGCTACCACAAAGACGTGTGTGTGTGTGTGTGTGTGTGTGTGTGTGTGTGTGTGTGTAAAACTATTTTCCACAGCACCAGAAGGCAAAACAGGGAACAATAGATAGAAACAAATCAAGGAGAGAAGTGACCTAGAACTAAGGAGAAACTTCCTAACAGTGAGAACAGTTAATCAGTTGGAATGCCTTGCCATCAGAAGTTGTGGGTGCTCCGTCGTTGGAGGCTTTTAAGGACCGACACTTGTCTGAAATGGCATAGGGTCTCCTGCTTAAGCAGGGGCTTAGAGTACAAGACTTCCACGGTCCCTTCCAACTCTGTTATTCTGTGTTCTGTGACTTCAACTCCCAGAATTCGCTAGCCAGCAAGGGAGGAATTGTGGGAGCAGAAGTCGACCTTAAACTTGCCAAGAAACACAGATCTACAGAACTGATTCAGCTTGGGAATTCTGGGAGTTGAAGACCACACATTTTCCAGCTGCCAAGGTTGACAAACACTGCAAGGATGGCCTCCTGCCCGGGAATTTCAATGCCAACCCATTTGGAGGGCAGCAGACTTCCGAAGGTTGCTCCAAAGATAATATGCTCCACTAAGAGCAGCATCCACTGAGAGCAGCATCCAGATTTCTGACAAACGGAACCTATGAATCACGCTAAAGAAGTGCAAAGCATTCACTGACAAACAGAAGAAGAATGGCATTCTTCTCCCTGTGATGGAGCCGCCTGGAGCCCAGCTTACAACCGAGATGGGGCAGGAAAGAAACGGTCCCAAATATTCAGCGTTTATTTTGATTTTAAAGGGACTAGAAGCAGGGAATAAGAGAGACGGTGTGTGAGCCAGCAAGAAGGAATAACAGTAGCTCTGTGCATGTGTGTCTCTGTGTCTGTGTGTGTGGTATATGTGTGTGCGCGCACACACAGGGGCAGGTTTCTCTGAAAGAAAGAAAGAAAAACAGACCGGAGTTATTTGCTCTGCCAAAACCAGGGTCACAAGAAGTTGGAATTCTTTCTTCCATCTCCTTCAAAATGTGACCAGTTCCCAACTGTAAGCATCAGGGTTCTTCTCCCCAAAAGCTTCACAAAGCTCCCAGCCTTCGGAATGCAAGTTTACATTCTTTTCAATCCAGCTTTTCCCAAAGTCTTTCCTGGGTATGATTTTCTTTGGGGCAGTGGTGGGATTCAGCTGGTTCGCACCAGTTCGGCAGAACCTGTAGCTAATTTTTGGTTGCCCAGGCCTAGAATGGACTTCCGGTAGCGGCATCCACACATAGAACCGGCTGTTCACCTATTTGAATCCCACTACTTCAAGAAAGAGAGAAGAAGAAGAAGAAGAAGAAGAAGAAGAAGAAGAAGAAGAAGAAGAAGAGGAAGAAGAAGAAGAAAAAGAAGAAGAAGAAGAAGAAGAAGAAGAAGAAGAAGAAGAAGAAGAAGAAGAAGAAGAAGAAGAAGAAGAAGAAGAGGAAGAGGAAGAGGAAGAGGAAGAAGAAGAAGAAGAAGAAGAAGAAGAAGAAGAAGAAGAAGAAGAGGAAGAAGAAGAAGAAGAAGAAGAAGAAGAAGAAGAAGAAGAAGAAGAAGAAGAAGAGGAAGAAGAAGAAGAAGAAGAAGAAGAAGAAGAAGAGGAAGAAGAAGAAGAAGAAGAAGAAGAAGAAGAAGAAGAAGAAGAAGAAGAAGAAGAAGAAGAAGAAGAAGAAGAAGAAGAGGAAGAAGAAGAAGAAGAAGAAGAAGAAGAAGAAGAAGAAGAAGAAGAAGAAGAAGAAGAAGAAGAAAAAGAAGAAGAAAAAGAAGAAGAAGGACAACATACTAACAACCAGTGACTCCAAAGTTAGATTCTGCCCCGACCAGGGTGCACTGTAACACTTCAGAAACCAACCCTAGGGCAAAATCCAGCATTATCAAATCAAATCAGTATCTGCATTGGGGTCTTTGACCAGCCTTTTAGACTTGTGCTGTGATGGCTGGGGAATTCTGGGAGTTGAAGTCCACAAGTCTTAAAGTTGCCAAGTTTGGAGAGCCCTGCTTTAGAGGGAAAAAGAGAGTTTGACAAAATAATTTGTTATTGGGAAAAGGAAAAAAACAAACAAACAAACAAATAGGGCCATAAAACCAACTATCTACTTTTAAGTTCTGCGCAGTTGTATAACCTGGGGAAGATATTTGGACGTGTGATATGTGAGGGTGTGGGATTAGCATCCTTTAAAAAATGATAAACGTAAAATTTATCTGTGTGGCCCTTGTATTTGGAAATGATTTGGGGTGATCATAAAAAGCACACGGTATGAATTTATACGTCTCTGCATCCATAAGGGCAAAGTTTCTGTGAACAAGGCATGCCATGAAATCTTCCCACGAATAGAGTTGATGTGAGGGCATCAAAACGGGCTCTGGCAGGGCCCATCTATATTTTGACCAGCATTATCTGCAATAAATACCGTAATAAATTAGGGAGATAGGTACCTCGCTTTACGACATCTCTCTCATATGCAGAGTGGCTTTCTAGCTATCCCAAACACACCAATCAGCAAAGGAAGAGCAGAATGTATTATGTTGCTAAAGGCATTGGGTTTGCATGCTTTATTTTTTCCCCAATATTTTATTAATTGTTTTAGTCACAAATCCTTAATATTTTATCAGCAACATATTGCCTGGGTTCCAATGTTTAGTTTACTAATACATGTTAAACAAGGGACGCGGTGGCTCAGTGGGTTAGGACGCTGAGCTTGTCGATCAGAAGGTCGGCAGTTTGGCGGGTCGAATCCCGAGTGCCGCGTAGCAGAGTGAGCGCCTGTTACTCGTCCCAGCTTCTGCCCACCTAGCAGTTCGAAAGCACGTAAAAATGCAAGTAGAAAAATAGGGACCACTCCGGTGGGAAGGTAACAGCGTTCCGTGCGCCTTTGGCGTCTAGTCATGCCGGCCACATGACCACGGAGACGTCCTTGGACAAACGCTGGCTCTTCGGCTATGAAACGGAGATGAGCACCGGCCCCTAGAGTCGGAAACGACTAGCACGCATGTGCGGGGGAACCTTTACCTTTACCTTTACATGTTAAACTCCTTTCTCTCTACCTCGTTTTTCTAGCCATTGATAAAATGTATCCCATGTTCTAAAGTAATCTGAATCTTCTTTTTCTTTCGTTTTTAGTGTCAGTCTGTCCATTTCTGCACAATCTAAAAATTTTCTCAATTATCTCTTCCTCCGCTGGTAATTCTTCATCCTTCCAATGTTGAGCAAATGCAATTCTCACTGCAGTTGATACATGTAACATTAAATATACACATTCCATCTCATAATTTCCTACAATTATACCTAACAAAAATAATTCTGGCTTAAAATATATGTGTTTTTAGTCATTTTCTCTAACCATATATGTATTCTTAACCAAACTCTTTTGGCTTTCGGGCATGTCCGCCAAAGATGATAGTATGTGCCTGGGTTTTGTCTACATTTTCAACAATTCTAGACATATTTTTGCTAAAGGCATTGAGTTTGCATACAATCTCTTATATCAGAAAAATAGAATAACAAAAGTTGGAAGGGACCTTGGAGGTTTTCTAGTCCAACCCCCTGCTCAAGCAGGCAACCCTATACCATTATCAGAAAAATCTCTGTCCAATCTCTTCTTAAAAACTTCCAGTGTTGGAGCATCCACAACTTCTGGAGGCAATCAGTCTTTCTGAGCCTCAGCAACTTTTAAGATCTGTGGATTTTAACTCCCAGAATACACTGGATTAACTTACTAGATCAGTGTTTGGACTGTCCACACATCGTAAAGATGCCAAAGTGGGTGAGTGAGTTGACCTAGCAGTTTCTGGAAGTTGAAGTCTACATACCTTAAAGTTGCTGCGGTTGAGAAAGACTGTCAATTGTGTCTCGACTTTAGAGAGCCTCTTGTGGATATCAGCACAAGGTTTTCCTGCAGTTCTATGTGTGCAATTCTTGTGCTTGAGCTACAGAAGAGAACTGAGCTCCGTGGCATCAACCTCTATGACCTGCAACTGTGGCTAAGTTTATTTATCGCACCAAGCCATGTTTATATAAACATGGCTTACTTAATTAATCACAGTTGAACGAATTCACCCAGTATGCTGAATTCTTCGTAAAACAGTAATGGCTGCTTTATCAGGCCTGCTACAAACCTATCAGCTGCATTTCCTCAGCATGCTACTTTTGATTAATATTCATCTTGATTAATTTTTTTTTGAAAGCTTGCCATGTTGCCCAAACCTAGCCTCTTTGGTTGGATGGTGGTTCAAAAGACTGAGCCAACTCAGAAAATGGATTAATACAGTAATCATTGTAAGAAGACTGGTTTGAAGTGATTGTGGCGGTGTAACACATGTGCCCAGTACCTTCATGATGCCAGGAATTTCAAACCTGGTAAGACATTATGAGAAGTGCCTCAGTTTGAATGGCGATTATGTCGAAAAGTAATGTAATGTTGTAGTTTTCTTTTTTAAAAAATAAATAATTTTTTATAATTACAAATCTTTAGTGCTTAAACATTATGTTGTCTGGGTCCACATATTTAACTTAATAATATATCTTAAATTCCTACTCTCTACTCCATTTTTCTAGCCATTGGGAAAATGTATCCCATGTTTGAAAGTATTCTGTACCTTCTTTCCCTTTCATTTTCAATGTAAGGCTGTCCATTTCCTCACAGTCCAAAATTTTCTTAATTATCTCTTTTTCAGCTGGTATTTCTTCATTTTTCCAATGCTGTGCAAATGTAATTCTCGCTGCTGTTAGTATATGTAATATTAAATATACACATTCTTTATCATAGTTTTCTGAGGTTATACCTAAAAGAAATAGTTCCAGCTTAAAATCTACATGTTTTTTTTAACATTTTCTCTAATCACATATGTATTTTCAACCAGAATTTTTTTGCTTTGGGGCATGTCCACCAAAGGTGGTAATACGTGCCTGGCTTTTGCCTACATATCCAACAATTGCTAGACATGTTTTTAAACATTTTTGCTAACCTCGCACGTGGTAAATGCCATCTATAAAACATTTTATATAGATTTTCTTTATAAGTAACTGCCCTTGTTATTTTATAGTTTCTTCCCCACAAATTTTGCCATTTTTCTAATTCTATGTTGTATCCAAAGTGTTTTGCCCATATTATCATTGTTTCTTTCACTTGTTCATCTTCCATCTTTAAATTTAACAAAAAGCTATACAATTTCTTAATCAATTTTTCATCTGATGACAATAGTATCTGGTCAAACACTGTCTGGTCTTCATAAAAACCATATGTTTTGGCATCTTTCTCATATCTCATTTGCATTTGTAGGTACGGCCACCATGATAGCAAAATGCCCTGTTCTTCCAACTTTTGTTTAGTTTGTAATTTCCCTTCAGTATTCAAGATATCTTTATAAGTCACAAGTTTCTCATAATTAATTAAGTTTGGGTGTACAAATGCCTCCATTGTCAAGATCCATCCTGGTATTTTCGTATAAATGTTCCCTTTTATCTTTTCCCATGCTAGAAGCAGTGCGTTCCTTATGTAGTGATTTTGAAAGTATTTATGGATTTTGTTCTTCCCATACCATAGAAAGGCATGCCATCCAAATTGTCAGTTACTTTTCTAAGAATAGTAAACTTTTGTGTCTAAGAGTTATCCATTCTTTTAGCCGTGTTAATGCAGCTGCTGGATAATATGGAACCCAGTCTGGCAACCCAAATTCTCCATTTCCTTTCGCTTCTTGTAGCATTTTCAGTCTGATTCTGGCTTTTTTCCCTTGCCATATAAACTTCAAAAATGATGCATTTAACTCGTTGGAAAAAGAATTCTCTATTTTTATAGGTATTGTTTGAAATAAAAAAAATAGGTTTTGGTAAAATGTTCATTTTCACCGTCACTATTCTTCCTAATATTGATAGTTGTAGGTTTTCCCATTTTTCCAAGTCTAGTTTTATTTGTTTTAATGGTTTTACATAGATGTCTTCTTTTATTGTTGCATGCCCTTGCTGTTAGGTATACCCCCAAGTATTTAACTTTCTTAACTACCTGGAGGTCTGTTTTTCCTGACAGTTAGGTTTCTTTTGTTTATCTGTAAGATTTTTGACTGTCACTTTAGTCTTTTCTCCATTTATTTTCAGTCCTACTTCTCCAAATTCTTCTGTCTTTGTTAATAATTGAGGGCTTGTCTCCATGTTGTAGTTTTCTAATATGTATAATAAAAGTCCTGTATCTGCGAGTGTCTGTCATGAATAACCAAACGGAGGTTTATTTCCAAATTGCCCTCGTACATTTGATGATGTCATGGTCCCCAGGATGTCAATGGAGCCCTGTAGACACTTGTGCCAATAGTGCAACTTGCATAATTGGTTTAATTTGTACAATGATGTCATGATACAATTGTGCTTTTTTTTTAAATGGGACGCCTGTGCTGAAGCCAATCTATCTTTCAGTAATGTGTAATGACCACAGAATGTTGCAAGTAGAAATAGAAGCGGAGAGGCAGCAGAGCATAGTGGTTAGGATATTGCAGGGGAAGGCAACCTTGGCTCTTTTATGACTCGTGGACTTTCAACTCCCAGAATTCCTGAGCCAATTCTGGGAGTTGAAGTCCACGACTCATAAAAGAGCCAAAGTTGCCTACCCCTGGGATATTGGAAAAGGACTCCAATCTCCCCTGGGGGACTTGGGCCACTCCCTCTGTCAGATTGACTTATCATGTAGGGTTGTTGCAGTCCTGAGCTCCTAACTAGGAGACAGGATATTAATTAATTAATTAATTAATTAATATTGCTTTATACCCTTTCATCATCATCATCATCATCAGAAGTAGTAGTAGTAGTAGTAGTAGTAGTAGTAGTAGTAGTAGTAGCAGTAGTAGTAGTTGGAAGGGACCTTGGAGGTCATCTAGTCCAACCCCCTGCTCAGGCAGAAAACCCTATACCATTTCAGGCAAATGGCTCTCCAGTCTCTTCTTTAAAACTTCCAGTGTTGGAGCATTCACCACTTCTGGAGGCAGGCTGTTCCACTGGTTAATTGTTCTGTCAGGAAGTTTCTCCTTAGTTCTAGGTTGCGTCTCTCCTTGGTACTACACTTTCTCTTAAATTACTAATCCTCCTCCTCCTCCTCTTCTTCTCCTTCTCATCAAAGAACAAGCAAGGAACATCTATTTCCTTCTCTTTCTCCCCTGCAGGAACAGAGAGGGGTTAATATTCCAGCCGGCAAGTGGATGGGAGCTTCTCACCGTTGTCTTCCATGGGGCAATAGTCCTCTACATGGTCTTCCTAGTGATGCTTTGGAAAGCCAAAATCAAAGGAACAACCTGCCCTAAAATAGGTCCTAATGGCATAAGAGCAAAGCAGATCTCAAAGCCTTTTTGGAGCAGAGTGCAAATTGCCAAATAGCTCTGACCACACAATCTGATGTAGAGTTTTGGAGACCACCTTGAAGAAGACAAAATGTCTTCTTCCTTGCAGCAGATCCCTCAAGAGATGGGGAGAGAGGGTCAGTCCTTATCCCAGAGCCTATGGCTAATAAGTGTGGCTATTCTAAACTGGATAAATCTAGCGTTCAGGAGAAGGCACTTTTGTCCTTTTCTGTGATCTTGGCACCATGAGAGGAGAATGGCTATAATCCTTCCCTTCTTCTACTTCCTCCAAGAACAGTGAGGAAAAGATCCAGCTTTACATGATGTCTACCAGAGGTAGGATAACTTTGCATATACATAGCAGGCAGATTTGTGGGGGAAGTCCAAAAGAATCAAAATGGTGGCCACAACAGCTCAATCAAAGCCTCCGTCCATTTTGATGCGTGTCGCCCATGCAACACGTACAGAGGTCAAAGTTTGTGGCTGCCCTCATGTCCATTTTGACACTCACTGATCCACCGTTTATTTTCCCCACACACGGGAAACACACAAATCCCATGTAACGAAAGCTAAAAAACAAGATTTCCTGAAATACAGTTACCCAGGAAGTTTTTACTCCAGTTAAGTTTGTTTTGCTCTATCTACAATGAAAGCAATATTCATCACAAAGTAGACTCCTTTTTTAAAAAAAAACAAAAATGCAATTATAACATGTTACTATTGAAAACGGTTTGCGGCGAAAAGAATGCTGGCAAACGTTAAGACGCTGTACTTATACATCATACTAAATCAACGTATATTAAACCCTGGATTATCAAATAAATCACTTCATAGATTATACTAAATCCAAATGAGTAGATTCACATGTCTTGTTAGATCAAAACAAACTAATTACATTATTTATGGCTTAGCATAATCTGTGAACCAGACCCTAAATACCATCTTTTATAAAGTCATTTCCAAGCAAACACAAGCTTGATTCAATATCCATAGCAATGAATGCTATTTTAAAAAAAACCTGAAATACAGCTTCTGGCTAATAATTAGGATTTAAATTAAATTTGAAAAAGCTTAGCACTACATGCTTGCATTTTTTATAATTGCTGGGTGTTCTTGGCCTAGTTTATACACAATACTAAGTCATAATATGGTTTATTTGGTTTGGGGCTTCTGACTTACTGTTACATGTGAACCAAACTACCATGACTTGTTCAACTAAAACTGCTTTTAATAAGTTCAGAGTTTGTCTTACATGTAACTTTAGCCTCCTTGTAGCATCTTAGTTTTGTATCAGGGATCTGATTCACACAACATGTAGCTGGGTCAATTATAAACTTAGTTCTGAATTTCCATAACCAGCTAAATTTACATCCTTCTCATCTCTCTTGGAACAATGGTGGGGGCTGGCTTAGCAATTGCACTTAGACTTATATACCACTTCACAGTGCTTTACAGCACTCTAAGTGGTGTACAATGTCAGCATATTTCAGTCCTCATTTTACTGAACTCGGAAAGATGGAAGGCTGAGTCAACCTTGATCTGGTCAGGATTGAACTGCTGGCAGTGGGCAGAGTCAGGCGGCAATACTGCATTCTAATTACTGTGCCACCACAGCTCCTAGAAGGTTGTAAGTACCCTCTTTGCATGCAATGAAATGTAGCGAGGAGGTGGATCCCCAGTATGGAGGGGGTACATTCTAGAAGAATAAGAGGCAACTCAGCCCAGATATCATGTGTGAGAGAAAGAGGGTGAAGACAACTCCTCCCTAACAATTCTCAGGGCATAGGCAGACAGTAGAGTCTTTAGTTTATAGATTTTGTCTATAGATGTGAAATAATGAAGAACTGGGCTTGGAAGAAATTGTGTAAACAGAGTTGTGGAATATAAGCAGGTTCTGAATTTCTGACTGTCATTATTTCCGAGGGGTCCAGCTAATGATTAGGGCAGCTCCTGGCTAGCATTTCTACATGTCTCTCTCCAATATCTATTAATCAGTGTACAATTTTGCATATTTTAATATTGTTCTGTGAATCAGAAGCTCGAGCAGTGATACTTTACCCTGTCCTTATAATGCCAAGAACAAAAGGTCCCACAATTGCAGTTTCCAGTGAATGATATCCTAGTCACTTTCTCAGAAACACTTGTAAATATCTCTCTCCCATTTAATACAGCAGCTGCTATCTCACAAAGAATTGCAGTAAATAAGTTATGGAAATTGCCTTCAGAAACAATCTGTCTGGTAGTTCGGAACCCTTTAACTGGACTGGAATCTTTATGAACTTTTTGCATACAATGAAGAAAAAAACTTCTGATTATGGCATTGATGGTTAGACAGGATAGATTACAGAAAGAAGAGAATCATGGTGTAATTTTAGAGAGATGGAACTTAAATATAATTGTACTTATCACTGCATTGAAGAATACTGAAAGCCTCTTCTTTGTACTTTTTTTCTTTCTTTTCTATTTTTTTTCCTTTCCTGCACTTTTGGCTTTCTCTTTTAATTTCTTTTTCTTTTCCTTACATGCTATTAGTTTGAATTAGTTTTTATAGTTATCTATCTATCTATCTATCTATCTATCTATCTATCTATCTATCTATCTATCTACACACAACACACACACACAGTATATAAAACCTTTTAGCCACCGATTAGATGCATTCGTCATCATCGTCGTCATCATCATCAAAGGAAAACAGTGCCAATGGGCGTTTCTCTTGGCATCCACTGTGCCTCTATCCATATTTCTTAGATTAAGTTCAAAGTAATTTTGACTTCAAAAATAGTTACACAGGTTTGCTGTGATGCAAGGCAAAGCTCCATCCCATAGCATCCTCTGTATTTCCCGAAAGGTATCTGGGCCTTTGTGTCCCATGACCATTTTTGAAAAGTGTGAAACAGTTGTGTTTGCTGCACCGCTTGAAGATGTGCCTATCTATGGTGGGTGGCAGAGTGTTGTGATTCAGCGTAAGCCTGTGGTTTCAGCAGCTGAGTCTGATGATTCTGAAGAGGAGGAGGGGGGTTTGGAGAGCCTTTGGTGTCAGAGGAAGGTTCTGATGCACTGCAGAACTCTCAGCCAGGCCCCTCCCATCTTGTTCCTCCTCAGACTCAGCTGTGTGAGCATGAGGGATTGGAAGAAGACGATCCACAGCTGGCTCTGTTCAGGGATGCTAGGAGCAGGACGCAATCTAGCAGAGCAGAACAGAGGAAAGCAATGAGACAACTCGGGAGAAGGCAATGAGAAGCCACACCTTGGGACTGCTGATAAAAGGGGAATGCGTGGGAGGTGCTGGTTGCTGAAGGCAACCATTTGAAGATCTTCTGCTAGAGTCCTGGTCTGTTATTCTTGTTTAACTCTTGTTTAACCTTTTGGTTTAAGTCTTTTTTGAACTTTTCGTTTAACTTTTGTTTGAACTCTTCGTAAATAAATTTGGTTGGGTTTTTTCCAGCCTGTTGATTATAAAAAGGCGTTGTCCCTGACATTCAAACAGGGCCGGTCATAGGCTGGAACAGAACACAGAGGCTGTTGGGAGCAGAGGGCCAGAAAAAGTACCTAGAAAGTCTCAGATGTTCATGAAAATGTGTATTTTGTCATTGGCATGCCACCCCACCCCCCATTTTATTAGTAAGCAATAGCAATTCATTTCCACTCACAGAAATCATTGCTAACCCGATTCCCAATCCTTAATTCACAAAAGGAACGATTGTAACGGGGAGTCCTCAGCTTACAACTATTTGTTTAGCGACCTTCCAAAAATTACACCACCGCTGAAAAAAAGTGGATTATGACCAGGCCTCGCTCATTGCAGCATTGCTGTGGTCACATGTTAGAAATTCGGGCACTTGGTAACCGGTACGTATGTATGATGGTTGCAGCATCCCAGGGTTGCAGAGTCACCATTTGTGACCTTCCCAATCAGCTTCCAACAACCAAGGTCATTGGGTGAATCTGGATTCCTTTAACAACCACACGATTCACTGAATGACCAAGTGATTTGCTTAACGACAACAAAAAAGGTCATAAAATTGGGTGTGACTCACTTAATGACCGTCTCACTTAGGGTAGCAATGGAAGTTCTGGTCTCAGTTGTGGCCATAAATCAAGAACTACTGTATCTTGTAGTCAAGTCTAGGCCAACAAGAAATATTGCATTGGACACCTTAAGAGCTGAAGGCAACTGACTGTTCAGTCACAACAGGAAACAGTAGGGTCATCTCATAAGCACCTGATTGGCTGCTGTGCGAAATAGGTAGCTGGACTAGACAGGATTTCAGTCCAATTCCTTAGAATTCTTCTTCTTTGTTGGAACAAGCAGGCCTGGGGAAAACAATCCACTGTGTTTTATTTTCTACAGGTTATGGAATTTGATAGAGTGTTGATGCGGGGTGTTAACAAAGAATTGGAGAGCATAGGAAAATTGTCATGTAGCAATAAGAAATGTGCCAAAAGGGGGCAGGAATACTCTTTCCCCTCAAGCGCTTGTTACTATTGCAACTCTAGATTCACAACTGATGCAGCTCAGCAGTGTTTAGGATTCCGTTCGTAACATAACTGCACGGGGATGCAAATGCAGAAAGAAACTCATTAAAGCAGCTGTGTCTTTCCTCAGCATCCTCTAGCAGCCATGCTATCTTGGGAAAAGACACTGTTGCTTAAAAAGTTGCAGAAAAGTACTTTTTACAATCAAATCACCACGCGCGAGTCACTCTGTACGAGTTGGGCAGCCACGCCAATCTATTTATTTATTTTATTTATTTTATTTTAATTCCATTTATATCCTGCCCTTCTCCGAAGACTCAGGGCGGCTTTACAAACTTAGCAGTAGCCTTCATTCTATGTATATGCCTGCTTATTAGGGCTTTCACACACACACCAAGCGGCATTATTACAAAGTCAGCTTAATTGCCCCCAACAATCTGGGTCCTCATTTTACCTACCTGGGAAGGATGGAAGGCTGAGTCAACCTTGAGCCTGGTGGGACGCGAACCTGCACTAATTGCAGGCAGCTGGTGTTACTTAAGGAGGCATTAGCCCACTGCTCCACCAAGGCTCTTATTTAATGATAATAATAAAAAAAATCTAGAGCACCACACAGCCTCAGCTCTCGCTTCAAGAAAAACAGGACCGCATCTTCTACTCTTCTCAAGAGCAGCGAGCGAGTTTAGGGTGCACCAGACATACTACATATGGCACAAAAACAGTCCCTGATCCAAGATTGCCTTGTCACTGCCTGCCTCTTTGCAGTAGGTGACAGAAAACAAAATGTTGGCAATCCTGCTCGATTCTGCTACCACTTGGGAAGAAGAAACCATTCTTCTCTTGACCTCTTTCACACTGGCCTGCTCTAAGGAATACTACACTGCAACTGTGCAACTTAGAAGAAAGTCGACAAACTGAAGCGAGACAAAGGCCCACGAGTGAAATTGGCTTAGCGTGTGGCTGAATGCCAATTCTTGGACCGCGCATATTTCGTCTGGCTGTCAACCCAACTGGTACAATCCAACCCCCTCCTTTTCCGACACGATGCTCCAAAGTACGGCTTTAATTGAAGCCATGGCTGTACCTGAAACATTTTTGGCTCCCAGACATAAGCCTCAAATACATGAAGCATTCATAAAGGAGAGAGAGGGGGGGGGGAAATGCTGAGCACGAATAAAGTGCTTTTCCTTCCCCAACGACAAATACCAACCGATTCTAACAGGCTGAGATTAGGTTAAAAGGCAAGATAATCTGGGTAACCAACTCCTGGCATGGCTTAGGGTGGAAATAAAGCACCACTTTTAAGCATTTCTTGCCGGCCAGGATTTGCCATTCCAGTGGGACAGGTTAGATTAACTTTTCCCCAAGTCAAGAGAAACATCGGTGTGCCATGCAGAAGTTTTAAACATGCATCTCTTCACCATCTCTGCATACAGTAGAGAATCTGGATGCCAATTTTATAGGCCAACATTTGAAAAGGGCCAGTCTGATTCCCTCCAAACCTTGAGAGATTGAGAGCAATGGCAATAGCACTTAGACTTATATAGCACTTTGTAGTGCTTTACAGCAGTGGCCTCCAACCTTTCTGGCTTCAGACACCAGTTTTGGAAGAAAAATTGTTTTCCATGGACAGGCGTGTGTGTGTGTGTGTGTGATTTTGCATGTGCAACCTAGATCCTGCACGTATGTAGATGAAGTTTCGCTAGCTCGACCACCCTGGTTCCCAATAGGCCACAGACCAGGACCAGGACCAGGGACCCCTGATTTACAGCACTCTCTAAGCAGTTTACAGAGTCAGCATATTGCCCCCAATCCTCATTTTACCAAACTCAGAGAGATGGAAGGCTGAATCAACTTTGATTCGGTCAGGATCGAACTCCTGGCAGTGGGCGGAGTACCCTGCAATACTGCATACTAACCAGTACACCACCACAGCTCAGTGGTGCACGGGCACAAACCTGTAACCAACCATCTACACTCCTTCTCAAAAATATGCCAGTTTGAACCGGCCTCAGGTTAGCAATCAACAAAACAGTAAAGTTCAGAGTGGCATGATCCAACCAATCAACAAACAACACAGACTTCTAATAAAGGAGAATAGCCTTCCATCCTTCCAAGGTCGTTAAACGAAGGCCCAGTTTGCTGGGGCCAATATGCTGACTCTGTAAACCGCTTAGAGAGTACCGCTGAAAAGCACTGTGAAGTAGTATATAAGTCTAAGCACTATTGCTACTTATAACTCAGGGTTGACATGAGGGGTCCTTGGTGATCTCTGAGTTGCTTGTTTTCTGCAAATGTTTCATTACCCAAGCTAGGTAACGTCATCAATGCTAGTGCACTCCTTACTAGCCCTGATGATGTTACCTACTTTCAGTAATGAAACCTCTGCAAGAAAACAAGCAAGCTCAGAGAGCATCAACACAGATTCCTTCCTGCTTCTAGTCATCAGAATTAAAATCATAGCTTTAGCAGCTTTTATATATTTACTTATTTATCAGATGTCTACATCAACCGCCTTAGTCACCTAAATGACTCTGAACAGTTTACATTGTCATCAAACCATACCAAGCCATAAATAAAAGTCTAAATTAAAAACAGGCTAAAAACAGGTTAAAACGTCCAAGTTAAGATAAAAATCAAAGTGCAAAATTCACAAGGCTAGGAGGTTAACAAGGCAGCAAGCATGCCCCCAGCATACTTTTAGATCCCCCCCAAGCTACTTTTATAAATTCACACCCCATTTTTTTTGCAATGCCCCAAAGGCAAGCTATGTTTACTGTTTGTCTTTAACATACGGATGGCTCGGATATTTGACTCAGTAGAGGACTTGGGAACCCATTTTATTTATTTTTATTTTATTTTAATTCCATTTATATCCCGCCCTTCTCCGAAGACTCAGGGCGGCTTACAAGCTTAGCAGTAGCCTTCGTTCTATGTATATGCCTGCTTATTAGGGCTTTCACACACACACCAAGCGGCATTATTACAAAGTCAGCTTAATTGCCCCCAACAATCTGGGTCCTCATTTTACCTACCTCGGACGGATGGAAGGCTGAGTCAACCTTGAGCCTGGTGGGATGCGAACCTGCACTAATTGCAGGCAGCTGGTGTTACTTAAGGAGGCATTAGCCCACTGCTCCACCAAGGCTCTTTTCCAAGTTACATGTTTATCCGTGTTTATCTGACGCTATAAAACAGATAAAACAAGGCAAGCCTTCCAGTGGGACATCTGCCCGCTCCAATTCCACACACACACACACACACACACACACACACACACACAAAATATCCTCTTATTTCTACACAGTCTACCAAGAACTTCCTTTTGGCTGGTGGTGTCTGTTTTCTCAGTACCACTTGCGTTAAGGAAAAAAGACATTAAAGCATCCCTGGAATTTGCTGGCTTTATGACTTATGAAACATGTTGCATAAACACACAGAGGAAAACCATCTACTACCGTACATTGCACAAAGTCTCTCTACGTCAGATTATTTTGTTACTTGGATTCAACTGACATCGCCTGGAGGGGGGTAAATGTGTTTGTCATAGTGCATCTCTCTTTGAAGCCACCATACATTTTTAGAGGCACAGCCAGCAATCCCATTTTATCCTAGTTTTGTTCTAATAAGAAGGGGGAAGAAGAAAAGGCAGTGTTGGGATGCAGGTAAATTTTTCATCTTGCAACGCGGCAACTTCACGCTTTCAGAATTCCATTTCCATATGGTGAATTCTGAAACTCCCTTTGGACAGAAACCTCCATTTTAGTTAAAAAAAATATTATTATGTCCTAGCAATGCGAAGCTGGCGAAGCTGGATAGCAAAATACAATACGCTAGAATAAAAATCTGCACCAAATCCACAGGACCTTAGTGAGGAAACCAAGACTGACAGAATGTGACAGCCATAAGGTCAAGAGTTTTCTATACTTTCGAAGAAGTTTTGTGTTGTTTTTAAGAAGCTGTATCCCTAGCAGCTGAGGAAGGAAGAAAATGTAGGATTTTGCATGCAGAATGATGACATCAAAGAAATTGGTAAAGGTAAATCCTTCCATATTCAAATCTGTGTAAATCATATTTTCCTAAGCTGATAGTTGATAGATGGAGACCACAGGTCCCATATTGCTACATCAGCAGGCTGACTGAGAAATGCAGCTGTAGTCTCAACACTACAACTGCAGAATTGTGTGTGTGTGTGTGTGTGTGTGTGTGTGTGTGTGTGAAAGAGAGAGAGAGAGAGAGAGAGAGAGAGAGAGAGAGAGAGAGAGAGAGAGAGAAAGTGTGTGTGTGTGTGTGTGTGTGAGAGAGAGAGAGACAGACAGACAGACAGACAGACAAAGTGTGTGTGTGTTTGTGTGTGAAGCTGTGTTCACACAACTCAATTACCCTGCTTACCCAGTTAACTATTTTCTCGGTTTGAGCCCTGAGCTACCCACAAGCCAAGCCACCCCCTCCTCGCAAAGGCTCAGGATGTGGCAGACAGACAGAGCCAGGAGGCTCCTAACTGACCTGGGTACGCAGCGGCTTGTGTGAAGCCAGCCAGCTGCCCCGGGAAGGAATCCAACCGGTGGGGAAGAGAAAGCAGCGGAGGCACCTGACCTGGAGGCGCAGCGTCGAGGCGGCTGTGGGCTGAAAAGCGGGCAGGCGGCGGCGGCGGCTGTGGCAGCGAGGGGAGCCGGGCCGTGGCTTGCGAGACTCTCGGGAGAGCGACCGCCGCGGCGGGACCGGCTGTCCGCGGAACCTTCGCGGGCAAAGCGAAGGGAAAGCGGCCGCGCAGCCAGGCAGCAGCGGCGGCGGGCGTGCGCGCAAGGCGAGTCAGCCAGCCAGCCAGCCAGCCAGGGCTGCGAATGTGAGCGCGCAGGGCAGCAGCCGGCGCTTTTCACGCCCTCGGCGGGGTGGTTTTTTTTTCTTTCCTTCCCCTCCTGTCTTTTTGGGACCGGCCAATGCAGCTCCAGAGGGCTGGGCCGGCTGCTTGCAACCGAATAAGACCCCCGCCCCCCCCTTCCCAAAATCTCTGTCGCTCCCTCTTGAGCGCCTTCCAGCTTCGCGATGGTTTTTCCGTGGCGCAGGACGGAGCGGGCTATTCCAGTCGGGAGGGAAGCGTTAAAGGACACTTCAGCATCGTTTTAGTATCGCCTACTTCAGGGGGTCTTCAAACTTGGCCCTTTTATGACTTGTGGACTTCAACTCCCAGAATTCCTCAGCCAGCTTGGCTGGCTGAGGAATTCTGGGAGTTGAAGTCCACAAGTCATAAAAGGGCCAAGTTTGAAGACCCCTGGCCTACTTGGTGATACGCGTTGCAGTCGGGTGATTAGGTGTGATTGATTAGGTCGCTATTTATCCATCCGTGCGTTGTTGCTGCTGCTGTTGTTGTTGTTGTTGTTGTTGTTGCTGCTGCTGGCGTGGTCATTTCGGGTTGCCGTGACTGGGGGAGCTTTCTCCTAGGAAAAGCCACCCGGGCGCTTATCCGGGGATCTCAAATGGAGAGGCCATCGGCCAAAGTTCCTCCAAAGTTCCTCCGGTCTTTGAACTCACCGACTCAAGCAGCACTTTTCCATTCGAGAAAATCCAAGTAACTGGATGGCAGTCGAGTCCAGGTGATTCTGAGCAGCCCAGGGTGGTGGAGAGCCCAGCGACGTACATACAAGTTTTAATAAATTATTATCATCATATTGCTGGTTGCATAGTCAGTCGGATATTTAGACTGGGTCTGGCATTTTTATCCACCCTAGCCAGTCTTTCCAAGGACCTGGGATAGGCGAATGTTGTTTGATGGTGTTAAAGGTACCTTGGCAGGATCCAAGCTGTGCCAAGTAAAGCAGCCTTTTGCAATTGACTGGTGGGGATTTTATCAATGCCTCTGGTGTTCGAGTGGTGCTCGTTGTTTTGGGATTGCACCCAAGCTAACCTATTACTGTTGGTACTATCTTGGCTTTCTTTTTTACACAGCCGTTCCACTTCTATTTGCAAATCCTGGCATTTTGTGCTTTCTCCAGTTCTTTCCCTCTCCAGGTATTGCCACCTCCACCATCCAGAAGTTTACACACACCTCAAAGTTGCTAAGGTTGAGAAAGAGTTCTGTCACCAGGCTCCTGTTTCCTGCCTCCAGCTGCCTCATCTTTGACAGGAGCAGCCTGGCGCTCTGTTGAGTTGGTCAGCGTTTTCATTGTATCAGTGACTTTGCCAAGATATCTCTTGAAAACTGCATCCATCTTCCAAGTGCCATTGTTTGAGGACAGAACAGATCAGATTTTTTCTGCAGGTGCAGTTGTGGCACAACCTCTAGAAAAACAGGTCACAGCCTTCCCCAACCTGGTGGAACTCCAGAGTCATTCTTGGAATTCCTTGCCATGACTGTGTCGGGAAAGGATTCTGGGCGTTGTGGTCTCAGTGTCCTCAAGAGAGACAACCTGAGGGAGGTTGCAATATATGAATAGATGGGTCGATAAGAGGCTGAGCATCTGCACTTAGTCTTAGAACAAAGAAGGCAACTTTGGCTGGATAGTTGGAGCTGCCATCTTGACTTTATTGCCCACCACCCTACGGATACCCTTGCTAGAAACATTGATACACACACACACACACACACACACACACACACACACACACAGTGTATCTTCTTTGGGGAAGTGAAACCGTCAGCAAATTACTGAGGAGTTGTTAGCCCTGTGTAGTCTCAGGCTAGTTTTTCAACAGATGTCCAGATGGTTGAAGTCTCCTATTAAAAGTGGTCCTCAACATACAACTGATTGCTTAATGACTGTTTGAAGTTACAATGTCCCACCACCACCACCAAAAGCTACTTATGGCTGGTTTTGAACCTCCCCTGTGGCCATATTTTGGGTGCTCAGCAATTTGTAGATTTATGGCCATTTGCAGTACGCCGCAATCACATACTCCAATTTTTGACAATTTTGCCACAAACTGGCCTTTAGTTTTCAACTTCCAAAAGAAACCGAATAATGAGTTTGTTTAATGACTGCTATGAAATAGTTGTAAAATTGGGTCTCCTCATGTGCTGACGCACCTTATAACCGTCACCACTTAAGACCATAATTGCCAAACTCAGTTAGAGCAATAAATTGAGGACTACCTGTATTACTTCATCTGCCCTCCCTGAAAAATTCTGCAAGCTAGTCCAGGAGAGCTTGACGCAGAATTTTGATCAGCAGCATCGCTCCATAAGAAAACATTGATTATTTCCCTTTCTTGCATTCTTGTCTAAATCCGCTCAACTGGTCCCCTGTCTTCAAATTATATTGCTGGGCGCACAACCTTCCTTTATAACCATGGAATCACACATCAGGCTGGCCCCATTTTCTGCCAGTAAACAGAAATGGGAAACAGTCTTATATTTGACCAAAAACAATTGCATCCCTTTCTCTGATTTATTCCACTGTCTCTATTTATTGCCCGTGAATAAAATTTAGATTTATTTATATTTTGTATTTCTTAACTGTCCGTCTCCCTCAGAACAAAGGTTAAATTACAAGAGATAAGTAAATAAACAAACATAAGGTAATTTGATTAGATGCATTAATTAAGCTTGGTGTTGCCTGTAAATTCAATGAGTTCCCCTTCTATTCCCTCATCTAAATCAACTAAATCAGGGGTCTACAAACTTAGCAACTTTAAAAGACTTGTGGACTTCAACTCCCAGAGTTGAATTTTTTTATTATTATTATTATTATTATTATTATTATTATTATTATTATTATTATTATTATTATTATTATTATTATTATTGGATTTATATACCGCCCTTCTCCCGAAGGACTCGGGAGTTGAAGTCCACAAGTCTTAAAGTTGCCAAGTTTGAAGACCTCTAAACTAAATCAATGTCTCAAGTGATATAATTGATTACATTAATTTTTATTCATTGATAATTGATTGATACACTGATCAGAGACTAGAAAACCATGGGTATTAGCCCTGTGAGGTAGTCCAGAGAGGAAACAGAATCAGGAGGGCGAGCTCTGTCTTTATTGTAATATTAAGACTAACACGGTGCTTCCCAAGCTTTTTCCTTCATTACCCAAAACAATTTTCTGGGTTCAGCACAATGTTGTTTTGTGCTCTTTATGAAGGCAAGAGTGGAAAATCCTGCTTCACATCATGCTTGGGAATGGTGATCATTGCATTGTGGAAACCCAGCAGCACAGGATACGGTTATTCCTGGACTTCTGAGTACAATTGATACTGGAATTTCTGTTGTCAAGGAAGGCGTTTGTTGTTCAAGATGTTGTTCCTGATTTTACGACTTTTTTTACCACAATTGTTAAGTGAACCACATGGTCGTGAAGCGAGTCTAGCTGTGAAGGTCGCAAAAGGCAGCACTGTGGCCCCGGGATGCTGCAGCTAACAAATATATGCTGTTTACCATACGCCCAAAGTTTGATCATGTGACCACAGGCACGCTACAATAATCATAAGTCTGAGGACCTGTCGTAAATCACTTTTTTTTTAGTGCTGACATCCCTTCCAACAGTCACTAAACGAATGGTTTCAAGTCAAGGACTACTGTATTGATCATGAACTGTTAACCTCAAGGACCCTAAATGGTCCTTCTTTTCATTTTGCACTGACTGTTTGACCTAAGTTCCATCACTTGCTCTGCAAAACCATTAACAGTGTTGTTACCCAAAGTGTGTTGGGGGAGGAATGTTTTTACCCAATTTGAGGTAATTTACTCAGGCTTGGGAAGTACTGCAAATAGACTTTGGCAAGACTGAAAGTATTTCTGCCCTCTTTTCTTTTAACTTTCTGGAAAACTAAGGAGTGTCTCTTCTGATAATGCTTCCCCCGTCCCTTTTCTTTCAGTGGGCTAAGGCACCTTTTACTTACATGCAGGTTCTCCCTTCTGTGGCTCTTCCTCCAGTCTCCCAAGGTCGTTTCCACAGACCATTACATGAAGATCAGGAGCTCAGGAATAAGCACCAACCCACAAAGCATATTTTTGAGCAATGCTTGCAGCCCAGGCATGCAACTTTACTCAAGTCCTGCTAGGAAGGGGAGTTAGAAGTAGAAGCAATATGAACCAAGTCACCCAGCAGGAAGAAAGATTGAGGCTGGTAATTCTCACCTCAAAGTCTTTTTCAGGGGCGTCTGTAGGGAGGAGCATCCCAAAAATCAAAATGGGATTGAAGCCCTGCCCCCATTTCACCTAGGTGGGAAAGCGACACAGGTCTAATCAAAAATATAGTTTCTGGAGAAATCAACCCTTAAATCAGTGTTTTCAAGGGTTGGCAGGAAAGATTGGAAAAGGGTCTGGCTAATTTGCTGTGCACCATCTTGGCCGCTTAGATCAGCTGCACATTTGCAAAATGCAAAACCTACAAACAAGGGCAGTTAATTCATTTTTTTCCAGTTGCACAACATCAGACCAAGAGGGATATTGACCCATATGTTGTGAGAATCTGTGACCACCATCACCCTAGCCTGCTTTGCTGTCCCATCTTTTGTGACCTGTTCTTGTCATCAGCTATGGAGGGTCTATCTATGACAATTCACTACAACCAACTCACCATGGCCAACTTGCCACAGCCAGCTCACCACGGCCAACTCACCAGGGCCAACTCACCAGGGCCAATTTGCCACGGCCAACTCACCAGGGCCAACTCACCAGGGCCAATTCACCACAGCCAACTCACCATGGCCAGCTCACCACGGCCAACTCACCAGGGCCAATTCATCACGGCCAACTCACCACGGCCAACTCACCACAACCAACTCACAAGGGCCAACTCACCACAGCCAACTCACCAGGGCTAACTCACCAGGGCCAATTCACCAGGGCCAACTCACCAGGGCCAACTCACCAGGGCCAACTAGCTGCAGCCACCTAGTTGTGGGACAACTTGCCACAGCCAACTTGCTGCTGGACAACTCGCTGTGGGACAAGAATTACACTAATATCAAAGAAATATTGAAATATAATGATTCAAGAAAGGATGCAAAAGGAGGGACAGAATGAAATATGAATTGCAAAAAATAAAATATTTTTTTATTTATTTTAAATAAATAGAATTGTTAAATTGTCCCGCAGCAAGTTGTCCCAGGGCGAGTTAACCATGGTGAGCTGTCCCATTCCGATCTGTGGAAGACACATTTGTGTCTTCCATAGTTTCTCCCAAATGGTACCACTTAGGAATGTCCACAGGATTTTATTAAAAAGTCAGAATAGCAGGCATGAATTTGAGATTGAAGCATTGCCTATTTGTTATGTGTGCCATAAAAAAAAACAGAGCTTTGATCACATTGTCCTGGCTGCCATCTTGACTTTTTTGACCAGGCTCTGTGGACACCTGTGATTGCTTCTCAACAGCTAAGTCAAAACCAAGCACTCCACGTTGGCTCTGTTCATGCGTCATGCTTAATCGGTTCATAGGATTCGCCCAGTTTCTGCCTTTGCATAATCCACCAAATGAGTTAACAAACTAGGCTGAGTTCATACAATCCTGAAAAAAAACAAGGTTAAAACTCATCCAGGTTAGCATACCGCTCGAATGCAACCCTAATCCTAACCCTTGTTTTGCAGCTGACCTGGTGAAATAAACGATGTGATTGGTTCAAGAGAGTTATAACTTAAGAGAAAATATGGCTTGTTGTGACAGCAAATGGAAGGTCAGTCCTTATGGCCGGTCTATCCCTGGTGTAAAATGGGATTGCTCTTGTGCCTGATTCTTAAACCTGGTTGTCAGGTTGTAACAACTTTATATCTCGCTGCCACTAAACCTGCTACAACATACAACGCACAGCAGCAATCAAAATCTGTCAGAACATGATCTGTGCCTCAAACTAGCCTTAATGAGCATTTGATTAGTTAGTTGAGTGTTTTGAATTATGACATATTTACTTAGCCATATATTTATGTTTGTTTTAGATACATGTTTAAATACTGTGCACACGTATGGGTATATGTTTGTGTGTTTATATTTATTTAATTTGTATCCTGTCTATTATTTTTACAAATAAGCTGGCAAACATACCCATTACACCTTCCTCCTGCAAAATCCCTCAACAACAATCCTGTGAGGTGGGTTGGGCTGAGAGAGAGAGAGAGAGAGCAAATGGCCTGGTCAAAAAAGTCAGCCGTCTTTCATGCCTAAGGTGGGACTGTCTCTGGCTTTCTAGCCTGGTATGATAACCTCTAGAGTCCAGGGGTAGGCAGCCTTGGCTCAGGAATTCTGGGAGTTGAAGTCCACGAGTCATAAAAGAGGCAAGGTTGCCTAACCCTGGCTCTAGACCAAACTGGCTCTCTGTTTTCTTTGGCCCAAGCAGAGTCTGGATGGACCTAATCCATCTACGCAGCAACAGGGCTCTAAACCCAGCCTGGCCTTCCATTTTTCCCCTCAGCTGGTCTCCTCTGAAGCACAGAAACCAACCTCTGGGTCAGCTCCCAAGTCGGGAGCACTTCACAAAGTCTTCTGCAGCATCCTTGCTCCTGACGTGCCAAGCTGGAAAAGATGAATGGGTGAGCTTTGGGAGAGACGTTCAAAGGAGGAGCTGCTTTAAGATGGATTTAAGAACTGCCGTATTTTGAACTCGCTGCCAGGGGGCATGCGTTGTAGCCAAACAGCCGGGGCGGGTAGGCAGGAGGGTGAGGTGGGGAACAGAGCTTTCCCTAGAAATGCAGAAAGGAAACTTGTTTTGATAGAGAAACAGCCCAAGGGTTTGTTTTTTTCCTGTGTCTGTTTTTAGCGCTGAGGATGCTGCATTCAAAAAACCGAACCCTCTATTTACAATAAGCCAGCACTGTGAGAAAGCAAGGCAGACCATCTCCTAAAACTGCTACTCCAGACAGACGTGATTCATTTATTGATTGCGAGAACTTTTGTGTCGCTCGGTCGCGTGAATCTAAGCATCTTAGGAAGGTCCGACTGAATTTGCTGGATCTTTCCATTGGATAGCCTTCTTCTCCTCCTACCGCCAACTTGACAAATTTAAGGTGGGTAAACGTCAACTCCCAGAATCCCCCAGAGTTCTGGGAGTCTTAAAACATGCCGGCTGGGGAATTTGGGGAATTGTAGTCCACCCAACTTAAAGTTCCCACATTAAAAAAAACAAAAACCGCACACCATTCTAGAGCACTCTCTCGGCCCAAAGGAGGAAGCAATGGCAAGCCATTTCTGAAATCTTGCTGAGAAAACTGCAGGGACTTGTTTAGGCAGGATCAACACTGACTGAAAGGGAGGAGGAGGAGGAGGAGGAGGAGGAGGAGGAGGAGGAGGAGGAGGAGGAGGAGGAGGAGGAGGAGGAGGGAGGGAGGGAGGACGAAAAGGAAAGAGGGAGGAGGAGGAAGAAGAGGGAGGAGGAGGAATTCTAGTCTTCCTTTAGCCATGAAAACTTATAGGTTAAGATAAGATTTATCCATTTGTTAGGTTTATATCCACTTGTTAGGTTTATATCTCATAGATGAGACATCCTTGTCTCTACCTGTTGGATTAGGAGTGGGGAGACTCAGATTGAAGACCCTGTTCAGTCACAGAAGCTGCTCGGGGGAATCAACCTACCTTACATGGATGTTGTTGCAAGGAAATCTGTAGGAGCATTGGTATATAAATCTATTCAAATATGTTTAGGGAGGGCGGGAGGTTCATTAACCGGGAAAGCTGGTCAGGTTTAGGACCTGAACTGTGGGATGAAAAGCTGGGAAGAGCCCCTCCACTTGGGAGGTTTAACTGTCCTATGCTTCAAAGCTTTGGACTAGATCATTGTGGCTCAAACTTGACAAATTCAAGACTCCCCAGCCAGCAATGTGTCTTAAAATTGCCAGGTTTGAGAAACACTGGACTAGATAGTCCTTGCAGCCTCTTTCAAATTTACAATTATGAAAAGCCAGCCAGTTTGGTCTAGGGCAGGGGTAGGCAACCTCGGCTCTTTTATGACTCGTGGACTTCAACTCCCAGAATTCCTGAGCCAGCATGGCTCAGCTTGGAAACCTCTCCCTTTCCCCTCAGCGTGACTGGCTCAGGAATTCTGGGAGTTGAAGTCCACAAGTCATAAAAGAGCCAAGGTTGCCTACCCCTGGTCTAAGGGTTAGGGCACCAGGCTAGTAAGCAGGAGACCGTGAGTTCAAGTCCCACCTTAGGCATGAGAGCCAGCTGGGTGACCTTGGGCCACTCAGTCACCTCACAGAATTGGTATTATGGGAAAAATAGGAGGGGGAAGGTGTGTTGGATATGTTTGTTGCCTTGAGTTACAGTGGTACCTTGGTGCTCAATTGCTTTGAAACTCATCGAATTTGGCACTCAATGCATTTTGACATGAAAATTTTGTCCCAGTACTCATCGTTTGTTAGGTACTCAACCCACATGCTAGAACTTGTCAGCGTTGGCTACCTTGTAACTCACTATAAAGGTAAAGGTTCCCCCGCACATGCGTGCTAGTTATTTCCAACTCTAGGGGCCGGTGCTCATCTCCGTTTCAAAGCCGAAGAGCCAGCACTTGTCCGAGGACGTCTCCGTGGTCATGTGGCCAGCATGACTAGACGCCAAAGGCGCACGGAACGCTGTTACCTTCCCACCGGAGTGGTCCCTATTTTTCTACTTGCATTTTTTACGTGCTTTCGAACTGCTAGGTTGGCAGAAGCTGGGACGAGTAACAGGCGCTCACTTTGCTACTTGGCACTCGGGATTCGACCCACCAAACTGCCGACCTTCTGATCGACAAATTTGTTTGGTACCCATCTAATTAACGATGAGTACCGAGGTACCACTATATTTGTAAAAATGATAAAGGTGGGCTATAAATAAGCAAGAAGCAAGGACAAGAAGCAACGGATGGAAACTAATCAAGGAGAGAAGCAACCTGGAACTAAGGAGGAATTTCCTGACAATGAAAACAATTAATCAGTGGAACTCCTTGCCTCCAGAAGTTGTGAATGCTACAACACTGGAAGTTTTAAAGAAGAGATTGGCCAACCATTTGTCTGAAATGATATGAGGTTTCCTGCCTGAGCAGGGGATTGGACTAGAAGACTTCCAAGGTCCCTTCCAACTCTGTTATTTTATTCAATAAACAAACTACATGGCTCACCCATAGAAACTATAAGGGTGGCGATTGTGATACCTTAATCCCCCACCCAACAATTCCAAGTGAGCCCTGAGAAGGACACTTGTCTTCTGTCCTAAGCAAGCCAAGAAAATCTCTTGCCTCTTCACTTGGTTGCCAATGAGTACCTCAACTGGCAGACTCTTCTTAGTAGGGTTATTGTGGCTTCATCCCAGGTCACTAATGAGTGGCTTCCCGAGGCAACGAGGGAAGTAGGTCAGTCAACAAATACACAATCCTGATGCATTGCAATCATTAGCAGTTGGACAACTCATCAGTGGTTTGTCATTTGTTCCAGAAATGCTGCTCTGATGCTCAAGACTGGAGAAGGCTGGATTGCATAGAGGTTGCATCTTTTCCCCCAGAGGCCAAACATTTCCTGTGCCGTGCAATCAAAGGCACCATAATGAATCGTCTCTCCAGCGCCCCTTCCCTCCCTCTCTATAGAAGCAGCTGGTTGGGAAGAAATTGGAAGATTCTCCTTCTTGCTAGACCTTCCCAGACAAAAATGACAGCGGAATGAAACAAGAGAAATTTGGTGGGAGGGCGCAAGTGCGTGCTGCTTGCGCACATGGCGGATTCTTTAGGAATGAAGCTGTCTGATGTTGGCTTGAGAAAGACTTGGCACAATCAGGAGGAAACTGATAGGAAGCGGTATGCAAGGCAGCCCCTTTCCTCTGCTTTAGCCTGGTTTAACCTGTCTTCCTTTTGTGTCTGCTGAGTGTGAGCTTTACTTTGGTCTCACCGTCCAGTGTGATTCCCACAGGAAGTCATTGTGCGGCTTGAAGCTTCAAGCTGCCTATACAGGTAGTCAGTGGTGGCATTCAAATAGGTGAACAATGGGTTCTCTGTGTGGATGCCGCTTCCGGAAGTCCATTCTGGGCCTGGGCAACAAAACCGGTTCTGACGAAGTGGTGCGAACCAGCTGAATCCCACCACTGCAGGGAGTCCTCAACTTATGACCACAATTGAGTCTAAAATTTTCATTGCTAAGCAATACAGTTGTTAAGTGAGTCATGTTTGTTCCCTCAGGGTGGTTTTATGCTCTTTTTTGCCACAGTTGTTGAGCAAATCACTGCAGAATCATGTGATAAAACATATAAAGAACGGTTGCTGGAATTGGGTATGTGTAGTTTAATGAAGAGAAGGGTGAGGGGTGACATGATAGCAGTGTTCCAATATCTCAAGGGTTGCCACAAAGAAGAGGGAGTCAAGCTATTCTCCAAAGCGCCTGAAGGCAAGACAAGAAGCAACAGATGGAAACTAGTCAAGGAGAGAAGCAACCTAGAACTAAGGAGAAACTTCCTGACAGTGAGAACAATTAATCAGTGGAACAACCTGCCTCCAGAAGTTGTGGGTGTTCCAACACTGGAGGTTTTTAAGAAGAGACTGGACAGCCATTTGTCTGAAATGGTATAGGGTCTGAGCAGGGGATTGGACTAGAAGACCTCCAAGGTCCCTTCCAACTCTAAAATCTCAGGAAAGATGGGTCAGTTTCAACCCTACCACTTTTAAATGGAGATGGAAAATTTTAAACTACAAATCTTAAGCTTCTAGAACATGTTATTGCAGTTTGATAGTCTGGCTCTAAATATATGGCTCTCTCTCTCTCTCTCTCTCTCTCTCTCTCTCTGGATTCTCAGAATCACATTGATCTCAAATACCTGGCAGGGGTTCAAACATGGCTAAGAACAGATGCAGAGGAATTACAAGCTTGGTCTCTCACAATTCCCAGCTTGTGACCTACTCTGACCTGGAGTTACAATGCATTAAGCGCTGTTAAACCAAAGCACCTGCTTATTTGAGCTTTGTTCAAACATTCTCTCTCTCCCCCGTCTGTCTTTCATGTACACACGCAGGCACCACCTATAAAGACTGGAATAAATGTGCTTCTGAATAGATGCTGGTGGCAATGATAAATGTACGCTAGAGCATGCCAACTCACAGTTCGTTTCTGGTGTTTGAAAGAGGCATGGAAAACAGGAGAGTTGAGATTTTACCTCAGCAAGTCTCCACAACAGTGTTACTCAATCTGGGCCACTTGAAGATGTGTGGACTTCAACTCCCAGAATTCCCCAGCCAGCCAAGTTGGCTGGGGAATTCTGGGAGTTGAAGTCCACACAACTTCAAGTGGCCCAGATTGAGAAGTGCTGCTCTAAAAGTTCAGATGCGGCTTCAGCAAACACAAAGGGGGAAAAGCAGAAGTCGTAGAGTTCCTCCTAAAAGCAAAATGTGTGAAGTGATCTGGAAAACAGATCTCTCTTCTCTGCTTGACTAATCTTACTTAATTCAAGTCAGTCCTGAAGAACCGCATAGGAAGAAAGCACCCTGAGGGGAAAAAACGTTATTTCAGTCCATGTGGCTTTGAGGTCTCATGGGAAGGAGGTGGAGGGGGGGGGGAGGCGGATTATTAATCATTATAATTAATTATTAAACAAAAGAACTCAAGAGGTCTCCCTAGATGCTGCAGAAATGTAAACACCACAGACATTGTGAGACAGGAAAGATATAGAGGGGAGCGTTCTTGGTCTTGGAAGGCAGCTATGGAAGGGTGATTCTGGCCCATTTCCATATCTGCCTCCTGCCTTACCTCACCTCATCACACCACACCATTAAAAGAGAATATTTGTAACTCGGGGTTGAAATGTGGGGTCCTTGGTGCTCTCTGAGCTTGGTTGTTTTCTTGCAAACGTTTCATTACCCAACTAGGTAACATCATCAGTGCTAGAAATGAGTGGAGTTTGGAAGGAGGAGGAGGAGGACTGTGGGATCCTTGGTGCTCTCTGAGCTTGGTTGTTTTCTTGCAAACGTTTCATTACCCAACTAGGTAACATCATCAGTGCTGGTAAGAAGTGATGCTTGCTCCCAGTTTATATTCTAGTGCAGAGGTCTTCAAATTGCCCCTCAGCCAGGCATGCTGGCTGAGGAATTCTGGGAGTTGAAGTCCACAAATCATAAAAGGGCCAAGTTTGAAGACCCCTGTTCTAGTGGCTTCCCCGGTTAGTGTTGCTGGGGTAGTAATCATCATTCAGATAAGCATAGATTAACCTCAAGATGAACATCAGACCATCCATCAAGAAGTAAACAATACCCCAATCAAGGAACAGTCAAACTGACAGCTGGCAGTAAACAGCCAAATGAAAGAATCTTTAAGACCACCCCCACCAACATTAATAGGACAAGCCACTAGACCAGAGGTCCCCAACCTGTGGGCCATAACCCACTAGCAGGCTGTGAGGGGTTTGCAAACGGGCCGCAGAAATGGCTGGCAAGCGTGTGCTTATGCACGCTCCATTTAAGTGAGTGGCAGGCGTGTGTGCATGCCACTCACACAGACGGAGCTGCATGCCGGCACACTTGCCAGCCACTCGCACGGGACCATCCCCTTTCCCCTCCCCCCTCCGGTCTGCAAAGCCACAAACATTGGGGAACTCTGCACTAGAATATAAAGTGAGAGCAAACCCCTTACTAGCCCTGATGATGTTACCTACTTGAGTGATGAAACGTCTGCAAGAAAACAACCCAGCTCAGAGACCACCCAGGACCCCCTCCCACCTCATCAGGGAGCTTCTCAGGGCCTTCTGAAGCTCCCCAGGATTTCCCTGTGCCCACTGATAGACAGCCAGCAGGACTGGAAATAAATTCAGTTCCTGACACGTGGTAAATAAATCACATACCCAGGAGAGCCTCTCTCCATCCTTTCTTAAACAACTTCAGCTGGATGCAGTAAATCTGGATTTTGATAGCTGGCCGGGGAACAGAGAGGCTCTGCCTTTCAGTGGCTCCACTCCAGTTCTTCTGGCCATCCACTGCTCTGCACCTCTCCCTGTGCCTGCATCGTGCTTCATGTGCAGAAAAAGCTGCGCTTTCTCTAAAATCCATTTGCAAACCCCAGGAAGCAGCAGCAGCAGCAGCAGCATTTCCCTCCCCCCCACCCTCAAATATTTTGCCAAAGAAGCATTTGAACAAGGACATCCCTCAATATACACAGTGGCTGTGTTCACACAATAAACTTTCTTTGCGGCATATCATGTTGCATGGGCCCAGGTGTTTATGGCTAGCTGATAGTTCAAAGCAAAGCCAATTCCAATCCAATTTGATTCAGAATACAACTCGTCTTTATTTTAGCGATTACAACTGGGAGTGGCAGCTTGGTTATTAGGCTAAGCGGTCCTTTGGTGAAACCACAACTGTGTTTGTGATGTCCCTTCAATTTTCCTTTGCTTTCTGTACCTGCAAAGAGTATATTGATGGCGACATTACTTTTTCATGTCATAACTGCAAGCAGTTGCTAAATAAGGCAGTCACTAAATGAGGACTGCCAGGAAGGAAGGAAGGAAGGAAGGAAGGAAGGAAGGAAGGAAGGAAGGAAGGAAGGAAGGAAGGAAGGAAGGAAGGAAGGAAGGAAAACATCTGCATTCATTAATTTATATATGAGGGCAAATGTAAAAATAATGGCTACAAATTTCAACATTTTGCACGTCTGAGGCTTCTGGGACCAAAATTCCTTTAAAAAGCAGGCAGAGCTTTCCCATTTCCAATTCAGAGACTAACATCTGTAAAGCAGGACCTGGCCCTGCATCTGAAACAAACATTTTCCCCCAAAAGGAGGACGAACTAATGGCAATCTTTGCTGGGAGCTTAATGAGCATCTGGAGCCAGTAGCAAAATTAGGCATCTGGGTTATTTTTAATCCCCCAAGAATTAATTCTGTTGCTGAAAACAGCAACAACCAACAGATCAGTTCCAACTTTCTCAATGGGCTTTCATGGTACCAGAAAGAAATTGTTACCTTCCCTGTTAGTCATTGACTTTGATCCTGTGAACTGGTCTTAAATGGCTTTCCAAGCACGCATTGCCCTAAGCATCCTTGAGTCGTGTCTGCACAGAGGAGAGGGTAGCTCAGGATACATTTCTTGCTTTGTGTTAATGTAGCTTCGTGTCACATAAGAAGCGTATTAAATATTGGCTGAGACTGCAGAACACAGTTAAACCTGATTAGTGAATTCATCCATGTTCTGTGTTTGCACAACATGAGGAGCCACAATCCACCCCAGTGAAGGCGGCAATGGCTTTTCCTATAGACTGATGTCCCTCTGCTTTGGTGATAGTGTAGTTTCCTCCTTGGTGGTTCCTTGATGAGAGAATTGTTTTTTGCCTAAGACTTTGCTGGTGTCAATCCCAGCTTATTTTAAGGTGGACTCCGGGAGGGAATATGTTGCAGTCTTTTTGTTTCCGTCCTAGCTCATTATTGTCCCTTTTGAATAGTGTACAGGTAGTCCTCAACTTATGAACACAACTGAACCCAAAATTTCTGTTGCTAAACAAGACAGTTGTTGCGTTTTGCCCCATTTTATGACCTTCCTCGCCACAGTTGTTAAGTTAATGTGGTTAAGTTAGTTGATTTATTTATCATGTCTTGTTAAGTGAATCTGGCTTCCCCACTGACTTTATCAGAAGGTCGCAAAAGATGATCACATGGCCCCAAGACACTGCAATCATAAATAAACACGTCATAAATACAGAGATACATACCAAGTGTCTGAATTTTGATCACATGCCCATGGGGAGGCAAGAGTCATAAGTGTGAAAAGTCACCTTTTTCAGGCTGTTGTAACTTTGAACGGTCGCTAAGTGAACTGTTGTAAATCAAGAGCTACCTGTATAAATGTGGCTTATATGTCCATTCCTCTGATCAAGGCATCCTAAAGAGGAACATTGTTGTTGTTAGCTGCGAAGTCGTGTCCGACTCATCGCGACCCTATGGACAACATTCCTCCAGGCCTTCCTGTCTTCTACCATCTTCTGGAGTCCATTTAAGCTCACGCCTACTGCTTCAGTGACTCCATCCAGCCACCTCATTCTCTGTCGTCCCCTTCTTCTATTGCCCTCGATCTTTCCCAGCATTAGGCTCTTCTCCAGTGAGTCAAGGAAAACTGCAGTGAGGCAAGGAAAACTGCAGTATCTAAACAGAGAGCAGTGTTCACACCCACGAGTACTGATGACGTTACCTTGCCTACACTTTCAGCATCCACTCAGGACCTTTAGATTCTGCCTTTGGTCCAATCCATCAAGACCCTTGACATTATGGCAAGAAAGGGGTTGCTACGGTGGGATTCCGAGCCAAAAGTTCCAGGTCCCATTCAACCGAAGGTGGGTGGGACTCCGTTTATTGCATTTTGCAAGTAATGGATTTATACCATCTAAATCAGTGTTTCTCAGCCTTAGCCCCTTTAAGATGGGTGGACTTCAATTGCTGCATGCTGACTGAGGAATTCTGGGAGTTAAAGCCCACCCATCTTAAAGTGGCTGAGATGAAGAAGCATTGATCTAAATCAGGGGTCTTCAAACGTGGCAACTTTAAGACTTGTGGACTTCAACTCCCAAAATTCCTCAGCCAGCCAAGTCCACAAGTCTTAAAGTTGCCAAGTTTGAAGACCCCTGATCTAAATCCATTTTCCCAAGCTTTGAATGGGATGTTGAGGACCGTAGTTCCCCAAAATAACAAGTGGGCCAAGATAAGGACTAAATTTGATGGCATTTCCCTTGCCTATACCTTGAATTAAATTTCAACGCCACTAACATGATTACTCTTTGGGCATGTATTTAATCAGTTCCAGGGTACCTCATAGGCAGTGGTGGGATTCAAATATGTGAACAACCGGTTCTCTGTGTGGATGCCACTTCCGGAAGTCCATTCTGGGCCTGGGCAACAAAAAATTAACTACCGGTTCTGCCGAAGTGGTGCGAATCAGCTGAATCCCACCACTGCTCATAGGGTTGTAGGTCTTGTAGAGCAGGGTTGTTTAACCTTGACAACTTTAAGATGTTTGGACTTCAACTACTAGAATCCCCCAGTCAGCATAGCTGGCTGGAGAATTCTAGGAGGTGAAGCCCACAGGTCTTAAAGTTGCCAAAGTTGGACATCCCTGTTGTAGAGGGATTGTTAATCAGGAATCTAATAATTGGTCCAATAACCAGTCTAATGATTTAGATTCTTATGTTGAAATGACAGAAATAAAGCAGGCCTCTAGACTTGTAAAGACCACATGAAGACCTTGATAAAGAAACCACAAGGCTTGCAGTCAAGCATGTGTCCATTACCACAGGAAGTGTGAAGAAGTATTTTTGTAACTTCTTCCCTTAAATGCTATGATCTATGTAACTGACTAAAAGTAAAAAACCATATATACTTGCTCTGAAATGCATTCAGGGTTCTTCCAGCCTCATGGGAGGACCCAACTTCATTCATGCCTGAATAAACATGTGAGAATCTGGACTCTGCCTCTTTGTTCGTGCCGAGAAAGACCTGGTTCCCTGCTTAACAGGATCAATGGAGGAAGGAAGGATATGTAGACCTGATCTTTTGAAGGAAAGGCAGGTGAGAAATAATAACAGACCTACTTTGAGAAGTCTTTGTCCCTCTGAATCAGAAATCTCCCTAGATAACAAATGGGCTGAACTTCAATTGTATTGTTGTGACCACCATTTTGACTTTTTTGACCACACCCTGCAGACATCCCTGCTCCCACTAAGCATCAAGTCCCTCTCCTAAGAAAAGTCAACAAAGCAATGAGCTGACAGCCTGAAGGGGCTGGCAGAAAGAAGAGGGGGAGTCAAATTATTTTTCAAAGCACCAGAAGGGAAGGCAACAAACAATGGATGGAAACTACTCAAGGAGAAAAGCAACCTGGAATTAAGGAGAAACTTCCCAACAGTGAGAACAATTAACCAGTGGAACAGCTTGCCTCCAGAAATTGTAGGTGGTTCATCACTGGAGGCTTTTAAGAAAAGGCTGGACAGCCATCTGTCTGAAATGGTATAGGGCAGGGGTAGGCAACCTTGGCTCTTTTATGACTCATGGACTTCAACTCCCAGAATTCCTGAGCCAGCATAGCTCAGCTTGGAAACTTCTCTCTTTTCCCTCAGCATGGCTGGCTCAGGAATTCTGGGAGTTGAAGTCCACAAGTCATAAAAGAGCCAAGGTTGCCTACCCCCTGGTATAGGTTCCCCTGCTTGAGCAGGGGGTTGGACTAGAAGACCTCCAAGGTCCCTTCCAACTCTATTCTGATTGAATTGAAGAAAGATTCTGGGCTGTCTACTCTGCCATGTGTAGAATCCTATCTTTTAAAAAGTGCTTTTCTGTTTATAATTTATCTCCGCTGGGCCAAAAGGGCCCTCCCTCACCATCATAGGCTACAATAGCAGAAGCTGAGAGTCCTTCGGGTTGCTTGCGGTCAGGGATTGTATACTCAAGGGAGCCCAGGAGGAGGCCGGGATGATTTACGAGGCCACAGCAGCCACTACAGCAGGGGATCGGTGAGACCTGCTTTCCAGCCTAAGGTTTGCCCAGGGATGCGCGTGTTTGCTGGGAGAATTCACTAGCTGCATGTTTGCACAGATGGTAAGGAGCCCGGGGGGGGGGGGAAGCACACACACACACACCCACTTCCTTCTTTGCACGCAAAGGGCGGTAAAGGCTGAACCAGGCTGAAAAGAAGAGAAGTAAAACCTTAGCAAAACTTTGAGGTCAGGACTTAATCAGAATAGACCTTGGAAGGGACCTTGGAGGTCTTCTAGTCCAGCCTCAGTTTTAGATCAGTTTCATTAGTTTAAGTTTATATATTTTGATGGAATATCAGTTTTATCATGGGACAACTCGCCAAAAGATACCGTTTACATTGTATGTAGGGTATACACAGGTTCATAGTAAAATTTGCTTGGTTTGTTTGTTTATTATCAGATTTATATCCCTGCCTTGGTTAGCATTTGGCTGAAACACCAAGAAATCCCAGAACTGTAGGCTTGGCTAGGAAATTCAAAGACAATCCCCCCAAAAGTCAACTGCAAGCTACTTGTAAGCCAAATCTGCAACAAGGAGATGTCCATAAAGTTGTCAGGAGTTCAGCCTGACTGTTGTTGCTAAAAATTCACAAGAGCCCAGTGAACCAGCTGCTATTAGCCTTGGTATCAGCAAAGGTTGCAAGAAAGGTTAACCAATTATACAGGCTGTTTGATGGCTACTTGGCACCGTTGGGAGCAATGCCTTCCCCTAACTTGCAGTCCTTCTCCCTAGACAAACATACATCAGAATCAGAATAGAGCTGGAAGGGACCTTGGAGGTCTTCTAGTCCAACCCCTTGCTCAAGCAGGAGACCCTATATCATTTCAGACAAGTGGCTGTCCAGTCTCTTCTTAAAACTTCCAGCGATGAAGCACCCACAACTTCTGAAGGCAAGCCGTTCCACTGCTTAATTGTCCTCACTGTTACCAGTAGGAAGTTTCTCCTTAATTCCAGGTTGCTTCTCTCCTTGATTAATTTCCATCTGTTGTTTCTTGCCTTGCCTTCTGGTGCTTTGGAAAATAAATTGACCCCCCTCCTCCTTGTGGCAGCTTCTCAAATACTGGAATACTGCCATCATGTCCCCCACCCCCCCAGTCCTTCTTTTCTCTAGACTGACCATTCCCAAATCCTGCCATCGTTCTTCATATGCTTTAGTCTCCAGGCCTTTAATCATCTTAGTTGCTCTTCTCTGCACTTTTTCCAAAGTCTCAACATCTTTTTGGTAATGTGGTCACAGAGGAGGATGGGAGGTGCCCTCTGCACCATCCAAGATACCAAGAGGTAACGTGCATGTGTTGTGCACTCCAATACAGGTAGTCCTTGACTTGTGACCGCAGTTGGGACTATTTTATTTATTTATTTATTTATTTATTTATTTATTTATTTATTTATTTATTTATTTATTTATTTATTTATTTATTTATTTATATTTTAATTCCATTTATATCCCGCCCTTCTCCGAAGACTCAGGGCGGCTTACAAGCTTAGCAGTAGCCTTCATTCTATGTATATGCCTGCTTATTAGGGCTTTCACACACACCCCAAGCGGCATTATTACAAAGTCAGCTTAATTGCCCCCAACAATCTGGGTCCTCATTTTACCTACCTGGGAAGGATGGAAGGCTGAGTCAACCTTGAGCCTGGTGGGACTCGAACCTGCACTAATTGCAGGCAGCTGGTGTTACTTAAGGAGGCATTAGCCCACTGCTCCACCAAGGCTCTAAAATGTTTCTTGTTAAGCAAGGCGGTTGTTCAGTGAGTCATACCTGGTTTTATGACCTGTTCAGTGAATCACTTCAGTTGTTAAGTGAATCATGCGATTGTTATGTGAGCCTGGCTTCCCCCACTGACTTTGCTTAATGAATTTTGATCACGTAATCATGGGGATGCTGCAATAGTTGTTACGTGCAAAAAACAATCATAAGAGCCACTTTTTTCTGGGCCATTATAACTTTGAACTGTCATCAAACATATGGCTATATGTCAAAAAAACACCTCTGATCTTTGAAGGGTACACAGTCTCTCTCTGCAGATCAGGGCAGGAAGTTTTGACTGCAGCAGAGAACATTCCTTGGCTGCATCGATCGTTGGATACGTGATGGACAGCAAAGTGATGCTAAGCTTGTAAGCCGCCCTGAGTCTTCGGAGAAGGGCGGGATATAAATGGAATTAAAATAAAAAATAAAATAAATACACTTCTAGGATAGGATAAGATGGACAGGGCAGGATAATCTGCCCTGAATTTGAAAAGGGAGCACAAGGATTTGGAAGACGTATTCTCAGGATCCTAACAGAGTCACCCCCTTGTAAATAGAGTCCCCCCCACCTTTTCCTAGGCAGGAAAAGGTCAAAACCTCCCATTTTTTGCTGACTCCAATCCTCAGGGTGGTTTTGTTTTCTCCGAGGTGATGGGAACATTTTTTTTCCCCAAGGCTTCCCTTCGGCTGTTACGGTTATGCTGCTCCCCTGGCCCCTTGTCTCAAAGCTTGTCCTAGCATCAATGCACAGAAAGAAAAGGAGCGGCATACAAGCGCTTTTCCAACCTTGATGCTAATTAACTCCAGGTTTTGAGGAGCTCAAAATCCAGACGCAGCAGCTCTTAACCCAAAGCCTCCTTTGGATTCCCAAGTATATACTGTATATGTTTTAAAAGACCAATAAATAAAGGCAATGAATAGATTGTCTCTGGGCAAGCCATATTTCATGCAGCTGTGCTTCAAAGGAGAGTTTAAAACATACCTTAGAGTCCACATGGTGGGGAGAGCGGGGTAACCAGCATACATAACTGCACCAAACACATACACACACACACACACACACACACACACACACACCCCAAACAGTGCCATACACTGCTATTATACTACATACCAGCGTTTTTCCATTCCAGCAGCTTTAAGACGTCTGGACTTCAACTCCCAGAATCCCCCAGGCAATGTGCTCAGTGGGAGAGTCTGGGAATTGAAATACACCTTTCTTAAAGCTGCTGAGTTTGAGAAATGCTGTTATAGAGTACTGTATAACCAGACCTCTAAAAAGCACTTACAGCCCTGACAGTTAAAAAATAAATTCAATTATTCTTTTATTTGTGCCTTTCCTGCCATAGTCAGGAGGACCATGATTTGAATGTAATTTAGCATAAAGGCGAGGAATTTTAAAAAGCGAAGCTTTGATTGCATGGTTTTGTGGCCATCATTGCGATATTTTTGGCACACAGTACAGATGTCTTCCAATGATATGGAGATTTCCACCAAGCTGGTAGATGAAAGAGGCTTTCAAATAGACTCCTGTAAACAGTAAAACCCCACACTTCCCCTGCTGTTCTGTCATTATATCCTGGGGAAACCCTGATCAACCAAACACTATAACCAGGAGTTGGTTAATGGATCCAAGCAGAACTAGGAGTTTCTTCTGCTCTTCCAATGAGAGAAGATGCGTGATCCTTAGCAAAGGACGCTCCACTGGAAAATCATAATCCATATCCATAGAAGAAAATATTTGTAACTCAGGATTGAACCGAGGGGGTCCTTGGTGCTCTCTGAGCATAGCTGTTTTCTTGCAGACATTTCATTACCCAATTAGGTAACATCATCAATGCCAGATGCTACATATTTGAGTAATGAAGCGTTTGCAAAAAAGCAACCAAGTTCAGAAAGAACCAAGAAGCCCACAGTCCATGTAAAGTCGCGTGCTTCACATAGAGACGGACACAGAGCTGGGGTAAAGATGAGTTTATTCTGAACAGAACGAACTGGGGAAACAGGGAAGCCTGGTGTCTATTTGTACCTGCCCAGGTGGATGGCATCCAATCAGTTCAACCTGGGCTTCCTGCCAGTGCAGGTGACAATGGGTGTAGATCCTGGCTTCCCACCAGGCTGACCATGCCTGGGGCTGTCAACAGCTTAACTCTTTAGGCTTATCCTGAGTGAGCAGTTATCGCCCAGAGCTGTCCAACCCCTCTGCTGATCTGCACCATCAGCCTCCTGCTGTGCTGTCCTTTGTGTATGCTGGGAGGCATACACTGCAGTCCATGTGCATGTATCACACACTGACTCATGCTACCTTCATAACTTTAAGGTCTTACTTAATAGACTATTATTCTACCACTGTATTATTCTCCTTTCTTGTGTTTTGCTGTTACTGAATAATGTTTAATTCTTTTCAATAAATACTATATAATGGTTTTAATGAGTGGTCGTCTTATTTATTATTTTTCCTGGGTTATTATACGCCACCCGGAGTCACTTTCTGTGAGATGGGCAGCCCTATAAATCTGATAAATAAAAATAAATAGCAGCGCATTCTCAAAACACGTTTATTTATTTATTTATTTATTTATTTATTTATTTATTTATTTATTTATTTATTTATTTATTTTTGGGACTTCTATGCCGCCCTATCTCCCGAAGGACTCAGGGCGGCTAACAACAATAAAAGCTACAATACAAAAGTTAAAAGAAATTAAATAAACAGCCCCAAAATAAATTAACTAAACAATTAAAAATTAAAACATTTTAAAAACCCGTCATCAGTCCAGGTCAGCCTGATGAAAAAGGAAAGTTTTGAGGTCGCGGCGAAAGGACCGGAGATCCGGGGCCATCTGGAGCTCAAGGGGGAGTTGGTTCCACAGGGCTGGCGCTCCCACAGAGAAGGCCCTCCCCCTGGGGGTCGCCAGCCGACATTGTCTAGCCGACGGCACCCTGAGGAGGCCCTCTCTGTGTGAGCACACTGGGCGATGGGAAGTCGTTCCCGGCAGCAGACGGTCCTGCAAATATCCTGGGCCTAGGAACCAGGTTTTGGCTTCAGTTCCTCCCAAAGATCTTTGCCAATTGTGCTGCTGTATCTTGCTTTAGTTTGTGGTTTGCAGTGAAAATAATACCCAATAATTCTTAAGATTCTAGAACACTGCCTGATATGAAGCAACCAGTGCAAACCAACAATTTACTGAGGAAAACTCTCATCCTTCAAGCATCTTGGGAAGAATTTGCTTTGGGGCCAGAAATTTTACTTCCAAACCCATCCACAGGCATGTTTTATCTGCTGTTGCTTGGCTCGGCTTCCCAGGACCAGGACTTAGCCACTGTGACTTCAACAGCGAAGCCCTCCCTGCTGGGATCATCAGATTTCATTTGCACCCTCAAAAATGCAAAGGAGTCAATGGAGCCCCCGAAATGGATTGATTGCTGCACAATTGCTGTAATTTTTCTAAATATGACCATTTGCACACCAACCACACAAATATGTCCTCCTTCACACACAATCACAGATACAATATGCACACTGCAGTGATGTTCCCTCTAAAGCAATCTCTCTCGACCTTGGCAACTTTAAGATGGGTGAATTTAAGCTCCCAGAATCCCTCCTGATGGCTGGTGGATTCTGGGAGTTGATGTCTAGCCATCTTAAAGTTGGCAAGGTTGAGAAATACTGATCCAAATTCATTCTGGAAACTGCTGAGATTTACCAAGCAAGGCAGCAGTGAAATAATGGGAAGCAGCTCTTCAGTTTAGACATGTCACAAACGTGTTATTGGTCCACCAGATTTGGTCCTTCCAAACACACCTTTACCAACTTGGCACATTCCAGAAATGTTCCCATAATTCCAAGACAGCATAATCACCATAACTGATGTGGATGAAGATGATGACCAAGGACATGGTTGTTTCTCAGGTCTCTTTCTTAAGATCATGATCCTTCATAAAACAATACCTAGATAACAGAAGAACTGGGTAACCAGCTTGAAGATTCTCGAGATGTCCTCAGTAAGCCATTAATGTGACCGTATGGCCACCATCAACCTTTGCAATTTGATGTTGGGACTGAATTCCCAGAATTCCTTGGGCTTTGCTTGCTAGAAATTCTGGATATTTCAATCTTCATCTGTTTGAGAGCACCAGGTTGGGGAAGGTTATCCCTCAACAGTGAACTTTAAACTTTATCAAAGAATGGCAGGAGGGGGAAATTTAAAATGGTGGCTCCCATCTGGCCTGCTGCCCAAGACATGAAACACACTCATCTCTCTTCTTCAAAATTGCTTGAGTCTGGCACTCCGTTCCTCATTACCTCTTCATCCTTAAGTACGTCCAGCCTTCTAAACCCACTTGGCCACTGACTAGAGTGCTTGGCTTCAGCCTCATATCCTGTTTCCATTGGGATAACTTTTCCTTTGCAAAACCTCCAGCTGGCTAAATCTGCAAAGGAAGGATGCTTTTCCTAGGACACATCCAGCCATTGAAGAATGAGCTGGTACAGATTTGTACAGAGACACACCAGCCAACCATGTGCACACAGCAACTCTGGATTAACTCCGCTCAACCAGTCTCCTCTCTTGGCACTCAGCTGCAAGGAGCCCCATGTGCTCCAGACTGGGTCGCTCGCTGCCTTTCTGATGTGGTTTCAGCCCTGATGAACTCCCTTGTGTTCATTTGGAAGAAGGACAGTGTGTGTGTGTGTGTGTGTGTGTGTGTGTGTGTGTGAATGAGAGACAGAAGTTTAGAACTGGTGCTCAAGAGCAACAAAGAAGATTAACTGAGGGTACTCCAGGCCATCCTCAGCGGGTTCCAGCACTCAAAACAGAGCAACTGAAGGGTAAAAAATTTTTGTGCTCTGTTGCAGCATCAAAGGACAAGGACACCAGCCAAATGCAAAGTCACCGTTTTGAAGCGTCTTCATGTGAACGGAAGAATCACCTGGCTGTCTGGATGGAGTGTTCGTTGTGACCGGTTTGCACTCGGGGCAACAGGATCCAGTCTTCTGCTCCATGACAAAGCTTTCTGGATTAATTTCAGAAAGTCACTGTCTACGTTTATGCATCACGTTAAGCCATAGCTTGCTTAATTATGGATGATCAAGAAACCTGACTGACTAGGTTTATATAACATAGGAAATCATAATCTATGATTTACAAGTCACCAAGGATGGGTTCAGATATCACTTTAGATTGAACCAAAGAAACCATATTAGGACTGTGTGTGTGCCTTCATTCATTCCTTCATTCATTGGGTTTTATTGAGAATCAAAATCAGACTTTATATAGAGATGTATAGAGAAATTTTTTCACTTCCATGTAGGTCACTGTTTAAAGTTGTTTTTCAGCAACTTTAAAATGCTGGCTGGGAAATTCTGGGAGGTGAAGCCCACAGGTCTTAAAGTTGCCAAAACCTGACACCCCTGTTTTAGAGGGATTGTTAATCAGGAATCTAATAATTGGGCCGATAACCAGTCTAATGGTTTAGATTCCTATGTTGAAATGACAGAAATAGCACAGGCCTCTGGACTTGTAAAGACCGTGAAAACCATGAAGTTGTGAAATCTTAAAGTTGTTGAGACTGAGAAGTACCCTTGTGTTTAAGATGCCTCCAAGGATCCTTATGGTTTTGATTACAGGGAGTCCTTGACTTACAGTCACTTGATAACCCTTCTAAGTCATGACAGAGCCATCCTCAAAGTTACAAATGCTGCATCAACACTGTGGTCTGGTGATCACATTTTGGGGGATTGGCGACCAGTTTGCATTTGTAACTGGTTACAGCATCCCATAGTCACATGACCATGATTTATGACTTTTTTTGCCATCTTCTACCAGAAGATGGGCCACCCATTGGATATGCTGAATTCACTTAGTGATCACGAGGTCGCTTAATTGTTGTCACTTGCTTTTATGACCATTGTAAAACAGGTGCCTCAACTTATAATTGTCATGTCCTACAAGCAAAATTCTGGGCTCCACTGTGGTCTTAAATTGAGGACTATCTGAATCACCTATTTTCCATATATGTCCTCTCTACGCCCGAGAATACATTTCCTTCTCTCCTTCCCAGAGAAAGTACAGGACTTTATTTTTATTTATTTATTTATTTATTTATTTATTTATGGGACTTATATGCCGCCCTATCTCCCAGAGGACTCAGGGCGGCTAACAACAATAAAAACCAACAGTACAAAAGTTTAAAAAAATTAAATAACAGCCCCAAATATTAATTATACAGTTAAAATTAAGACTTTTAAAAACCCATCATCAATCCAGGTCAGCCTGATGGAAAAAGAACGTCTTGAGGTCAAGTTTCATAACCAGATACCAGCATTAGAGAGATTTGTTCCAAAATGGATTCTGCATTAAGTAGCGAGAATTGTGGCTTGTTCCATTTTGCTGAGCATAGGCATTTCCATAATACAACATCTTGGGTGAAATGGCCAGACCTGGTTCCAGATTTTGACAGTGGGGAACCCATTTAGATCACCCCAAGATCCTGTCTGATCTAACTAATAGTGATCAACCTGAGCCCAAGCAAAGGACAAGGCGGTGATAGCTCAGTTCCCCAGCAGCTGCCTTTGAACCTCCAAGTATCTCATTCTGCGGCAGGAAAATCACATTTTCTCAGCAATAAACCACAAGCCAGCCATGTGGAAAAATGGTGGGGGAAATTAAGAGCCCAGAGAAGAGCTAAAAGAGACATGTGAGAGGTCCATGCTTTCCTGATTTGATCTTTTCAAGACTTGAACCTCATTTTCATGCCCTGCTAAAATTTTCTGGAAGCCTTTGAACATCCATATTTACAAATCTACTAAACGGCTTGGTCGGAGAGATCCACTTGTCTAATGTTACGGGATTAAATATGGAGCAAAGATTTTGCAGATGGGAGTCTCAGCACCAAATATCTGGATGAACTATCCTAAAGCCCTGGATGTTTGTAGGGGTCAGAAAAATCAGGGTACCGTCAAAATTCCATCTGTGCTTATGTCTATTGATGCAGATCAAAGGCTTGTGTGGCTTCAGTGATGCTGCCATACCTGCTGTCTTGACTTTTTTCACCCTATCCTGCTGGGATCCTTGCCTAAAGCATTCTTTTTGGAGTCATTCCCAGTCTGCTTTTTATTGTTGGTTGATGGATGGATGGATGGATGGATGGATGGATGGATGGATGGATGGATGGATTGATCTGCATGCTGAAATCTCCCTTGGGCCTTCCTTCTGTTCCCCATCTCCTGCTCAAGAGTTTGCACTACGGGGAATGTACAAGATATTACATTAAAGTTGGAGAGGTGGGTGGAGCTGCCCACTTGGTGGAGCCTTGGTGGAGCAGTGGGCTAATGCCTCCTTAAGTAACACCAGCTGCCTGCAATTAGTGCAGGTTCGAGTCCCACCAGGCTCAAGGTTGACTCAGCCTTCCATCCTTCCGAGGTAGGTAAAATGAGGACCCAGATTGTTGGGGGCAATAAGCTGACTTTGTAATAATGCCACTTGGGGGGGGTGGGAAAGCCCTAATAAGCAGGCATATACATAGAATGAAGGCTATTGCTAAGCACATTTGATTTGTGCTTAGATTGTAAGCCGCCCTGATTCTTCGGAGAAGGGCGGGATATAAATGGGATTAAAATAAAAAATAAAAAACTTCCTTTTGATCAGATTCACATTTCTCCGTTCTTGAATTGCCCCCGAATACAGAATAAACTACAGAATAACAGAGTTGGAAGGGACCTTGGGGGTCTTCTAGTCCAGCCCCCTGCTCAAGCAGGAGACCCTGTAGTACCATTTCAGACAGATGGTTGTCCAATCACTTCTTTAAAAACCTGCAATAATGGCAGACCCACAATTTCTGAAGGCAAATCGTTCCACTGATTAAGTGTTCTTACTGACAGAAAATTTCTCCTTAGTTCTAGGTTGCTTCTTGTCCTGCCTTTGGCTGCTTTGGAGAATACAGGTGAAACTCGAAAAATTAGAATATCATGCAAAAGTTCATTTATTTCAGTAATGCAACTTAAAAGGGGAAACTAATATATGAGATAGACTCATTACAGGCAAAGCAAGATAGTTCAAGCCGTGATTTGTCATAATTGTGATGATTATGGCTTACAGCTCATGAAAACCCCAAATCCACAATCTCAGAAAATTAGAATATTGTGAAAAGGTGCAATATTCTAGGCTCAAAGTGTCCCACTCTAATCAGCTAATTAAGCCATAACACCTGCAAAGGGTTCCTGAGCCTTTAAATGGTCTCTCAGTCTGGTTCAGTAGGAATCACAATCATGGGGAAGACTGCTGACCTGACAGTTGCGCAGAAAACCATCATTGACACCCTCCATAAGGAGGGAAAGCCTCAAAAGGTAATTGCAAAAGAAGTTGGATGTTCCCCAAGTGCTGTATCAAAGCACATTAATAGAAAGTTATGTGGAAGGGAAAAGTGTGGAAGAAAAAGGTGCACAAGCAGCAGGGATGACCGCAGCCTGGAGAGGATTGTCAGGAAAAGGCCATTCAAAAGTGTTGGGGACTTTCACAAGGAGTGGACTGAGGCTGGAGTCAGTGCATCAAGAGCCACCACACACAGACGGATCCTGGACATGGGCTTCAAATGTCGTATTCCTCTTGTCAAGCCGCTCCTGAACAACAAACAACGTCAGAAGCGTCTTCCCTGGGCTAAAGAAAAACAGACCTGGTCTGTTGCTCAGTGGTCCAAAGTCCTCTTTTCTGATGAGAGCAACTTTTGCATCTCATTTGGAAACCAAGGACCCAGAGTCTGGAAGAAGAATGGAGAGGCACACACTGCAAGATGCTTGAAGTCCAGTGTGAAGTTTCCACAGTCTGTGTTGATTTGGGGAGCCATGTCATCTGCTGGTGTTGGTCCACTGTGCTTCATTAAGTCCAGGGTCAACACAGCTGTCTACCAGGAAATTTTGGAGCGCTTCATGCTTCCTTCCGCAGAAGAGCTTTATGGAGATGCTGACTTCATTTTCCAGCAGGACTTGGCACCTGCCCACACTGCCAAAAGCACCAAAACCTGGTTCAATGACTGTGGGATTACTGTGCTTGATTGGCCAGCAAACTCGCCTGACCTGAACTCCATAGAGAATCTATGGGGCATTGCCAAGAGAAAGATGAGAGACATGAGACCGAACAATGCAGAAGAGCTGAAGGCCGCTATTGAAGCATCCTGCTCTTCCATAACACCTCAGCAGTGCCACAGGCTGATAGCTTCCATGCCACGCCGCATTGAGGCAGTAACTGCTGCAAAAGGGGCCCAAACCAAGTACTGAGTACATATGCATGCTTATACTTTTCAGAGGTCCGATATTGTTCTATGTACACTCCTTGTTTTATTGATTGCATGTAATATTCTAATTTTCTGAGATTGTGGATTTGGGGTTTTCATGAGCTGTACGCCATAATCATCACAATTATGACAAATCACAGCTTGAACTATCTTGCTTTGCATGTAATGAGTCTATTTCATATCTTAGTTTCCCCTTTTAAGTTGCATTACTGAAATAAATGAACTTTTGCACAATATTCTAATTTTTCAAGTTTCACCTGTAGATGGAGAAGCAGCTCACTACTCTAAAGTCTCACCCCCTCACTTTACTAGCGTTCAGTTTCTGATGCCTCTTACCACTTAAGCTTGTTTAACAAGATGAACGAACAGCCATCAAAATAACCAATTACATCTTCAAATTCTTCCATTAAGACAGAGGTGTGCCAGGTTAAGATGGTTTGGAAGGAGAGGAGTTATTATTTCATTACATTGGCTAAAATGTGCACATACCCTATTGTATATTTATTCATTTACCTAAGTGAACCTGCATCTGCCTTCTGCATGTAAAACTGTTCCTACAGAAATGTTAGATTTTCCTTTGACAAGGAAAAAAATAAAAAGGAAAATCTCTCATGGGTTGAGTTTGGGATTTTGATTCTGTTGCTTGGAAGGGGAGGTCATATTTATTTATTTTCCTTCCTTTTAAAAACTCGGCTAATCTTTATCTGCTGAAATAAATACAACCTTACATTTTAATTGCAAAAAAATCCCCGGAATCTTTTCAGCTCCTCCATACCATACCAGATCACGTTACTAAAAAAAAAAGATTTCCAAAATGGGCGATGATAAGAAGAACAATAATGGACATCAAACAACATTTTCTGGACCAGAGACAGCCACACCTGGGGATGAAGATTGGGTTACTACAGGTTCAAAGGACCCTAATCTTTCAGGGACTGAGGACATCCCAAGGGGGTGATGTTTAAAGTTTGGGCCCTGTTCAAAGCTCAAAAATGACCTCTAAAAGAGCATTCTAACATTTAGGTATGTTTCAAAGAGAGAGCTCTAGACTGTACAGAACAAGGGGTTCAGAAACATGTGTGAATTCCATAGGTTTCTCTTGGTGGCACCCTGAAATATAAAATTCTCCCCACTGGTGGGTTGCAAACCTTTCCATCCATCTTTGTAGAACAGGCGTTCCCAATTTTGGCAACTTTTAAAAGTGTGGACATCATGCCCTGCCCGATTTATTTTCTGTCTGGTTTTCTGTTATTAGAGGGGTTCCTGGGGGAAATAAAGCCTTTTAAAAGTAATAACAGGCAGCATTTGTATGTCATCATAACATGTGTATGGTTGTAATAGCTTAAAGGGACTTGAAAACATACCAGAGATGCAAAACAGTGCTTCTTTTGAGAAGCAGAAAGCAATAGATTTCTGGTTTCACTTTCTGACACCCTGGTTCCCTGTTTCTGGGGATTCATCCTCCTCCTCTTCCCCAATGGTATCTTTGCTGAATGAATGAATGAATGAATGAATGAATGAATGAATGAATGAATGAATGAATGAATGAATGAATCTGGAAATCAAAACAGTCATTGAATCAATTGAAGACTTCTGGATTTACAGCCAATGTTCAACCCTAACGATGACACTAGTCCCAAGAGGAAGAAGAGACAAGTCCACATGAATAAGAACAGTGGAGGTTTCTCAACAAAGTTTCTCTTTATGGAAAGAATAAACATTCTTGAGGGTACACAAGAACAGAATTTAATTAAAAGATGGAGGAAGGAGACCACTGAGCAAGGAATAGCATTAAAGGGGGATATGGCTGAAGAATCTCACCTCCTTTATACTATTTGGAAGACCCAGAATAGGCTGGAATGCCTAAGTGAACTACCAATATGCTCAAGTGGAGGCTCTTAGTGAATAGCAACACACTGGAGAGGCACAAAGCCTGGCCAATCTGCTGGTATGTCAGCTACTACCAGAAACTTAGTTTTGCCTTAGTTTTCGCCAAGACAAAGCCAAGAAGGTAGCTTCATTCTGGCAGTTTAAAGTTTGATCTAGGCATGAAAGAAGAACAAAATTTCTCAAAAAAGGCTTCTACCTTTTGTCTTCCCCAAATGGATGAAGGCCAAGTATTATATGGAACCAGTTTGTTGTCAGAGGTTTATGACAAATCTTTGAGAAACAGAGAAATCATTGTCTTAGTACGTTGGGTGAACTAGATCCGATCTATTTAGACATAATGGGTTTGATTGAGCAGAGCACATGATGCAAACACAATTGTGTAATCTAACTTGGGTTTAGGGTGTTGTGTGAACTCAACCTACGATCCAATTTGTAGATTTGCTCTGTTTGCTGAGTTCTTACATTAATCTGTGCAATCAAAATTCCGTGAGGTTGATGAGGACAAAATAGTTTTCCTGTTGCTGGATTGTGTCTCTCAAAGTTCCCGATGGGCAGGGTCTTTTGCCATGGCCTCCTCAGTGATGGAGACCAACTTTTTATAATGACTTGCCATGCTCTGCAAAGTATTGCCCCTGTAAAATGTGATACAGCTGTGCTGGTTCACTTTGTGAGACCCTGAAGTAAACATGAAAATTATAAGCACAACAGACTTACCAGTCTCAATTCTGAGCCATACGGTCTTCTGCTTCCACAAACATTTTCACCCACAGCTAAAGAGGCTTTGGGGATCCTCCTTTGCTTCATTCTCCAGATGCTTGCAAGATTCTTTGAACCTTGTTTTTGAGTTTCCTCTACTCTCGCAAATTAATAAAAGAGGTGCACCTGTATTTTTTTCATCTGTTACATTTCTTTGCATTGTTTCACAGCTGTTCCTAATCTGGAAAAAACTCCAAGGAAGAGTTTCATGCTATATATCTCTTGGATTTAATCGAAGCATAAGAAGACACAGAACTGCAAGTTACTGAAGAAGGGATGGAACAATGAAAAACCGGGTACACATGCAAGCCCTTTGTTGAAGCCTTCCAAATGCATAGCAGTTCCTAGAATTCATCGATAAGACTGCCACTTCTACAGTCTGAACAACTATAGGTAGTCCTTGATTTATGACCACAGCTGAGACCCAAATTTCTGTTACTAAACAAGATAGTTGTTAAGTGAATCACACCTAATTTTACCACCTATTTTGTCATGGTTGTTAAGCCAATCACCGTAAAGTTGTTAAATGAATGACATGGGCATTAAGCAAATCTGGCTTTCCCCTATTGACCTTGCTTGTTGGAAGCCAGATTTGCTTAGTGACCAAGTCAAAAATAGTAACCACACGATCCTAGGTAGTTTGAACCATTGTAACTGCATGCAGGTTGCCAAGTGCCCAAATTGTGATCACATGACTGTGGGGATACTGCAATGTTTGTTAAGTGCAAGGAGCAGACATAAGTCTCTCTTTTCAGTGTCCTTGTAACTTCAAATGATTGCTAAATGAATGATTGTAAATTGAGGATTACCTGTGTACAGTACGTAGAGCACTGTTTCTCAACCTTGGAAAGTTTAAGATAAGTGGACTTCAACTCCCAGAGTTCCCCAGCCAGCATTCTGGGGGATTCTGGGAGTTGAAATCCACACATCTTAAAAGTTGCCACAGTTGAGAAGCAATGCAGTAAGGATAGGTGCTATCAAGGTCTTCGTATCTTGAAAACACAAAGCTGGAGAAGATACATCTAGATCAGGGGTCTTCAAACTTGGCCCTTTTATGACTTGTAGACTCCCAACTCCCAGAATTCTTCAACCAGGCATGCTGGCTGAAGAATTCTGGGAGTTGAAGTCCATAAGTCATAAAAGGGCCAAGTCTGAAGACCCCTGATCTAGATTGATGACCAGATATCCCATTTAGTAGAAGGTACTTAGATTTACACATGGCGGAAAAACACCCCTCTTGAGAAGCAAACGGAGAAATAATGATGAGCCTGTGATTTTTCTGCTGTTCTGATTTTTTTTTAATTTACTTTTTTGAAGGGCGGTTGATATTTTCTGGATTGCTGATCTGCAGACTGAAGGGAGAAAATTGTTAACATTTCCATCTCCTTGCAAGAGTGTCAGAGATTTGGTTGATGTTGAGAATTTATTGGCATCATCTTCAGGTTTCACTTTCCGTTTCTTTGCATCTGATTACTGGGGAATTTAAACTGTAATAACTCATAAAGCCTGGCTCTGGTTTCAGCTTACAATATACAGTTGGCTCCAGCTGCTCAAAAAAGGAAAGCAATGGATTTATCCAGAGGAGGAACTGCTATAGTTATTGAACCAGCCAAATTGGAACATTTAAAATTTTAAGATTGATTATAGAGGTGGCATGTGGTTGGGTCTATGTGATGTTGTCTTCCTCTGTGAGAGAGAGGGGGATTTTCATCATTTGTGAAAGAGATATAGTGCTGCTTCTCAGGAAACCATTATGGGACCCAACAGTCCTAACTTTCACCTAGTCTCCTTTTTTAAAGGAAGGTTGTTGAGAAGATGGTTAGGTTGAACCTTCGGAGCGCAATGAGTGAAATGGATTAGCTCGGGGGGTCTTCAAACTTGGTCCTTATATGACTTGTAGACTTCAGCTCCAGAATTCCTCAGCCAGCTGAGTAGTGGCTGAGGAATTCTGGGAGCTAAAGTCCACAAGTCATAAAAGGACCAAGTTTGAAGACCCCTGGATTAGCTGGACCTTCTTCAGATAGTAGTGATAGTATCTGTTGATGACCTCTGAGGTAGCCAGTCTTGATCTCACAGCATTCTTTCATAGTATCCGTCTGGACCAAACTGTAGGGGTGGGGGGGAGAGGAGGAGGACATGGTACCGTGATTCTCCTCTGTGATTAAAATTCCAGTCTATGTTGACAATAAGGGAAAGCTGGAGTCCAAAACTCTTGACCTGAGGGGTATCACAGGCTCAATACTCTTGGCCCAACTATTGAGTTTGTACATGAGGTAACTGGGGTAAAGTCATCTGCTAGCATGGGGTCAAGTATCCTCAATACATTGATGATGCCGAATTATACATCTTGACTCCTGCTAACTGAGTGATGCTGTCCAGGTATTGTCTCAATCTCTGGATGCTGTGGGGACCTAGACAATCATAGCAAATCCAAGGGGCTATAAGCACATGAATCCTTTGGATCCAAGGCTACCCTTGAAAACCTCTCAAAAGCTTCAATTGATCTAGAATGCAGCAATGTGGGCTCTTCTGGGCATGCCACAATATGCCCACTTGATTCCTTTGCTTCCTGAACTGTACTGGCTGTGGGGAAAATTAATTTTCAGATGAATGGAACAGTTTAAGACAAATTGAGACATAAAGAACGTGACCTTGCAACCTCTAGTTCACAGAGACCCATTGCCAGTTTTTATCAGAACATTCCCATTGCAACCCTTGAATCTCAAGAAGTCAAATGCTTCTTTTTTCACTCACTCTTCTGAAGAGCAGGAGGGCAAGAAGTCGCCTGAGATCCTCACGTATGAATATGTATTGCTGATGCATATGTATGCCCACATCATTTCCCCCTTTGTCCTGAAATGCAAAGTAGAAGTGCATCTCTTCACCTGCAGAGGTGTCTCACTATACTTGTAGGAAGACAACCCCCTCCCCAATACATACTGTTTTAATAAACACTGCAGCGAGCCTTGATTAAAGCGCTCCAGAGGGTCATTACTATCGCCCAGAGGATTATTGGCTGCCCTCTCCTCTTCCCCATGGACGAACTGTACAGTTCCCGTTATCTTAGGAAAGCTCAAAATATTCTTAAAGACTCATCCCAGACATTCTTTTTTTGAACTATTACCATCTGACAGACGATACAGGATAATAAAAACAAAGACAAATAGGCTGAAAAATAGTTTTTATCCCAGAGCTGTAACCTTATTAAATACCACAGTATAGTGCAACACTGAAGTGCAATATTAGGGGCAGCGCAATGGTGAATAGAATGTGAAGGATGTATGTATATAATGTATGTTTTTATTTGTGGTTTTTTACTTGTGTGTAGTGTACACTGTGGACAGCACTTAATTTCGTTGTGAGTTACAGAATGACAATAAAGATATTCTATTCTATTCTATTCTATTCTATTCTATTCTATTCTATTCTATTCTATTCTATTCTATTCTATTCTATTCTATTCTATTCTATTCTTTGCTGTGGGTCCTGCATTTTGCTTCCACACTGGTAAGCTTCTGGGTGCAGCATCACCTTTTAATTCCCAAATGACATAAAACCTAATTATTTGAGTTCTGCCCCTGTCCCATTGTTTCTGCCCATCATACACAATCAGACAGAGTGGGCTGGCATACTCTGGGTCTAGCTAGGCCAGGGGTGTCAAACTGGCGGCCAGCGGGCTGGATGCATCACGTGCAGGCCACGCCCAGCCCAGCTCCACAAAGGCAAAAAACTCATGATACGTCATCATACATCACATGATATGCTTGGGTTTGACACCCATGATCTTCTAGGCAGAGTTCCAGTACTTTAGGGGCCGTCACAGAGAACAGGGAGTCAATTTATTCTCCAAGGCACCTGAGGGCAAAGCAAGAAATAACAGGTAGAAGATCATTAAAAAAAGCTCCAATCTAAAACTGAGGAGAAATTTCCTGACAGTGAGAACAATTAATCAATGGAATAAATTGCCTTCAGAAGTTGTGGATGCTTCATCACTGGTGGTTTTCAAGGACAGGACTTTGTTCAGAATGGTATAGATCTCCTGCCATGGGGATTGGATAGGAAGATCTCCAAGATCCAACCTCAGGAAGCAGTCCCATGAAATGGCATTGTCTAGAACGGTTCTCCCTAGATATTTGGCCAGCCTGAATTCTACTCTTGACTCTGGAAGAGCTAACTCTTCAGGCTTTGGGACAGAGTGGGTTATGGGCTCTCTTTATGAGGACTGATGCCTGTTCCACCGGGTTGACCATCTTCCTTCTCTGTTGCCTGCTGTTCTTCTGTTTCTTTGGTTTCCATTTTTGTTTGTCGCCAGGAGTTATTGAGAAGTTGGGCAGCTTTAGAAAGAGCGAGTAGAAGTAGAAGAGTAAGTAAATTCGGCTGCAGCCTGAGCGTCTTCGAAAGAACCCTCAAAGGCCTCTGAAACTTTCAAGCCTCTTTTTGTTCCCCATCTTCCTCACCCCTCTGCCTCAACCCATAATGATTCCCAATCGTGGAGCCTTACACCCCATAATTCAGGAAGCTGAGTAATGGAAGAAACAACAACCATTTAATCACTCAGCGCTGGTGGTCTCTCCACAGAGAGGCAAGGGAGGGAAGCATTTCTCAAAAGCTGAGGTTAGCACACACACACCCTCCTGTATTTGGGGTAGAAGAAGGAAGCCTTGGGTGGAAGGAGGCGTTCCCTGCACAGAGAGTTTGGGGCATGGCGTGAGAGCAAGCAAAGAGGGTCTTCCCGTGGAAAAAGGGAAAAGGAATTCCGGTCGGCAATCAGCTCATTAACCCAACTACTGTGGGAGATTGAAGGAATCATTATAGCCAGGCTGGAACACAGGGATTTTAATGCAATGCTGGGGCCAAAGAGCTTTTGGCAACCTGGAGACCTCCAAATCTAGTTCCCAGAATTCCCCAGCCAGAAGAGGTCACTAGGAGCTGAAGTAGCAAAGGAAAGCAGCTATTAAGATTTTATATTGAGTAGCTGTATTTGGTTGCAGATTGCTTTTAAAAAAAAAAACCAAGTAAGCCTTTTGTGCAGAACATTTGTTTTTATGATAAGATGTTGAGAGTCTAGATTAGAAAGAGTGCAGAGAAGAGTAACAAAAATGATCAGGGGACTGGAGTCTAAAACATATAAACAACGGTTGCTGGAATTGGGTATGTCTAGTTTAATGAAGAGAAGGACGAGGGGTGACATGGTAGCAGTGTTCCAGTATCTAAGGCAGGGGTCCCCAACCCCCAGTCTGTGGCCGAGTTCCAGGCCATGGCATGTCAGCAACCGGGCCACACAAACAAGCAAAGCCCCATGAGATGCAGGCAGCACACAAAACTACACACCCTCCAGTCCGCGGAAAAATCTCTCTCCACATAACCAGTCCCTGGTGACCAAAAGGTTGGGGACCTCTAATCTAAGGGACTGCCAGAAAGAAGAGAGGGGTCAATCTCTTCTCCAAAACACCTGAAGACAGGACAAGAAGCAACGGATGGAAACTAACCAAAGAGAGAAGCAACCTGGAACTAAGGAGAAACTTCCTGACAGTGAGGACAATTAACCAGTGGAACAGCTTGCCTTCAGAAGCAGTGAATGCTCCAACACTGGAAGTTTTTAAGGAGAGATTGGACAACTATTTATCTGAAATGGTGTAGGGTTTCCTGCCTGAGCAGGGGGTTGGACTAGATCTCTTCCAATTCTCTTATTCTATTCTATCCATAACTACAGATTGCTGTAGAAATACGACGACAACTGGGACCAGAATTTCTGTGGTTAAGCAAAACGGTTGTTAGGTGAGTCATGCCTGATTTTACAACCTCTGTTACCACAGTGGTTAAGTGAATTGCTGCAGTTGTTAAGTGAATCACACAGTCATTAAGCAAATCTGGCTTTCCCCATAGACTTGGTTTGTTGGCAGCCAGCTGGAAGATCTCAAATGGCGATCACACGATCCTGAGACGCTGCAACCATTGTAAATAACCTGCTGGTTGCCAAGTGCCGGAATTTTGGTCACACGACTGTGAGAATGCTGTGACAGTTGTTAAGTGCAAATTTCACTGCAAATTGTGAAACAAACAGAATAAGTAAGGCCTTGGGGCAAAGATTTTGGAGAAAAGGGGAACGTTTGTTTAAGTAACACAAGAAATTTAGCTGTATATAAATGACCAGGATAAAATCACTTTAAATCAATTTAAAGGTGATTTGTTATTTTAACTCTCTCTCTCTCTCTCTCTCTCTCTCTCTCTCTCTCTCTCTCTCTCTCTCTCTGTGTGTGTGTGTGTGTGTGTGTGCGGGCGCGCACTTTTAAGGCCATCAAGGAGACCAAAATTAGGGGGGGGGTTCGTACCTGTCTGTGGTCCTGCTTCTTTTTGGTCTGGGTTTCAGCAGCTTGTGCCATTTCCAGCACTCAAAACGCTTTATTGAGAGAAATCTGAAATAAATCCTCAAACATCTGAAGAATAAGATAAGAAGACGGCAATCTCTTTCCCAACAGGATAAAAATTCTGAGAAGTTTTCAAGCCATATTGCTCTACCTGGATTCTAAACTAGCACAATTCTTAAATTCCAATGGTTTTGTTATACACTAAATATAAATTACATAATTTTTAAAGTCACCCCCCCCCAACACATTGCCTGGCTTCACCCAGTTTGGAGAGGGGATGTAGACCTTTATGTACCCTCAAAGGACAGTCTTTTCCCTCCCCTCCCCAAATGCTTTTTGACACGAAATATTCTTTTTCATTTTTATTTATTTGGCTTGCAAATTTGATGGAAAGATGCAGCCTGCATAAGATGTGTGTGCTTTGTCTGAGTACACATGCATTTGAGCAAAGGGGAAATGTATAGGAATAATTGTGCTGTGGAATAAATTACCATCAATCTGGCTGAATCCCTATTGTTAAAAATAAATCTGAAAAAACGTCTTGTCTGGGATGATTTAGAGATAATTAATTTCCACTTAGGGGAAGTAAGATAGCTTTTAAAAGCACTTTCCAGATTTCAGTTTCACTGCTGCACTGAGGCATTATTATGTTGGTGTCCTCTGTTGTATCCTTGATTTCCTTCCCACATTAGCTCCCTCGCGCCAAAGGTGACTTAAGCAATATAAAAACACGTGACAAAAGCAAATGCTATTTTGGTTGATCTGAAGGCTGCCCGGTGGGTGGCCTGTGCTCTACACTTAATTTATGATCTACGATATCTCTAGATTGCTCTCCTAGGTGAGTCTCTGGGCAGAATACAAAAGAACATGAACAACCATACAATTCCTACGATAAATTAATCGGGCATATTAAGGTGAATACCCACAATCAGTCAAGTGAGGCCAAAGGCAAGATAGAATAAGACTATTTATGAAGCCTTATGAAATTCAAGGAAAGAAGGGGTGAAGTATACCTTCATGGGAAACACATTTTTAGTCCAGGGGGCCCATATTTAGGAGAGAAAATTTTTCAGCAGACCCTCTCAAGATGCCCACATCAGATGGGCAGTTTTGGCATAGGAGTATCTGATGTAGCCTGTGTTAACCCATTACTGCCCATTACGGTCATAAGACATTACAGTCATAAAGGCTTTTTTTTTTACATCCTGTGTTGAGGTGGCCATTAAACAAACATTACGGTTATTAAGTGAAGCAATGCTCACTTGACTGACCACAGGATGCTGCAAATGGCTATAAAGGCAGCCTGGTTGCCAAGCACGCAAGCTGTTGTCATGGATGGATGACTGTCGTAACTTTGAATCTGGGTTGTAAGTATCTTCCCAGGCAGGTCTGTTGTAACTTTGAATGATCACCAAGTGTTCTGAACCAGCCTGCTACCGGCCTTGCAGAAAGGCAAACCCCTGTTCAAACAGTAGAGACTGGAGAGCGTCTGAGGCTGGAAAGCGTCTGCCAAGTTTAATCCACAAGCAAAACAACAGAACAAGAAACAAGAAACCGGAACTTTGATCCTCAAACAGAACGGTTGCTTTCAGCAACCAGCCCTTCCCCAAACACTCCTTTTATTTAGAGTTCAGGGCGTGGCCTCCCTGTGCCTCCTTCCGAGGAGACCCGCAGCCTTTCTCTGCTTGTTCCTGCTCGACTGCCTCCTGCGTCGGGCGTCCTTGAACAGGGCCAGCTGTGGGTCATCATCCTCCGCACTATCGGGCTCGCGCAGCTGAGAAGAGGGCCCTGGCTGGGGGCTCTGCGAAGCCTCCAAGCCATCATCAGCCAGTTCGTCTTCCACACCCTCCTCCTCCCCCTCATCTGAGTCATCCGAGACATCTGAGCCGGCTGCCGGACCCACAGGCTGGCCCTGAGTCACAACACCAAGCAACCAACCGCAAGTCGAAGATGACTTGTATATAAGCCTTTAAATAACCAGTATCTGAAAGGTAGTGCTTGCTAGAAAGATGATGTTATCCTGCAGCAACATAATTGACTCCAAAAGGTCTAACCACCACCAAAGGCAGCTAGTCAAAGAACATATCATAGTAGCTCAAGTCTATGATAGTCAAGTTTGAGCTAGTTCAGTGAGAACATCCTAAGGCAGAAAAAAATTAGAACTGGTGCAACAGATGGAGCTGGGCAGAGGGGCCTCTGACGATAGCTTCCACATCCAATTAAAGCAAGAGTTGTGGGATCCAAGAGGATCCCTAAGTCACCAGTCAACTCCTTTAAGGCGACAACAACCTCGTTAGAACAACCATTGCTGCCAAGGTTATTGAATTCCACAGGTGTCTATGGATGAAATAGCAACTCCATCTTGATAATGTTTAGTCTTGCTATTTAGCCCTTCCTAACCGTTTTCCAAGCCCTGGTTCAAGCTTTCCAATGACCGTTAGCCACAACACTAAATGTGGTGTCGATAGACCTTTCTTTACTACAAATCAGTGCTATTCACTATCCCTTGAATTCAGCATTGGGAGATGATCAGGCTGAGCCCGAGGGAAGGATCAAACATCTCACCAGTTAGGGGTCCCTTCGAGTCCGTGGCGGGATTCAAATATGTGAACAACCAGTTCTCTGTGTGGATGCCACTTCTGGAAGTCCATTCTGGGCCTGGGCGACAAAAATTAGCTACCGGTTCTGGGGTGAACCGGCTGGATCCCACCACTGCTTCCAGCCCATAAGAGATCTAAGTCCAGCCTCCAGGCCACCTTGAATTCCTTGTCTGCTGCCAAATTGCCTTGACCTTAGTACTTCAGATTCTTTTAGAGAGCTTGAAGCTTGCAATAAATCTTTATACCCATTTGACCTGCCTGGAGCTCCTGATTTCCCTGAAACTTGACAATCTGGCTTACAATTGGCTGTCCCCATGATTAATCCCTTTCCTGCCTTTCACACTGATTCCAAGCCTTTGCTGAATGGGGTGATCCTGACTGATGAGTGTCCATGCCACTTAGTCAGTCCGTTTTAGCAGATTGCAGGCAGAACAAGGGGAGGCGAAAAGCCTATCGCGATCCTCAACAGGAACCCGGAGGGTGTGACTGGGGAGTCTGCCTACCTTTTCTAGGCTGCCCTCCCACCTCAGCTGATTTGGAGCATCCCCCAAGATAAAATAATGTGAAATGAGTAGGAGAGACTTTAGGGTGGAAACAAGGAGGCAGACCCCATCAGAATTACACAACCAGGTCATCCCTGCAGAGCAGGAAAACTTAAACTGCATAGCTGTGGAGCAATAGGTCTGCTCCTTCACAGGGGAAGAAGACAGGGATTGAAAGTGACACATCAGCACAAGTACAGACACCAAGGTAAAAATTGCCCTAGAGAGGCTGTCATAATTGTGAGGCCAGCTCCTGTAGGATGGGAGAATTGAAACTGACTAGTTGATGGGGCGACTAGTTTTTTTTCTACTTCAGTCTGAGGAGTGAAGAAGTGATTGAACTGACAAACACAGAGAAACTAGTAAATCGGTAGCAAAGGCTCCATTTGACATTCCTTATTATTTTACGGACTCTGCAAGGGAGAAGGAGGTCGCTGTGGCAGAACCTCAAAACACACAACTATCACCAACTTTGTTTCAAAGCAGCGTTAGTAGAGAGATGCCCTGATATATACCTTCTTTTTCTACTAAAATTCTTCTTCTCCAAAAGGTAGTCGCTGATAGGCAGCCAGAGAGAAAGTGTCCTGAACAATAAAAGAGGGGAGATGTTGAAGGTATGAAAGGAACTCAGAGAAAAGAGGGATGAGTGGAGGAGATAACAAAGGCACCAGAAATTGAGGACAGTCAACAATCTCATGTACTCAGGGCCTCCATGATAGCAAATAAAATGCCCTCAAATAAAATGCCCCCATCCAGTCTAGTTGTGCCTCTAAAGTCTTTAGAAAAGAGGTGGGTCCCCTGCAATCTCTTTCCCAGCTGTTTTAGAAACAGCTGGATTTAACTCTGGACCTCTGTGTGAAAAGGGGAGGCTCTATCTTCAGTGAGGCCTTTCTCCAAATTATCTAAATTGCCAGAGAAAAATAACTGAATTCCACCTGTCTAATTTGGGGGGGGGGGAATAGCCAAAGGAGTTGGAGGTCTAATTCCCCTGTTGCTGCTGAAATTATTCCAGTTGCAATTCTCTCCGTCCTGTTTTGACTACACTGTGTTGTGATTGATTTAGCCCCGCAAACAAGGAAGATGGACACTCTCTGTCCTTCCTTAGCACTCCTATTTGGGCAATTTCTGGAGGAAGGCAGGGACAGGGCATCACAGTCTTAGGAGTTTCAGATTTCTTTGGGTTTCTGCGTGTACAATGTTGGATTTTCCCTGCATCTTGGGGGGAAAAAGGCCCTGGATTTGGCCAGTCCCTGCAAAACGGGCAACATTGAACCAAATCCGCACTGGTCATAGTAGATGCGCAAAATGCCTTTATAAGTGGGACAAAATACCATCACCAAATTGTGACTATGGGGCCAAAACATAAACTACCCAACACACAGTGACAGAGTTTCAAAAGAGAACCTATAATAGAGATTTCACTGATTTCCTGGCTGCGACAAATGAAATAAAAAAAAAATTAGATTTGCAACTTAGATATATGTTTGTAATCTCCCTGTTAAGATTTCAGATTTTACAGTCTATATTTTGTATTTTACTCATGTATTCCTTTTTTACTGAAATAATAGACAGACAGACAGACTGACAGACAGACCAATCAAGAATAAAATTGAATTAAAAGATGAGAAAGGAGACCACCAAGCAAGGAATAACATTACAAGAGGATATGGCAGAAGGATCTGACCACCTTTATACTACTTGGAGGACCCTGAATAGGTTGAGAGTTGGAATGCCCCAATGTAAAGCCAATACGCTCAAGGGGAGGCTCTTAGTGGACAAGACACTATGTGAATTCAGAGGGACACAGAGCCCAGCCCATCTGCTGGTATGTTGGTTACTACCAGAAACGTACCAAAAATGACTTATTTTTGGCCAAGGACAAGGCCAAAAGAAGGTGGCTTCATTCTGGCAGTTTAAAGAAGAACAGACAGATCTGCGTGCATCAGGCTGAAATTCCAGCATTGTGATTATTGTCAGCAAACCTGGTTTATTTCCTTTTTGACAAGAATTTGCCAGAAGTGGGCATCAGGGAGGCTCGAACATAAGATGGGGGAGATGAGCAATTTGCTTCCGAGTGTATTTTCCCCACTTCAGCGTAATTGCCAGGAAGGAGGAGGGCGGGAGGAAAGAAGTTTCCTCTCTCCAGCGTGTTCAACAGAATAAACACTCTGGGGTTGTTTTCATTAACAATTTACTTGTAGATAGAAACACATGATAGGGAAGAAAATGGAGGAAAGGAGGGTAAAGGATAGAATCATAACTGAATGTTAAGCCTTTAAAAAACGAGAAATCCCCCTTCCGTATGATCTAAAGTAGAAATGAGCAACATTTTGCTGGCCAACTTCTATTTAGGTCCACACAGTCTCAGCTGGGTTAGTTATAAACCCATTTGCACAATATGCTAAAATTGATTTGTTTTAACCTTGGTTTATTGTGGTTGAGCCCACTGTACAAACACAAGCCACTGATCTAATCCACTGTTTTCATTACTAAAAGCAGTCCCAGTGGCCTGATTTTTTTAAAGGAAGTTATGTGGCTTCCTCTAAAAATGGCTTAGTCAGGTCAGTTACAGACCTAATGTTTGTCTTTACATCACATGCTAAAGCGGGTCAGTTTTCTTGTGGCTTAACTTCTTCGGTCTACTTGGTTAGTGTCTTGTGCAAATACAGTATTTTGGTTTAATTTGGTGAGCAGGGCAAGCATGTTGGAAAGCGGGAAATCACCTCCACCAGACCAGAAGACTAGAACAACCGTTGTTGAGATTGGCTATAATAACAGAATCCTGCATGTCTAATTTTGCAATATTTCTTCCTCTTTCTTATAGTTCAATGAATTAGGGAGGCATTCTTGACGGTGGACCTGTTGGTTAATGAATCTTCTAGAAGAAGTCCTCAACTTATGACCACAACCGAGTCCAAAATTTCCATCGCTGAACAAGACAATTGTTGTGCCCCATTTTACAACCTTTCTTGCCACAGTTGTTAAGTGAATCAGTGCAATTTTTAACTTAGTAACACAGTTGTTCAGTGAATCTGGCTCCCCCCATTGACTTTGCTTATCAGAAAGTTGCAAAAGAGGATCATATGATCCCCAGACAATACAACCGTCCTAAATATGAGTCAGTTGCCAGGCACCTGAATGTTGATCATGTGACCATGGAGATGCTGCAATGGTTGTAAGTATGAAAAACGGTCATGCAACTTTTGAACTGTTGTAAGTTGAGGACTACTTGTACTAAGATTCTTTTAGAAGGCACAAACACCAGATGTTTCCAAAGCATTACGCAAATAAAATCCTCAGTAAGGCAAACCCGGGCACACCAAAACAGAGTCACTTTCCGTGAGACGGGTGTCCCCATAAATGTGATTCCTAAAGTAATAAATAAATAATAAAAACACAGTGTGCAATAACATATCTTTGTTATGTTATTGACCTGACTATTCCAGTGTTCTGAAGATTTATGAATTAATCGTTACAAATGATTTGCTATAAATAATTCATTCTAACATGCTGTATCTAGTACTTCCAGAAGGAAAAATTGTACTACTCGGATGAGTAATATTTTACTAACGATCTCGCTCTTTTATCTTTGAGAGTTACATTGACTATGAATTATGAATACTAAAATCCATCATGTCTGAAGGGCACCAAGTTTGGGAAGCTTAAATTATAAAAGCGGCAAGTATTTTATTTACTAAAAAAAGAGAAGAAAAAAAAAGAAAAACCATGCCTCTAATCAAAATAAAGCTGAGGAAGGTGTATATTACAAAAGCAATCATATATTAAAAACATCTGTTTAATTCAGTTGGGCTTGGACATTTTCACAGACTAGACAAATATTCCCATCCATTAGAATAAGATTACATTAAAGGAAAATAACAGATAAGCAGTATTGTTTATGATTTAGAGGATGCTCAAATACCGTATTAACTGGAACTGCATTCAGCTTATTTTAGTTTTTCATTTCACTTGCTGTTCTCCACTTACTTGATAACTTTTTCATAGAATATGACAAGAGCACAGTTCCAGGAGTTTTTCTTATGGTTTTAATATAGTTAGCATAGTCTGTTTATTTTAAATAGATGTTTGAACCAGATATTACACATGTACACATTGACACTTGTTTTTAAGACAAAACTTTATCTTAAAGTTGTTTTCCAATTGAAACAGAAGAATTCAAAATACTGCAGAGAGCAACGTGGCCATCAAAGTAAGCTGGAGAAGAAATATGTGAAGGAATTTTGGGGGGTTCACCCAACTCTCCATGACCCATAATTCTTAATGCCGGTTGCATTGGAAACAATGTGTGAGAATAATGCTCGGAATGCTTTCTGGATTAATGGGGTATTAAACGGATAAAGATCAGCCTAGAAAGATTCCAGCAAAAATATCAAGATTGGACATGTTCTCAGTGAAGGCAGAAATGGGACAAATATTTCATATTTGTTCCACGGGAAATGGTCGGATGCCCAATGGAACGTTATTGATTTTGGATAACTCGTCCCCAACAGACTCAATGAAAGCTAAAGGACCCAGAGAAACAGTTGCCTTATCATAAAGCATTCCACTTTGTCTACAAAAGACACACCCTAAATCATGAGCTGATGCTTTTGCCAACCTCACATCTGTCGAAGAACAGAAGGTCATTAAACAGCAGCCAGGGTCATTCCTGTCCCAAAACAGGCCTCTGGCTCAAACTGGACAAACATTTCTGGGAGGAGACATAGTGGTATCAGAAACAGAGCAATTACTAGATTCTGTAATACAGAGTTCCCCAATGTTTCCAGCTTTGCAGACCGGGGGTGGGGGTGGGGGGTGGAGGTGGTGAGGGGGGGAAGAGGGGATGGTTCTGCATGAGTGGCCAACAAGGACACACACAGCTCCATTTCCGCAAGCAATGTGCATGTACACCTGCCGCTCTTCTAAATGGAGCTCTTTTAAATGGAGCACACGCACACGCGCTCACCCGCTGCTTGTACTCACCGGCTATTTCCGTGGTCAGGTTGCAAACTCCTCACAGCCCACTAATGGGCTGCAGCCCACAGGCTGGGGACTCCTGTTGTAATAGCTTTGTACCTTACAATATCAACCTTGTTAACTCTCAGGACTCTTTTTTCTACTCTGCATTCAAAATGGACTGTGATTAATATATAGGGCTATGGTGGTGCAGTGGTTAGAATGCAGTACTGCAGGCTACTTCTGCTGACTGCCAGCTGCCGGCAGTTCAGTTCACACCGGCTCAAGGTTGACTCAGCCTTCCACCCTTCCAAGGTCGTTAAAATGAGGACCCAGATTGTTGGGGGCAATAAGGTGAATCTGTAAACCACTTAGGGCTGTAAAGCATTGTGAAGCGGTATATAAGTCTAAGTGCTATTGTTATTGCTATATGTGTATTTGTGTGTGTGTGTATGTGTGTAAGTATGTATGTATATAAAGCATATGTATATGTGTGTGCATGTATGTGTATGGGTATAGATAGATAGACTTCTTTTGAGACCAGGCATCAGAATTTCATTTTTTTAATGTGTGCCAGTGTGCAAACAGAAAAAAGTTACAATAAAGGTTATCTTATCTATCTTATCATTAGCTACTTCCGGGAGGATAATGTCAACCAGTTTCACCATCCTGGAAAGAAGAGCCAGAACAGGCAAGGTTGGAAGCCAAAGGTCTGGTCCACTTTTGGGCCTGTTGTTTTTTTCATAGTAACATTTTTTCTAGGATTTGCAATAAAACTATTTTATTAAGAGCTAGATACTTAAACCTCTGGCTAGATAGCCTCAACTTACATCTGATTTCTTAGTGACTGTTCAAAATCACAATGGATCTTGCTTGATTCAAAATCCTGATGGTTGCCCCCAGCCCACAGTTACGTGATCTTATTTTGGGCACCCAGCCACATGGCCATATTTAGAGCTGTTACATCAGCATATTTTATGACATTTTTGCCAAAAACCGGCGTTCATTTTCGACCAAACTGCCCGCATGGCAAACCATTGGTTTACTTAATGACTTAACTACTGCTGCAAAAAAAGTTCTTAAAATCAGGTCAGTCATGTAGGTGACCTGATTTACAACCGTCATGAGTTATGACCGTGATGGGCAGGTTCCATTACCATCGTAACTCGAGGATTGTCTGTAACCCTTCTAATTGTGGTATAGGGCAGGGGTCCCCAACCCCCGGTCCATGGACCGGTACCAGGCCGTGGCATGCCAGCAACTGGTCCGCACAAACAAGCAAAGCCCCATCCGTGGGATGCAGGGAGCACACAAAACCATGCACCCTCTGGTCCATGGAAAAACCTCTCACCACGGAACTGGTCCCTGGTGCCCAAAAGATTGGGGACCTCTGGTATAGGATCTCTAGCTTGAGCAGGGGTTGGACGAGAAGATCTCCAAGGTCCTTCCAACTCTTATTCTGTTATTCTAATATTGATCGAGGGATATTTGACACTTTCATTCCTTCTTCTGTGTGGACAACATGAAGATATGGACCACTTATAGCCCTTCGGGGGGGGTCAACTCCCATAGTCTTCTCTCCCTGTGATACCAAATTTCAGCTTCCCATCACTTTGAGCATAGTCATAAAAACCACTGCTTCAGTCTAAAATTGGATTAATGTTTTAAAATTAAGACCCTCACAATAGAATGATATGGTGGAGATTGTCCCCCCCATTTTATTCCTAGTATCATCCCTTGTTTTCATTGTAATATTACTGTATTCCTATTACTAATCAGATCTGCCCATGCATGCTTCAATTTTGGCTGAGACACTTAGATTTATTGATTTGATTTTCAGCCAGCCTTGGATAATATTTCATGTGTTGCTCAGCCTCTGAGATTGGACATCAGAGTGGCTACGTGGCTGAATGGATAGATTAACCAAGCTAAACTTTAGAGAGAGCGGGAGACAGTTGTGTTTGGCAAGTTCGAGTGTTAAACTGGGTGGGAAAAGGGTAAAGAGCAGGGCAAATTATTTAATGCTTTTAATATTTATTTCTCACCTTCTTCCCACTCATTGCAGACTGCAGCAGGTTTTTCAGTGAAAAGGAAACAGGACTAAATTATCAACCCATCCTCTGCATGTTCTCTAAAGCAGGGGTCCTCAACCTTGGCAACTTTAAGACTTGTGGACTTCAACTCCCAGAATTCCTCAGCCAGCTTGAAGTCCACAAGTCTTAACGTTGCCAAGGTTGAGGACGCCTGCTCTAAAGGTAAAATCTCATAGAATCATATGGCTGGAAGGGACCTTGGGAGGTCTTCTAATCCAGAGTTCCCCAATGTTTCCGGCTTTGCAGACCGGTGTCGGGTGGGTGGGGGAGTGGAGAGTTGCCCAATCTTTTCTTGAAAACCTCCAACGATGTGAGATAAGCTGTTCCACTGCTTAAAAGTTCTCAGTGAAAGGAAAATCCTCTTTATTTCCAGGTTGGAGCTCCTTCAGACCTGCTTCTACCCATTGGTTCTTATCCTACCCTCAGGTGTTTTGGAGAATAAATCAATGCCAGCTTCTCTGTCATAGCCCATCATTTATTGGAAGAATGCTATTATAGGGGGGCTATGCCTTAAACCAGGGGTCCCAACCCCCGGTCTGTCGACCAGTACTGGGCAGTGGCATGCCAGCAACGGGTCTGCACAAACAAGCAGAGCCCCATCTGTGTTCTGTTCCAGCCTACGACCGGCCCTGTTTGTGTATCAGGGACAACCCCTTTTTCCTTTTTACAGTCAATAGGCTGGAAAAACCCAACCCAAATTTATTTACAGTTCAAACAAAAAAGCAATAGAATAAATGAATCAAAATATCAAATAAGAGTTAAACAGAAGTAACAAGAACAGACCAGGACTCTCTCAGAATGTCTTCAAACGGTTGCCTTCAGCAACCGGCCCCCCCATACCTTCCCCTTTTATTATCAGTGGCATGGTTTCTCACTGCCTTCTCCTCCTCTCACTGAATTGCCTCATTGATTTTCTCTGCTCTGCTCTGCTGGATTGCCTTCTACTTCTAGCGTCTCTGAACAGATTCAGCTGTGACTCTTCTAAGTCCGACACCTCATGCTCACGCAGCTGGGCCTCATGAGGAACATGACTGGAGGGGCCAGGCTGAGAGTCTTGAAGTGCATCAGAACCTCCCTCCGACACCAAAGGCTCTCCAAACCCCTTCTCCTCCTCCTCAGATTCATCGGACTCAGCTGCTGGGAGCACAGGCTGACACTGAATCACAACAATCTGAAGGATGCAGGCAGCACACAAAACCATGCACTCTCCGGTCTGTGGAAAAAACTTTCTCCATGGAACTGGTCTGTTATGTATTCGGTTCGGTTAGGCATTGACGAGGTAGAGCGGTGAAACAGCAGCTAGTTTATTGAGTAACAACAGAAGCAGCCCTAATGGCTGCTTAACAGCTATATATACACGGATCACCTCTAGGCGGCAACCAATAGAATTAAAGTAACAATTCCCGCGCAAAAACACAGTTAACAGTCCTGGAGACGAACAGTCTGGGTTTCAACAATACAGCTATTAAGCAATCATTCAACCGATTACAGCAATTAAGGCCACTACATTACACGGTCCCTGGTGCCCAAAAGGTTGGGGGCCTCTGCCTCAAACTGTTGCCAACAATGCAGCAGTAAGAAGGGATCTAACAAGTGCGAAAGACCAGGTCAACAGCATTCAAGGGAGGGTTGGACTTAATTCTCTTGTGGCTTAATTGTCTTCTAGGCTGATCCCCCTTTTCACTCCCTCCCCCAGCCTCTCCCATCCCTTCTCCTACACTACAGGATCATACCCTTGACTGCCCATGGGCAGGCGGCCTTTGCCCTGGGTTTCTCAAAGCTTGTTTTTGCAAAACTCTGTGATTCAGGAAAAGGATCCACCCTCCACCCATTTGAACACAGAGGGGAAGTCTTCCCAGAAGGTCCTTTATACCCACCACTTCCCAGGGGAAGAAAGCTATGTGTGTACGGTTAACCAGGAGGGAGCTGGCTGCAAGCAAAAGGCAACCTTTCCAATCCCTTCATTGTTTGACATACTGGAAGGCGTTTTTGCCAAAACTACTGGATGTTTTCGTCTGGAGCTCCCTCCCTTTCCACCCAATTGGGTCCCTGGATAAACAGTGATTGAGCGCTTTGCGTTTGCCAGAAACTCAACCAAGCTCCCTCAGGGATGTAGGGAAGATGAAAGAACAAAAGGCCAGCCTGATCCTTTTCTATGGAAGCAATTAGGCTGAGCTTCCCTCCGAGGAGAAGAAAAATGAGAGAGAGAGAAGAAAAAAAATCAGAAAAGGCCTTGCAGCTGATTATCCAAGTTTCACACAGGGAAAGTTTCATAATAATGGATTAAATGTGTGTGCCGCCAACAACTCTGGGCAGTTCACAACAATCAAACAGAGAAATTTCAATAATTTCCTTCCGGTTAAACAGCAGTACGTGATATGTCTTGTAGAAGTAAAAGCTGGTGTATCTGAGAGCAGGGGTTAAACCCCGGTTAATCAGGGGACTGTTCCTTACGTGTAAAATGGGAGCCACGACACTTGATCTTTCATGATCTGCCATTCATTACAATCCCGTGGAAATGTACATTACTTAGGAATGGGTCCCGCTGAATTCAGCCAGACGTCTGCAAATACCACTGACATCAGGAAACAATATGTATTTCCAAAAGATTCTGTGAGGTAAGATTACTAAAATTCTTCCAATTCCTATAAACTTTCAAAAACTGGCCGCGCTGACACAGTTGACCTAACAAACATCATGCAGATGTTCACTTGGTGACTCCTGCAGCAGATCCAAGGAAGAAATTTTGGGGCATTAAACACACGTGCCCCCAAATTCTTGTGCAATAATCCTGAGAGCCCCAGTTTTGAAATAACCTATTTACTCTTACGCGAAGCCCCAGCTCTCTGGAGGAGGCTCCAGTGCTGAGAAAGGCAGAAGGAAAGAGAAGAGGATGATCAGCAGCAAGGTGGATGGGGTCAATTACAGTGGTGAAGGATGCACCATCGGAAAGACCAGGTTAGGGACAGATTGTTACAGAGAAAATACACCTGTGAGACAACAGTCAAAAACAAATCGATGTTACATACAGGTAGTTCCCAAGCTTTCAAAATGACAACAGAGCTATCTTGGGGCTACTTGCAACCTGGATTCCAAATTTCAATGGTCAACAGCCCCGCCCCCCCAGTAGTCATGTGATTGAACTTTGGGCATTGGGCAACCTGGCTGCATGTACAGCCATTTGCAGTGTCCTGCAGTCACATGACCAGGTTTTATGACAGTTTTCCTGAAAACCAGCACTTACATCCAGATTTCAGCAAAACACTGGTTGCCCTTAGCAAAACACTGGCTTGTTTAACAAGACTCTGAAATCATTGTGATGACCGTCACAGCTTATGACCATGATGGACAGGCTCCATTATGGTTGCAAGTCAAAGACCAGCAGTAACCAACCAGTTTATCTTAGAATTGGGCACGGGTAGGCAACCTCGGCTCTTTTATGACTCATGGCCTTCAACTCCCAGAATTCTTGAGTCAGCTATGCTGACTCAGGAATTCTGGGAGTTGAAGGCCATGAGTCATAAAAGAGCCGAGGTTGCCTACCCCTGGAATAGGGGTTATATTCTTTTTTTTCCCCACTTTTGGGGAGCTGCAGATCATTAACTTTGAAGTTACTTCAGATACCCATTTCTTCCTTGGCAGCCTCTGAACCTTCTCCAGAGGATGGATCCGGTCCCTGTGCATTTTTGAAACCTGGCCCTCAAATACTACACAGCTTTCAAGCTGCTGGGAGTTACAGGCTACTGTTTTTAGTTTGTTTTCAGGTCTTTTTTGGAAATAAAGGTCGTTCTAGAGATTCAGCATTTGCTTTGCAGGATGCCAACTTCCTACTTCATTCTTATCTTTGACTTTAAAGAATCCAAACAAGAAAAGTGGGTGGCCCAAAGAGTAGGGCGGATATCCAGGGAGGGCACAGTGGCTTTTGCTGTTGTGTCTCATTCTAGATTGTGGCTTTCAAACAGCAACACTGCCAGAGCCTGTGCTCAGCCTGACATTTTATCTTGAAATACTTTGGCTGGAGGCGGCCAGGCCTTCAAACAGGAAGGAAGTGTCTGTCGACATTGCAGCAATTAAGAAAGGGAAGGGCTGAAGCAACATTTCCTACTTCAGGGGCCAGCTTGATAAGGATAACATTTTAAGCACAGAGCCAGTAAGACATTTCCTTGTAAACTAAACATGTCTGGACTGACAGCCCGCTTGTTCTTCTGTTAGAGCCAAGAATCTCTGGTTTCCTTTCAAAGCTGGAGTTTGTTTTGCTCTATTCAATACAGCCAAGTGAGTGCAGAATAGCTCCAGCAATGAAGCCAGCAAAGGAATAAGCATGGCTCATTGTAGACAGAAGCATTTTTGTTGACATTCTCCAGGTATCACCTAATCTCAAGGCTGGGAGATGAACAGTCAAAAGTCCACTGATTTGAAAGGCAGAAGGAAGAGGCTGAAGGAAGTGTGTAGTGGGGTGCCCCAGGGCTCTGTTCTGGGCCCAGTGCTCTTCAACATCTTCATTAACGATTTGGATGAGGGGATAGATGGGGAACTCATCAAATTTGCAGATGACACCAAGCTGGCAGGAATAGCCAATACTCCAGAAGATAGGCTTAAGATACAGAAGGATCTGGACAGACTCGAACACTGGGCACTATCTAAGAAAATGAAATTCAATTGTGAAAAAAGTAAGGTTCTACATTTAGGCAGGAAAAATCAAATGCACAGGTATAGTATAGGTGGTACCTTGCTCAATAGTAGTAACTGTGAGAGGGATCTTGGAGTCCTAGTGGACAATCACTTCAATATGAGCCAGCAGTGTGCTGCAGCTGCCAAAAAAGCCAACACAGTGCTAGGCTGCATTAACAGAGGGATAGAATCAAGATCAAGTGAAGTACTAATACCACTTTACAATGCTTTGGTAAGGCCACACCTGGAATACTGCATCCAGTTTTGGTCACCACGATGTAAAAAAGATGTCGAGACTCTAGAAAGGGTACAGAGAAGAGCAACCAAGATGATTAGGGGGCTGGAGGCTAAAACATATAGGGAACGGTTGCTGGAATAGGGTATGTGTAGTTTAATGAAGAGAAGGGTGAGGGGTGACATGATAGCAGTGTTCCAATATCTCAAGGGCTGCCACAAAGAAGAGGGAGTCAAGCTATTCTCCAAAGCACCTGAAAGCAGGACAAGAAGCAATGGATGGAAACTAGTCAAGGAGAGAAGCAACCTAGAACTAAGGAGAAACTTCCTGACAGTTAGAACAATTAACCAGTGGGACAACCTGCCTCCAGAAGTGGTGAATGCTCCAACACTGGAGGTTTTTAAGAAGAGACTGGACAGCCATTTGCCTGAATTGGTATAGGGTTTCCTGCCTGAGCAAGGGGTTGGACTAGATGACCTCCAAGGTCCCTTCCAACTTTATATTATTATTATTATTATTATTATTATTATTATTATTATTATTATTATTATTATTATTATTATTATTATTATTTATTGATTTAACTCCTAGAGATGACATATAGAAATATACACACACCACATGCAGAGTTTGATTCGTGTGTTTATGTTTCGTTTACAATAAAACAATGATGATGCGTGGATGTGGAGTGTCTGCCATATAGTTTCTGAATTTCTGGAGGAGGAGGAGAAATGATTAGGAAGGACAAGGAAGAGAATTCAATGGCTTCAACATGGACAACAAGCATTTCTACTCACAGCTTACAGCAGGAGTATTTTTATGGAGAAGGGAATATTGGGATTTGAAGTCCATCCATCTTAAAGTTGTCAAGTTTGAAGTTTAGTTTAGTTTAGTTTGGTTGCACTAAATTTTTCAAATGCTTTGCCTGGTTTAGATTAGTACCATGTATGAATCCACTCATTCTGGTTTGAGTTACATGTGAACCTGTAACTTTATGAAACTGATGGTCCATAATATGGTCTGCAGGCTTTTTTGCTTGTTAAATGAACAAAGCTATTGTGTCAACAGATTTGAGATCTTATCTGTTGTTAATATAAGCATCAAACCTTTATTAATAAATGATTCATAGTAGCCAAGTAGAGGGGGAATAATGGCTCAGTGGTTAAGAAGCTGAACTTGTCAGCTGAGCTGACAGACCAGGTTCAAGACCCAAGTGCCATATGATGGAGCAAGCTCCCATTAGTTGCTCCAGCTCCTGCCCTCCTAGCAGTTCGAAAGCATGCAGATGCGAGTAGATAAACAGGTACCACTTCGGTGGGAAGATAAGTGTTCCATTCTTGATCACATGCTCTGTGCTGTGGAATGATGTCATGCTGGCCACATGACCATGGAAAAGTCATCGGAGAACGTTGGCTCTTTTAGCTAAGAAATGGAGATCAGCACCACCCCGTAAAGTTGGACACAACTGGACAAGGGAAACCTTTATCTTTATCTTTATCCATGTAGAAAAATGGAATATAAGTGGTGAATCAATTCATCAAACTGAGCTCTGTAACATTTTGTTGAATCTACATACTGTAATTATTAAATAAATCCATATATTTATGAAAACTTCCTCATTGCTGGAAGAATGGAAGACCTGCATTGTGGGCATTTTTCAAGTAACCAAAGTTGAGAGATAAAAAAAGTCAGAAAGCCTTCATCAGATCCCTAACATGAAAAGGTCAATGGCTAACAGAAACACCTGCCCAACCACACCTTTGGCGCTTGCAAACATATTCCTCTGCCCGGCCTTACTAACTCATTGCATCTGCCACTTCCTTCCTGCTATGGGTGAGACCAGGACATTGATTTTTCTTCCCACAGATCATTGAACCTCTAGATGTTGCCAATGCATCAGAGCTGATCCAACTGAATCTCCATTTAGCCTAGCATCCTGTTTTCAACAATGCCTGGGCAGATCAATCTACTATGAAGTCAACACCGCCTTCCCTGTTGAATAGGAGTGTTGGGGGTCAAGCACAAAGAAGGTGCTTCTAACCACACAGGATATTGTACATCCAGCCTGATAAACTGGTGGTCTCCATGTTCTGGGTTGCAACTCTTGTCATCCACAACCAGATGGCCATCAAGATCTCAGAATTATGAGAGCTGCATTCTAAACTTTTGAAACTGTCCAAGTGCCTTATCTAGGTCACAACTAGGTTATTGAACAAGCAAGGAAAAAGTGACATCAGACATAATAACAGAAATTGGGAATAAGTGCACCTAAGATCTGTGAACCATAACTGCTGGGTTGAAGGCAGTTGCCTCCTTGCTGTCTGCTCCCCACCCACCCATCTTTTTGGTTATAATATTAATGTATTTTCATTGTGTTGCTGTTTCATTATTCATTTTATTGTTCTATTATTTTACTTCTGCTCTGCTTACACTCCTTTCATTTTCTTCCTTTTTATTATTGCAAGTTTCCTAGAGTAGCCCCAAGGCAAGACAGGTGGCAAATAAATTTAATAAATAACTCAACAACCTTTCTGCAGGTGCTTGCATGAATTCCTTCTGAGTAAACTCCTCTTAAGCTGGTCTTTCTCTCAAACCAAAGGAGCAGGCTTTGTGGCCCAATTAATTCTCAATTTTGGTATCCCCCTCCCCTTTAAAACCATCTCAAGAAGCTTGAGGGTCTTGCAATGTGGGTTAAAACAGGGTTTTTCAAACTGGAAAGTTTGTGTGGTTTGCAGCTCCCAGAATTCTGAAGTTTCAGAATTCTGGGAGATGAAACTCACATACCCTAAAGTTGCCAAGTTTGAAAAACACTGTATTAAAATCATTGATTAAGGTTCTGACAAGATTTTGTTACAAAAAGTGGGTCTGGGCTCCCTTTTGTAATTCTGTGTGATTTTATGTAAGGTGACGAATGCTGCAGTTTTGTTTTTTGTTGCTTTATAAACTGCATTGAGTCAGCTGAAATGGAGTGGTCCATAAATAAAAGTCAATATGCAACTACTACTACTCCTCTTTGTCATCCTCCCTCGTCCTCTTCCTTCCTTCCTTCCTTTCTTCCTCCTTCATCTCTTCCCCCTCCCTTCTCATCTCCTCAATCTCCCTCTCCCCTTTTACTCCTCCTCCTCCTTCAAAACAGCATTGACTCCTGGTGATTGTTGGGACTAGTCTCTGCAGTTTTCTTGGCAAGGTTTACCAGAAATGGTTTGCCATTGTCTCCTTCTTAGGGCTGAGAGAAAGGGACTGGGCCCCAGCTGGCTTTGTACTAAGGCTCACTAGAACTCACAATCCTCCAGTTTCTAGCCTGACACCTTAACCACCACCCCAAATTGCCTCTCCATCTTCCACCTACCTGGCTTCTAGCCTGACACCTTAACCACCATCCCAAATTGCGTCTCCATCTTCCACCTATCTGGTACGTGTTTCTTTCCTTTGTCCAAAGTTCTTGCAAGATTTCCACTCACTGATACATCCACAAAATCCCCAATGCCGTGAGGTACATTCATTCTATGCTAAGAGCAACTTGCTCAGACATTGCTGAACCAGCTTCAGCTAGAATGCATTTGTGATATATTTCTGTATTTATTGTACACAGGAAAAATTAAGGTTATTAGGCTAACTAAGCAAGATTTTTTAAAAAATTCTCTGTGGGCCTAGAGCTGTCAGCTTGCTGTCTCTTTTGGCCCCCTCCGCTCTTACCAGTAATAAAACCCTCGGAAAATCTGGGAAGAAATGCAACATTTTTAAAGCTGCTTCAGAACAGAAATCTTGGTTTTGCATTTATAGCAAAAAGGAAAATGAGCAGTCCGTTTTCCCATAAAATCATTATATGGTTTCATTTTTTAAAAAAGTGTGAATTTAAATATGTAACAAAGAAAAATTAAATATGTATTTTGAGATTTAAAATGGAAAACACTGCTTCTTTTTCTTGCACTATAATTTTTTGTGCACAAATTTGTATTTTGGCATACTTGTTAGCCATCTGGCCTAAATGTGCAGCGTTTGCAGGCGGTAACCTCTTTTTCTGTATTATTTTTATGACGGTGCAAACTTTTTTGTGCAGACTTTTCCCCTAAAATGCATGATTACTTTGACTGACAAAGGGCATGGTGAAATCCAGAGGAGCACAGATGTTAAAGGACAATCTGTCCCAGTGTGCTCTTTGGTTCAAAAATGCAGAATTGGGTAGCTTGGAACTTGAATGAGAAATAGATAAATTTTCTTCTTAGCCCTACAATGTAGAATAATATCACAATAGAAGGGAGCTCCTGTTAGTTTAAGCAAATTGCACACATTAGATGGTTTTGTCTTCTCTTTTTCCCTAGGTGTAAATGTGAATGCATTTATCCATGAATACATTATTTTGCTCATAATAACATTTTTCCTTAGAGCAGCAGTTCCCAACCTTTTCTATATCCTGCGCGCCTAGAACGCTTCTGATATATTCTCACACCCCTTAAAAAAGTTCAAAATAACGGCAACAAATTATGTATATACACTATAATTTTGAAAACCCAAGTTTTGGCACCCGCTGGAATATCATCTCACACCCCGAGTTGGGAACCCCTGCCTTAGAGGAAGCTTCTCCAGTGTCGATGGCCAAAGTTTTGTGGTAATGCCACTGGGGTGGGGTGTGGGTTGTTCAAACTCCGATTTCCAGAGCTGCTTCCCTTATTTGCTCATCAAAATACTTTTTAGTTCTGGAGAAAAGGAAAGTGTGCTTGGATTGAGTCCAGGGCTCAATGCTCAGAGCTGTGGTGAACAAAGAAATGAATAAGATTAAACAAGCCCCCCAGAACATCTTGGGGGAAAAAAATCAGATTATCACTATGGAAAACCGATGCTTGCCACAGCATCAATTTCGAGACTTAGGAGGAGATAGGGGCTCAGCTTCCCATGCAAACCTACCCCACATACGCACTGCCTAATCTTTGAGGTGTTTCAAACTTTTTGCTTGTTTTGTGTTATTCAGCTGATCCAATGCCACATCTAACAGGAAGAGGCACAACTAGCAAGGTCTTTGTTTTACGGCAAGCTCTTCCACCTTTGGCAGGAATTCCACCTGATTCATTGCACTGTCAGAAACCTGAGCCCTGATGGTTCTCAGTTAGACTCAGTCAGACTTTTGACTAGAGGTCTAAGTGCACAACTCAATTAATACAATCTGTGTGATACAAGCCGGCTCTTTTCAGCAGAAGATGAATGGCGTATTTTGTCAGTGAACATGTACAGGTGCAACAGCGGAGACAGCAGTGTGGAGTCCCGAGTTATTTTTTTTTCCCGTAGGAGTCACTTCAGCTTTTTCCCCTTTTCTTGCTTAATCCAAGAATGTTCTGCCAAAGGAAGCTTGGGAATTCTGGGAAGTGAAAGAGACGGATGGAGGGAGAAAGCTAAGGTATACAGACGTTGAATGGATGCCTATGGAGATTCTAAATCATCCAGGTCACGGTGTCCCGAAGGTGTTTTTCCAAAAGGCAACTGGCCTTCCTTGCTTTTTGGTTGAAAATGTTTTGCTTCTCATCCAAGAAGCTTCTTCAATTCTAACATATGAGCCTAACACTCCCTTAGAACTGAAGAAGCTTCTTGGATGAGAAGCAAAACGTTTTCAAAGGAAACAACCAAGAAAGTAGAGTTGCCTTATTCTTCTTGAAATATGTCACTGTCATAATGAATTAGGAAAAGAGGCCTTATACCATCATGGAAGAAGGTGGCACACTTAGACAAGGTCATAGGGATGTAGCGAGATTTGTCTGCTGTTAAGCTTTGGCTATAAGACTTAGATTTGGGGATCTGTTTTGAAGCCCTTGGAAAGAGGGACAGATAGAAAGTCTAAATCAGCGGTCCTCAACCGTGGCAACTTTAAGATGCATGGACTTCAACTCCCAGAATCCCCCAGTCATCACGCTGGGAGCTGAAGTCCAGGGATCTTATAAGTTGTCCTAGCATCCCAGCCATGAGGCTTGCCAGGGCTCTGCGGTGGAGGCATCATGCCTTTTGCCATTTGTTTCTGATCAAGAGCACATGGGATCATTTAGCTCTGCTCCGAGAGCCGAATTCTGGGCACAGGCTCCCTCGTCTGCCATAAAGCTACTTGTCAGAAGAGACATTTAATTTGCTTAATGTGCTTTGGGATGCTTATATTCCTCTTCCACGGGCTGGTTTTGACCCACAAGTAAAGAATACCAAAGGATGGGAACAAACAGGGAAAGCTGGCAGGTTTCCCTTAAGCCCCAGAAGGCAGGAGAGTGTGTGTGTGTGTGTGTGTTGGTGTGTTGGCAATGATTTATAGCAAATCCTGTTTCCCATGAGAGAAGGGTGTAAACACAAAGTTAGAAGAAAGCTTCCCTTATGCCATCACTCTGCTGAACTCCTAATTCTCACAGTTCTAATGTCTATGTATATTAACTCATATAGTGTGGCTGTAGTATTATTTGTCCTTTTTATTACCTTCTTTACTTCCCCCTTTTATTGTTCTTGTTATTGTTACTATGGTTCATCACATGTTCAAACTGGATTTGACATTATTATTACTATTCTCTGTTGCTTTGCATGTATACTGAGAGCTTCTGCACCCAAGACAAATTCCTTGCGTGTCTAATAACAGTTGGCCAAATAAAGAACTCTATTCTGTTCTATTCTATTCTATTCTATTCTATTCTATTCTATTCTTCTTATTCTTATTCTTATTCTATTCCATTTTAGCAGATCAATGTTTGGAGACATCGTTCTTTCATTGCTCTTGATCTTGCTCTGATGCTGGCAGCAGACTTAGTTTGCAAATAGAAATATCAACCAGGGGAGCTTGCGACAGTAAGGCCCCATCAGCTTGAAATCTCATAAATTGAAGGACCCTACTATTGTTGACATATTCTTCAGTAGCTCACCTTTGCCTGTGTACTAATTGGGCTTATCTCTGGTGATTCTCAGTCATCCAGGTCATGGTTGTCCCAAAGATGATTTTTTTCACGAGACTTTCTTGTTTTTCTTTGAAAATGTTTTGCTTCTCATCCAAGCTTCAAAGCTGAAGAAGCTTCTTGGATGAGAAGTGAAACATTTTCAACGAAAAACAAGAAAGTCCAGTTGGCTCGTGAAAAAAGCACCTTTGGGACTAATTGGGCTTATTATTCCCAATTGTCTCTTTCTACAGCAGTTCTGAAGAGCTGATACAAAAATATCCCATATGAGCTGAGACTGTGTTTTCCTGTATACAAGGAGTCATTGAAACCACAATTCCTATTCTGTTATATTGTACCATTTATAAGGATTCACAGTCCCATTTTATAACACATTACTTGGTAAAAGAGTCCGGAAATTCTAATCTCTTATGTACGATAGCTGTTACTGTAAGGTCACTGTGATATGGTGTCTTTGAACAAAGCTAAATTTTGTTATACTGTCTGCAAAAATTAGGGAAGACTTTGGCTGCCCATTGATGATGTCACCACTATGTGTAATACACTATCTTGTGCAGTTTTGATTTGTTTTATTTCAATGCTTTATTTTTTAATTCTGGTTTGTGACCATAATAAAAGATTGATTATTCCCAAAGGAAAGGGGGAAAAGAAGCTTTGCTTGTTTATTTGATAGCAGTTCAGCTTCCATTTTGTTTTTTATGGGAGTTGTTGATCTAGAGGGGAGACACAGGGCTCTTCAAATTTTTAGAAAGCTCTGTTAACATTCAGAAAGCTCTGTTGTATTGTTGTATTCTTTTTAATATTGTAAGCTGCCTAGAATCACTTCATAGTGAGATGGGAGGCAAGTGGATTTAATAAATAAAATGTAATAAATAAAAAAATAACACCTCTGAGACTTGCTTCCAACTGTACATCCAGAATGGACAACTGAAACACAGTTTGCAATTTAACATGTCTGAAAAGCAACCAGTCATCTTTTAATAAACAATGGTTAAACAAATCATGGATTAGCACCATGAAAAGAAAAGAAAAAACATGTTGGCAATTGTTTTGAACTTTGTAAGTCTGTGAAACACTCCCTCTCTGCTCTCGTAGACCTGGCCTTCATTTACAGCTGAAAGAGAATGGAATTCTTATTGAAATTCACAAATTCGTCTCCTGTCCAAATCACCTTCCCTTGCAATTCTGTCCAAGTCTGATGCAATGGAATACTGCATCCAGTTTTGGTCACCACGTTACAAAAAAAAATGTTGAGACTTTGTGAAAAAAATGCAGAGAAGAGCAACTAAGATGATTAAAGGCCTGGAGACTAAAGCATATGAAGAACGATGGCAGGATTTGGGAATGGTCAGTCTAGAGAAAAGAAGGACTGGGGGGGTGGGGGACATGATGGCAGTATTCCAGTATTTGAGAAGCTGCCACAAGGAGGAGGGGGGTCAATTTATTTTCCAAAGCACCAGAAGGCAAGGCAAGAAACAACAGATGGAAATTAATCAAGGAGAGAAGCAACCTGGAATTAAGGAGAAACTTCCTACTGGTAACAGTGAGGACAATTAAGCAGTGGAACGGCTTGCCTTCAGAAGTTGTGGGTGCTTCATCGCTGGAAGTTTTAAGAAGAGACTGGACAGCCACTTGTCTGAAATGATATAGGGTCTCCTGCTTGAGCAAGGGGTTGGACTAGAAGACCTCCAAGGTCCCTTCCAGCTCTATTCTGATTCTGATGTATGTTTGTCTAGGGAGAAGGACTGCAAGTTAGGGGAAGGCATTGCTCCCAACGGTGCCAAGTAGCCATCAAACAGCCTGTATAATTGGTTAACCTTTCTTGCAACCTTTGCTGATACCAAGGCTAATAGCAGCTGGTTCACTGGGCTCTTGTGAATTTTTGGCAACAACAGTCAGGCTGAACTCCTGACAACTTTATGGACATCTCCTTGTTGCAGATTTGGCTTACAAGTAGCTTGCAGTTGACTTTTGGGGGGATTGTCTTTGAATTTCCTAGCCAAGCCTACAGCTCTGGGATTTCTTGGTGTTTCAGCCAAATGCTAACCAAGGCAGGGATATAAATCTGATAATAAACAAACAAACCAAGCAAATTTTACTATGAACCTGTGTATACCCTACATACAATGTAAACGGTATCTTTTGGCGAGTTGTCCCATGATAAAACTGATATTCAATCAAAATATATAAACTTAAACTAATGAAACTGAGCTAAAATGTAACCAGTGTGCTTTCGGCTTAGTGTGTTGTGTTAACACAACCAGAAATCCCCACAACTCTTCTCCAGTTGTAGCTCTGGAAACCAAAAGTAAAGACCGGCAAAAACATAATAAATCACAGTCACATGCAGTGGTGGGATTCAGCCGTTCGCACCACTTCGGCAGAACCGGTAGCTAATTTTTTGGTTGCCCAGACCCAGAACGGACTTCCGCAAGCGGCATCCACACAGAGAACCGGTTGTTCACCTATTTGAATCCCACCACTGGTCACATGACTGAGAAAGTCCACATGGACTAGCAGTTGAGCCTTGGTGGAGCAGTGGGCTAATGCCTCCTTAAGTAACACCAGCTGCCTGCAATTAGTGCAGGTTCGAGTCCCACCAGGCTCAAGGTTGACTCAGCCTTCCATCCTTCCCAGGTAGGTAAAATGAGGACCCAGATTGTTGGGGGCAATAAGCTGACTTTGTAATAATGCCGCTTGGGGGGGGGGGTGAAAGCCCTAATAAGCAGGCATATACATAGAATGAAGGCTACTGCTAAGCTTGTAAGCCGCCCTGAGTCTTCGGAGAAGGGCAGGATATAAATAGAATTTTAAAAAAAAAGTTATATACAGATAGTTTTTCCAGGGAAGTGCCAGAAAAAGCAGGGGAAAAACAGGAAAAGTTTTCCGTTTGTTGCATTTATAACCATCCCAGTGCAATGGGAAGTGTTTTACGCAGAGGCCTGGATAGATGGATGTTCATGTTCTGCTGACCATCCTCCCTTTTGAAGTTTTGGGCCACCAAGAAATAGACGACTGCAAGCAATCCTCCACTTACGACCACAATTGAGCCCAAATTTTACATGGCTAAGCAAGACAGTTGTTAAGCCCGTTTTGACCTTTCTTGACAGAGAGGTTAAGTGAATCACTGCAGCTATTAATAACCCGGTTCTTAAGTGAATCTGGCTTCCCTGTTGACTTTGCTGGTCAGAAGGTCGCAAAGGGTGATCACATGACCCCAGGACAGCGCGACCGTCGTCAATACGTGCCAGTGGCCAAGCGGCTGAATTTTGATCAGGTGATTGTGGGGATGCTGCAACGGTCATGTGAGAGAAACGGTCCTAAGTCACTTTTTTCCAGTGCTGAACGGTTACTAAACGAATGGTCACTGCGTCGAAGACTACCTACAATGACCAACTTCATCACAGCACAGACCCCGTGGACTCCGTCGAGGCCTGGGCAGCTTCAGGAGGAGCTGAGCGCAGGGAGGTGCTGCTGGCCCTTTCGTGCTTTCCCCGTCCCAATCAGAGCGAGCTTTCCTTGTCGGGTCTGATAAGGCAGCGGGAACCCCGCCAAGCAGCCAAGCAGCCAAAAGGAAGCAGGGCTGCTGATTTAGGAGGTGGTGCCGAAGCACAGCCAAACCACTGGCCAGAAAAAGCTTTATCGCTCCATCCCACGGGAGCGATGCAGAAGATTTTCTGGAAAGCTTTGAGGGAGCTTTCTGGCTCAGGTAGCCCAACTGTCGGTTCATCTGAAGCCTCGGCTCAGGGAGGAGAAAGTTCAGCATCAGAACATATAAGGCAGGGGTAGGGAACCTTGGCTCTTTTATGACTCGTGGACTTCAACTCCCAGAATTCCTGAGCCAAGCCATGCGGAGGGGAAAGGGAGAGGTTTCCAAGCTGAGCCGTGCTAGCTCAGGAATTCTGGGAGTTGAAGTCCACGAGTCATCAAAGAGCCGAGGTTCCCCACCCCTGGTATAGGGGAAAGTCTACGAACCAAAAGTTTTTTCCCAGTGAAGGAAGTCCCTGACTTATCACCAGAACCAGGACCAGAACTGCCATTGCTAAGTTGCTAAGTGAGTTGTATGACTTTTTTTCCAGCTGTTAAGCAAATCACTGCAGTTGTCAAGCGAGTCACAGGGTTGTTAAGCGAATCCAGGGTCCCCATTGATTTGGTTTGTCAGAAACCAGTGAGGAAAACGGTCATAAGTTGTGTTTTTTTCCAGTGCCATTGGTCACATGATCAACCCAATGGAGATCATGTGATCCCAAAATGCCACAGCCGTTATAAATCGATGCTGGTTGCCAAGCACTCCGGTCATGAGGGTGCTGTAATGGTCATAAATGTGAGGAGCATGTAACTTACTTTTTTTCAGTGCTGTTCTAACTTTGAACAATTGCTAAGCAAATGGTCGTAACTCAAAGACTATGGTACCTATATAGGGACAATCAGTAGTGCCCGCAGCAACTCTCAGGGTAGTCTAACTCAGAGGTCCCCAACCGTTTGGGCACCAGGGACCGGTTCCGTGGAGAGAGGTTTTTCCGCGGACCGGAGAGTGCATGGTTTTGTGTGCTACTGCATCCCATGTATGGTACTGGTCCAAAAACCGGTGGTTGGGGACCCCTGGTCTACCTCTTCCAGAGAGCACCAGGGTAGGGAAGGCAGCTAAGGTGGTACAATTATCTTGCTTTGAGCTTCTTTATAGTGAAGAAAAAAAACTAATGGACTTTCCGCTTCATGTCCATCTAGCTTTCTACGTTTAAAGCAGTATTTCTTAAGTACTTTTGTCCATTGGTAGGGTTTCACACATTACATTAAGCCAAGGTTTGACTAATATCCTTTCGGCAGCCCTCCCCCAAACTGGGCATCTTCCTGTGTGGGTTTCCCCTCCCAAGCATTGCTCGTAGGGAATTCTGGATACTGTCGGTGGAATGCCAGGGCTGGAGAAAGCTGACTTACTGACTGTATTCCCACATGCTAAAAGCAAACCAGCTACATTATGGCTTAGCATAACATGTGAAACCAACCATCCCCAGAGTGGAAAATTAGCTCCCAAGCCTGTGTTAGGGTTTTGGTGGAAAGGGGCACTGACACAATACTTTTTTTCCTGTGAAATGAAGGCGTTTTTGAAAGAAGGACTAGAGTTCTCAACTCACCCCATTTCCGTCTCAGCTGAAATCCGTGGGGCTGGGATTTGGTATCTGTGATGGTACATGGGAATGACCTTGGCAGACAAGGAATAGAGGCACAGCAAGGGGACGGTCGGTGGGACAAGAGGCAGTTTAGCCCACGGAAGGAGTGTGAGCCTGGCAAACATCTCAGAAGACCCCCCCCCCCCAGTTTCCTTACAACAAAATAAAATTAGCTCATCTGGTCATGTTTCCTATCTGGACTACAGGTAGGTACTCAACGTACCATCACAACGGAGCCCAAAATTTCCACTGCGAAGCCAAACAGTTAAGTGAGCTGCACCCTGTTTTACAACATTTTGTGTGACAGTTGTTAAGTGAATCCGGCTTCCCCATCGACTTTGCTTGTCAGAAGGTCACAAAAGGAGTTCACATGACCCCAGGAGACTGCCGCCGTCATAAATAGGAGTCAAGTGTCTGAATTTTGACTACGTGACCGTGGGGATGCTGCGATGGTCGTTAAGTGTGAAAAAACGGTCCCAAGTCACCTTTTTCAGTGTCGTCGTAACTTTGACTGGTCACTAAATGAATGCTTGTATGTCCAGGAACACCTGAACCTTGTTAAGGCTAACAGTGTTCTCATCTACTGAAAAAATATATTTTGTCCAAAAAATGGTAGATAAAAGAAATGTGGAAGAAAAGTCTAATTTAAACCCTTTTAACTCCTCCTCGCTGCCCAGCCATCCTCAGTCCTTAACTCAAGTAGGCCTGGTTAATTCAGAATAATCTGAGCCCCAGCAACATTGAAAAGCCTGACAAAAAGTATGTCTTGCAGTACTTTGGGCTTTATGAGTGATGCTCCTGGCCATCCTATTTTGAAACTGGCCTACTTTGAAAGCTTCTAGGTGCTCACACAATACTGAACACAAGGACTTCTATTACAGACAAGATTCTTCTAACTGGACAGTTAAATTATTCACTTTATCTGCTGCACAGGCAGACGTTGTAAGGGCACCCCCTAATGTTCCAATAAATATATGTAAGCCGTGAACTTTTTGGAACAAGAGAAAATTATTTTCAGTGCAAAAGCTTGCAGGCAGCAAAAACTCAGTAAGGTTATTTAATAAAGAGATGCCCAAATGACAACCCACTGCTACCATTTGGCAGAGTTTGAATGACCTGAATGCCAGTTATTAGCCAGATACTTTTATTTTAGTAGTATTTTTAATGCCAGGTCTGAGAAATGTCCTTGCAGGATATCTATCTCGTGTGCCTCAATATCTCAAATGGAGCAGAATTCTGGCTCTTACTTCAACAGTTGGTTAGGGTCTAACTCCGGTTCTGCCAAGATCAATAAATATTTCAGGTCAGCCCTGTTTCTTGGCACAAATGCAGGGGTAACAGATATCTTGTGGTAAAAAGCAATTTGTTTTTAAAGTATGGATGAAAGGTATCACCGGCCAGTGTTTCTCACCCTTGGCAATTTGAAGATGTGTGGACTTCAACTCCCAGAATTCTTCAGCCACCATAGCTCTACCACTAGAGGTTTTCAAGACAGGACTGGACAATTATTTGTATGGCATGGTCTAGGGCAGGGGTCTGCATTCTTGACAACTTTAAGACTTGTGGACTTCAGCTCCCAGAATTCCTCAGCTAGCATAACTCCACCACTAGAGGTTTTCAAGACAGGACTGGACAATTATTTGTATGGCATGGTCTAGGGCAGGGGTCTGCAATCTTGACAACTTTAAGACTTGTGGACTTCAGCTCCCAGAATTCCTCAGCTAGCATAGCTGGCTGAGGAATTCTGGAAGCTGAAGTCCACAAGTCTTAAAAGTTGTCAATGTTGCAGACTCCTAGTCTAGAGTCTCCTGCTTGAGCAGGAGGTTGGACTAGGAAGACCTCCAAGGCCCCTCCCAACCCTATTATTCTATGTTCTATCTCAGGGGTCTTCAACCTTGGCCCTTTTATGACTTGTGGACTTCAACTCCCAGAATTCCTCAGCCAAGTTTGAAGACCCCTGTTCTATCTTAAAGCATTTAGGTCTAACCACTTTTGGGGAATTTTAAACAGCTACTGGTTACATCCAATCAAAGATACCTAGGGAGGGCATGTAAACCTGGCTTTTCGATCTATCAGGCCTGGACTGAAGGGGTTTTAGCTTTTTAATATTGTTTTAATTGTTGGGCTTTAATTAATTTAATTCATTTTAATTTTACATTATCTTTTTATATTGTCTTTTATACGCTGCCCTGTAAACCGCCCTGAGTCCTTCGGGAATAGGGCGGTATAGAAAACTAATTAAATAAAATAAATAAATAAATATATTCTTTTAACCCAGAACCAAGCAACCCGTTTACTCCAGAGGTTTTGAACCAATGCTCCTACACTGGCTTGTCCAACCACTCGGTGCTATGGGACTTGTAAGACAACAATTAAAAAAGACATCAAAGGTAGTCTTTGACTTATGACTACAATTGGGACCAGAATTTTTGTTGGCTGTTAAGTGACCTGCGTCCAATTTTATGATCCAATTTTGGCATGATTATTCAACAAATCAGTTGTTAAGTGAGTCACACGGTCATTAAGCAAACTTTGTTAGAAGCTGGCTGGGAAGATTGCAAAAGGTGATGACATGACCCTGGGACACTGCAACTGTCATAAATGCAAACCAGTTGCCAAGTTCTCACATTTGGATCCTGTAAAATATGGGGATGCTGTGACAGTCGTAAGTGCGAGGACCAGTTGTTACTTTTTTTTCACTGTTGCTGAAACTTCAAATGATTGCTAAATGAATGCTGGTAAATCAAATTATTGTTTTCGTCTTCAAACAATCCTGCCAGAGATACAATCTCTCATGATTTCCTACCTGACTATTTGAAAGGAAGAAGTCTGGATAAACCCCCAAACTTTTTCTATGCGTGAAGCCATGATCCATCCTGCACGGTTCCTGGTGGGGAATAATGGGAGTTGTATTTTAGCATCAGCAACCATTCCTGGCAGCCAGCTCAAGAAGCCAGCAACAAGGCAGAGACAAAATCAGAACCGGTCCTTTTCCACACAAGTGATTCAGTAGTCCTTGACTTATGACCACAACTGAGCCCAAAATTTCTGTTGCTAAGTGAGACATTTGTTAGTGAGTTTTCCCCCATTTTACGACCTTTCTTGCCACAGTTGTTAGAAGGTCACAAAACAGGATTACGTGACCCTGGGACACTGCAACTGTCGTAGTAAATATGAGTCAGTTGCCAAGCCTCTGAATTTTGATCACATGACAACAGGGATGTTGCAAACGTCATAAGTGTGAAAAACCACCGTAAGTCAATTTTTTCAATGCCGTTATAACTTTGAACAATCGCTAAACGAATGGTGGTAAGTCAAGAACTACATGTATTCAGGTGGAAGGCAGCTCTTCCTTAGCAGCACTCCACCCCAGAGGAAACTGGGTGGAAGTATTTACTAATCAATTGCACCCACAATGAATTAGTGTCAAGTGCAAGCTTTTTCATTTTCTGCCTCAAAGGAGGAAATCTGTTAAAAACGCCTGGGAAGGATTGACTTGAACAAGCACCGGCATTGGGTGTGCAAGTTAAATTGCATTTTCTGTGCCAGAATATGGCTGTTCCTCCCAGTTTTCAACTTTCACAAAGGAGGCAAAATAAAAAGGCGATGGGTTGTTTGTTTGTTTTTGCCATCTTTGAATGTTGGAATTTCAACAGCAGCAATGGCAGCAGCCTTGCCAGGGAAGCAATGATGCTGGTGGAGGAATTGAGGAACTGAGCAGCTGCTTTCTATCCTTTTAACAAGATCCCCACCAGAGCAATAAATCCTGCTGTCTGCTCCTCCTATCCAGAGCCCAACTCTGCCTCCCTTCCCCAATTATATTTGTTTTGCATTTAAAACAAAGTCCCTCTCTTCCCCTATATGGCGTTACCTTGAATAACCCATGGCAGTGGGATTTAAAAAAAATGCTGGTGCCTAAACGCTGCAGAAATCCAAGTTAAGCAGCAGCAAGAATCTTTTTTTGAGATTCCCCCTTTGGTATGTGTGTGAGAGACAAGTTTGACAGTTTTCAAAGCAAGGCCAATGTAAGAAAGACAGATCAATGCGTTGGTTCCAAAACTGCTCTTTTCCAACCTATTACTGAGTTGACCATACCACAAAGACTTGGTTGCACAATTTAGACCTCCTTCTCCTTTTGTTAGTTCACAACATTCCCCAAGATTGTCGATGAAGATTCTCAGTCATTCAGGTAGAGTTGTCTGGAAGCTGAGTCATGGCAACTGGAGTTTTCTTTTTGGCTTGACTTGTTTTGCTGCTTATTTGCCTTCCCCCCCCCCCCCAAAACCAAAATGGGAGGGGAAAAAAGTCCAATTGCCATGACTCAACTTCCAGGTTCACCAAGATTGCTTTCTGTCCCTTTACAAAACTGGCTCTTCCATGCATCTTGCTTAATAAATTTGATTCGTTCATAGACACACAGTGACATTAAAATTAATTACGAGTGTTTCATCACCGATAAGATATAAGTGTAAGATTCTGAAGTTGGGGTCAAGTTCTAGGCAAATTGGATGTTTGGGAAGCCATTGTGTGAGGTTTTACCCTGTTCTAAAATAGCTTTCTGCTTCTCCAGTTTGCCAATAAGAGGATGGCAAGATTCCTTCCTTGGCCCAAACTCCCAAGGAATAAAAATATGCAATCCTTTTCGAGCAATATATCTATTTAGGACCAGGGGGAGCCATTTGGATCAGGGTTCATTCCACCGAAATGTTTCACTTCTAAATGATAGGAAATTCTACAGAGAAATGTTGAGAAGATCAGAGATGATGCAGGGAGGTTTTCTGTAAACAGTTGACTTGATAATTCATTAAAAGTCGAGCATGGGAAAGCAGACAGGTCCCCAACTGGGTGTTCAATTTTAAAGCAGCATCAATCACTCAAAAATAAATAGAATATATTCACCTCTCCTTCTTCTCAATAAGCTACAAAGCTCAGACTTCTGTCTCTATCTTTGGGCAAACACAGAGTCCCTCCAGTCTACACAGATGGAACAAATTTGGTTACTAATAGCATCAGCCATAAAAAGTTTAGCTATCCATCATTATTAAGGAAATGTCTTCAACTGCTAGCTGAAAGCCCAGAGAAGAAACTCAACTCACTGCTACCACAAAATATTAATTACAATAAAGAAAGCACCCTATATAAGACATCACATGATGTTTCATAGAAAGTACAGGAGAGATCCATCTTCAAGCTAAATCGCTTTACAAAATACATTTTCTATGGGGGATCTACAAAGGCAACAGAGATCAGTTCTGGAAAGCTCAAGTTAGATGCGTAACTGTGAGAACATAAAATAAATTCCTAACACTACACCGTTTAAATGTCACCAAGCATCAGCAGTTAGAAGTTTTAACTTGGAAAAGAAATTATCCAAATTAGAAACACACACTGATTTTTTTTTTGTTAATTGAGACAAGTGAAGGGAGGGGTGAATCTGTTTTATGGAGATGTTTTTGCTGTCCTGACACAATCCAGGTTTTAGGTTTCTAGATTCCCCTGCTAAAAACTGGAATCTACAGAAGTATAAAACAAGAATACAGGAAACAAGACATCCATTTGTATAACCGTGCCAACGAGCTCTCTTTCTATTCCTCTCAAAGATAGTAAAACCAGCCTAAAAGGTTTACAGTTAACACCAGGGACAATTTAATATTAATTGAATGGACATGACCTTCTTAGTGGGGATTAGGCTTAGAATAATAGCACTGAAAAAATTTTTATTCACCTTGGCAAGTAACATCAACCCAACGTTATCACTCCATTATTTACGATTTCAAGATTTGTATCTCTTAATTTTTAATGCATCTTAAATTTTAAATTGCATAAAGGGGAGTACCACAGAATGACAGGTACCATACAAATAATGCATTCGCATTTCTACCGTTAGCAGTTTTTGAAAAAGTAAAACTTCCATGGTGTGGGTAGCAGCTAATTAGAGATATCACATAATGAAAGAATTCTGCCACCACTTACCATAAGAATGAATTCACTTGGCAAATCATGTTTGTGTTTTTTGTAGTCCCAAGTATTAGAAGCAACTGAATGGTGTGGTACAACTGACCAACCTTTGAGATAACTAGCACAGGCCTTCCACTTGTATGAAACGATTGCAGGACAAAACCTGAGTAACACAATCCAAAACTTGTAGAATAATTAAATACCTTGTCTTAGTTCTCTGACTTTGGTCATTGTTTCTCAACCCCTCCCCCAGGTCCTTGTGCAGTCCTTGAACCCAATCAGCAGAACTTCAGGGCTCCTGGTTTCCTGCTGCTGCTTTTAAATGGCAGGTCAGTCTGTAACACCTTTATTACGGGAATGCTTTATATAGTATTGAAATGTAACTCAATGTCAGATCCCGTCTACTGTCAGGACCCACCCCAATTCACATCTTAGGAAATAAGAACTCCTGGGTCCAAGTTTGTCTAAAAGGAAAAGTTTACTAGGATGAGATCGGTTGTGGCAATACAAGACAGGATCTGACATTGAGTTACATTTCAATACTATATAAAGCATTCCCGTTTCAACCCCACCCCCCCCTCGAGTCCATTTGGTCAGGCTCACATCAATTACTTAGGTGTCAGGCCCTTTCGTGGGAAAGGGAAAACTTCGTGTTTTATTGTTATTGTCTTCCTTTCAGTTTCAAATGGAGATACGAACCAGATCTCTCTACCCCCCTCTGTTCCCCCCAGATCAAAAGCTTTCCTGGTCTTTGAAAACAGCCTACGGCAATCTGAATAAACATCCTCTCCCCCCCCCCCCACCTTAGAGATGGCAGAATCCCTAAGATGCCTCCTTAAGTAACACCAGCTGCCTGCAATTAGTGCAGGTTCGAGTCCCACCAGGCTCAAGGTTGACTCAGCCTTCCATCCTTCCGAGGTAGGCAAGATGAGGACCGAGATTGTTGGGGGCAATAAGCTGACTTTGTAATAATGCCGCTTGTGGGGGGACGAAAGCCCTAATAAGCAGGCATATACATAGAATGAAGGCTATTGCTAAGCACATTTGATTTGTGCTTAGATTGTAAGCCGCCCTGAGTCTTCGGAGAAGGGCGGGATATAAATGGGATTAAAATAAAATAAAAATAAGATAGGCCCAGTATTCTAACCATACATTTATGAAATGTGATATAAATGGATTCTGACAGGTTCCTTTGTGTGCAGTCAAATCATTTGTGAGAGGGCCAGCCCACCATGCATTGCTAAAACCTGGCTGGATCCAGAAAGGTGGCTGTGGTGGCCCTTTTCAGAGAAGCGCCCGGCTCCTTTCGGATATGGCATCATCCAAGAATCCAAGGTAGGAGTGCAAGTGTGATGATCGTCATCCAGCCAATCTCTTATGTCTTTTCAAGGGCACTCTCTGCAGGTTGCCGGATGTGAGACCTTGTTCAAGTTGGACTCTTGAAATTATTATTATCCACACACAACCTCCCTGCTTGAGCTCCATTTCTGAGTTGGCAGTGGAATTCCCCAGACTTATGGTCTTGGGGGCTTTCATCTGGCTGAGAAGGTAGATGGGTGAGACCTTGGCTGAAAAAGGATTATCTGGAATTTGTTCAGCCAGGAGTCAGCCATAGCTATGAGACAAAACAGCATTCATTGTACTTTTGGAAGAACTCTGTTGTGAGCAGAATGTGTGTCGATCCTTGCCTCTTGGTGGTTTTCGATACCACTGACCACAGAATCCATAGATTGGCTGTCCATAAATCGGCTCAAGACGATATGGGGGTGTGCTGATTCGCCTTTCTCTGGCGTTGATTCCAGTCGGTGGGGGTTGGAGAGGGGAGGTCCTGCTCTTGGCCCCTACTTTATGGTGTGGCACAGGGTTTGGTGCTCTCCTCTCCTTTGTAACATCTCTATGAGGCAGCTGGGTGAATCCATCTGTTGCCATGGGGTGAGGTGTCATCAGGGCATTGATGACACCCAATTACATAACAAGGACCCTAGCAAATTAAGTGATGCCATGAATGTCTTATCCTGTGGCCTGGAGGCTATGAGGGTCTGGAGAGGGAACAACCGGCTTCAGCTGAACCATGCTAAGACTGACTGGCTTTGGGTTTTGGAGACTACTGCTTCTAGGATTATTCAATTTTTCGTGCTGGATGGGATTGCACTGCCCCAGACAGACCTGGTGCACCAGCTGGTGGGCCTCAAAGAGTAGGTAGCAGTTGTGGTAAGGGCTTTAACGCAGCTTCGTTATCGGGCAGAGAAGGCATGCAGCAGATACCAGCTAGACAGAGCAGAGGTGGGCAACTATGGCCCATTTATGACCACAGCTGCTCAGGAATTCTGGGAGTTGAAGTCCAAGAGCCAAGGCTGCCTACCCCTGGGTTAGCTCCATCCCTCTTAACATTCTGGAAGATCCTCAAGATCTGTTATGTCAGCAGGCTGTGGAACCTGTAATGTTCTAGGATGGTTCTACTACTTTGGTTGATATATTTACTCTCTCCATGTTCTGTGGTTGTATATTTTAATTTTTAATAATATTTTTTAACAATGATTGATTTGTATTTTTATAATGATTATTTTTATATACTTATTTTATTTGGTTGCGGTACACCATCCAGTCACTCCTTGTGAGATACATGTCCATAGAAACACAATCAATCAATCAAAAATCTGTGTTGCAGAAGTGTTGAAAAAGAGAGGACATTCACTTAGGGGAAAGTAGGATAAAATTTAATAAAAATTAACTACGAGTCTACTCCCCATATAACTTAATTCAACCGTGGGACAGCTAAAAAAGTCGTTAAGAGTTTCTTTAATGTAAGAGCTTCAAAACAATACCTTCAAAAATGGAACGCATAAGATATACCCCCATATACAAATAAAAAGGTGTAAACTGCATCTAACTAATCAATATTTACCAATCAGCAATAGAGCAATGTAATTTTTTAAAACTATTGAAAATATCACAAAAAGGAACAAAAATGCTTCTCTCAGTGCTAGACTCCTCCGACGATCAGAATGACTGACTCCGAAACAGGAACACTCAATTTTTCGTCCTTCATGACATATTAAAAAAATAAAAATAAATAACATCATGCTTCTCTATTGCCTCCACACTTCTACAAAGCTGACAAAACTCGGGGCTCGACATCATAGGACTTTCTTTGCAACTGAGAAAAATGACAGAAAAGCGCTGGGAAATTGTGATCCAAGATATCCTTAAAAATGGCCCCACCGTCTTGGGAAAGCAACTGTTTGGTTTTCGTTTTCTTGCCATTAGGTAAGCCATTTCGTTCTCCCGCTGCGTACATTACCCAGAGCGTTATTTACAAGACCAAGTCATTGGATAATTACAGCTCCCTTTGCCAACTTTTAAAATGCCGTTCAGTTGATGCCCACACAAATAAATCATAAAGTCTCCCAACCACCAATTAATTTCTCTAACGGATGAAGCACTGCAATCTTTTCACCAACATCTGCGTGGGATAATGGATTCCATTATTTTTTTAAAAGAGGACAGAGGTCAGTAGAAGCCTCTGGTGCCTCTTCCATGCGTGGCAGGTATTTCTATGTTTAATGCATGCATTCTCCACGGGGTCCTCCATTCAAACGTTTTCTGCCGTTTAGTACAGATTTGTCCCCGAAATGCAACAATGGCTGTTCTACCCAATAGGAAGCTTAGACCCTCATATAAAACGCACATGATGACAAACTCAGTGAACGTTCCCTGTTAAGCTTCCCTAAGATACTCTTCAAATTCCTATCGATCATTCAGCATTTGGTACATTGATCAGTCTACCACACGAGGCGGCTTACACCCTTCTTTCTGCAATCTTGAGGGCCCTTGTTTCTTAAGAAAAACCTGAATGCACACGAAACAGGCTATGACCCCCTCTATCCTCTCAGTATGGATGCCTAACGGCAACAATTTTGAAAGGCGCTTTGCCTAAAACTTTTAGAAAACAAGCTGGTTTGAACATCTCTTCAATTAAGTTACTGAAGCCAAAGATGTGGTAAAGAAGAGGAACTCAGAGCGAGTATCATTTTTCTGACATTATATAAACATTTGAAACTTCAGCCCTACATCATCGGTTCATTAAAACTATTTCGGCCAACCAACTAGGAAGACAAAAGACGAAACTGGGAATGGCCAACCAACTGGGATTCTGTGGAGTTTTAATGACACACTTCCATCAGGACTGTCAAAATGGATCCGACTCTTGTTTCAACATAAATTTAAGTGTTTGGTTGAATGGCAAAACTAAAAGAACAAGTCCAAATCCACTAGGAGCTCTCAATTCTTTCAAATCATATAATGAATTCCTGTGCTATCAGGAATGGCTTCCCCCTGAAGAAAAACTGAACAACAAAAGCAGTGGTCACAATGCTGGATTTCTTCACCTGCTGCAGAACAAAAGTGGCATCTAGAATTATTCCAATGCTCAAAATTACAGTTTTTTAATATCCTGTATTTTTGCGTGGAGCTAAGCGTGGTAACAAGGAAAGGGTGCCTTGTGTTTCTGGTGAATATGAAAAGTGTTCTACTTCCTACAAAAGCTTTTAATAGAAATCGGTGGAAATAAAACAGAATAATTCAAACGACGTCTTAACCAGTCAGTGTCTCAAAGTACGCAGGGTACTATATGCTAATAAAGCTCAGGTTCAGTTACTTCATCCCTTCCAATCCAGTATGAAGGCTGCTCAAGACTCACTCCTCTCCAACCGGGAGATTGTCTTCGATCCGCTTGATAAATTTCATCCTTATTTCTGTGACTCCATCCCCTTTCAAGGTGTCCAGGAGAAATCTGACATCCACAGCCATCTGTACCTATGATGAGAGAGGAAAGTCCACACTTTTGAGATATTTACCTACAACAGCTCCCTAAAGTGTCAAACCCCTTTGAAGAGGACAGGTATTCATGCCAAGATACGTCCCATTATTTGTGAAAAGTCATCCTTCTCCCACTTTATAGCCTTTACTGCACTGCCTTTATCGACCTTCCTGTCTTGCAAGTGATATGTTTTTTTTCCCCTTTTGCATTGGGGGTTTTGGAAACCCCTTGATGGAGTTCATTATCACAAACTGTTCTTAGGACGTATGACGAAAAGCTTCCAGTCACCCTCATTGATACTGTAGGCTTTGACTGTGAAACACTTAGAATCCTTAAAAGAGATGTCCCATAAATACAGTACACAGAGCTGACCCCCAGTACTCGAGTCCTAAGAAATGAGAACGCTATTTCAGCCTTCACAATGCTACAGGGTAACAGCCTGCAAACCATCCTTTTTATTAACAAAAGCGCACCTGCATATATGGAGGAAATTTTACAGAATTTTTTTTAAATGGAAAAGTTACAGTAAGAAAATATTTAAATTGATTCAATTGATGTTCTCAGACTCACAGCCCTAACAGAAATCTAATATTACCAAATGAATACTACCCATTACTTTAACACACTGCTGATACTTTTCGTTAACATAAACCCATGTACTTAATTCCCACAATTTATTTTGAACTTTTCAGAGGATGCAGAAAACATATAGTCTCGTAGTTATGCATTCCATTAAAAGCAGCCACCCAGAGCTTTTGGTTCAACTGGACTTCCCCTTGTTCTCACCATTTCCAGGGCTCCCCGTAGCACCCCACATAAGAGGTTAGAGTAAATAAGAGAGGAATGGTTGTCGGGTAATTCCACAAAATCCACCAGTGGATTGTTTTCCAAGATAAGAGAGAATTCGTCACCTGCCGGACTCCAGTTTGTGATGCTTGGCGTGATACCCAAGTACATTTTAAATGCTACCTATCAAGTGAAACAGATATGAGAGAAGAGCTAGGTTCAAAGTGTGAAAGATTTAGTAAGCTACCATTTTTTACACATCAACGAGCAAATGACCACAAAACAAACCCCAGCAATTCCTCAATGTAACATACTTAAGTAAATTCTTTTCCACACACCAGATTAGACAAGAAAATACTGATTTCGATAAGTAATCTCTGCATTATTATGTCTGATGCCTTCCTCTTCTGAAAACAGTGGTAACATTTAGGACATTGCCTTACATTTTTAAATAGGAGAAAAGCTTTTCTGATTTTTTTCCTGTTACAAAATTATCTGATCTTACTTAGCTTCTTAGTAAAAAAAAAGACATCCAGCTTTGATAATAAAAAACACTTTTAGTTTATTATTATTGTTTCACTTCTGTTTTATTTAAAGATAGAGACAATTCCAGAAAACGGCTGAAAACAAGACTGGAGTGAAATTTGTTTTGTGCAGAGAAAACTGTGTTCATAGTACATAGTTATAAGTTCAAGAAAATCTAAGATGATTTATCACCAACACTAGGAAACAACAAGCATGCAGAAATAAAGCCAAACAGTCAAAAAGAGGCATCACCTTTGCAATTACATCTGCCGTTTCTCGAAAATCATGACATCTCCCAACATTGGATCGTGCTAGAAAGTCTTCCACGAGTCGAACACCTATGTTGTAGCCCCTATTAAAGCAGCCAAAAGCAAGACACCGTGAAACTGTGATCCCACGGAGCGGATTAGACTGAGGAGAAACACTCGGGAGGCTTTAGAAATGAAAGCCATGCTCACTTGTTTTCCCAACTTCAAGGATTGGGGGAAACTAGATTTATTCTGCACGCGGACAACCCACAGAAAAGGGGCTTCTGACATCTCTAACCTGAGAACACCCTCTTTGTTACTTACATTTTGTCAAGCTGCTTGTTGACATCTTCATCATTCTCGTAGTCCTTACACAGCTGAGTGACCAAAGCCCCATACGTCAAAGTGAAGAGCTCCGAGCTCTAGACAAATTCACAACATTTTTAGCATATACCATACAAAAAGAAGGGTGCAAATAGTTAGGGGCTGATCCAGGCACAGCTTAGTCTGTCACAAGAAAAAATGGACACGAACACCTGCTTTACCAGAATACCGAAGAGTATGAATTTTGCAGGGGCCATAGGTTTTGAACGAGGGTGAGAAGAATAAATAAAACAACTCTGTCCTAAACAAACGAAGAAGAAATAGAAAATGGGGAGACTTTTGCTTTTCCTTAGCATCTGCGATTCTGCTATGGCTTGAAGTTGGCTACCAAGAGACAGCCCACACATTCTAAACCAATCCCTAATATTCTTGGCGTAATAACTGCTCCTGTGTTCATTAATCAATACTTGCTTGAGGGAGGATAGAATTTGGCACATCAGGGGCATTTCTACAGAAGAGACAATTAAGCTACTGGAACAACGGAGTCACATGCTCCCTGTGGCCAGACCTAATCAATAATTTGGCTCAAACATTGCATCAGTGGAACTTTTCAGAGCAAACAATTTCACAAAATTGAAGTCCTTGCTTTCAAGATGAACATGGTCACTGACCAAAACAAAAAACAAAAAAAAACCGACAGATTCCAAGTGTCCAACCTGTATAAGAGGACTTTTTTTCTTGACTTTCATTGTTTCAATAATATTACACTTGAAAACTCAAAGGAACCACAAAGCTAATCAACTTTCAGCAGAAACGTAGACACCATCAACAAACAAAGAAGAAAAAATACTTGCTGTATCTTCCCCCCCATCTCTAAACTTGAAGAGCATAACCAATCCATCAGTTCTTGACTACACAAATGCCTTCCTATTAAGAGCTGGAAATGTTGAGGTACATAAAGGGCCAGCTGTGTACATTAGTTAGTACACCCTGCTTAAGACTTCATTAAAATCTCATTTTATACAGCAGAAATGTCTAGTTTTCAGATTAAGAAACCTAAAACCTACCATGAGATGCATAGATGCAGAAGGTGAAATGAATGGCAAATACCAATACTACAGAATGAAAGCGGCAGGCAAGCAGAAAGGGAGAAAAAAAAAGACATCAGAGTTTAGTGAGACAATAAAAACCACACCACATTCTCACATGGTCATACCAAGCCAAAACACAAGAAAGAGTGCGTCAAGTCATATATGAAGTTATGGTTCATTCAACATGATGCTATTTCTATAGAGTAGCAATATTGAGGGCAGCAATCCAACAGTCAACACCTCTTTTTCTGAGTGGTTGTGTTTTGCCTGGTTTAGATATTTTGCAACCAATGGCATCCACCAAGGCAGCACAAGGGGATTCCGGCTGAGAAAAGTAGTGCATGGCAGAAGCCTCATTCACCCTTTTTTTTTTGCATATGCCACTATATCCCACAGTGGTAGAGCTTGCACCACAATACTGCTTTTATTATAGTGGGGGGGAGGGGGGGAAGCAAGATCCTCTGTAAGCTACGGCTTGGAATTCTGGTATCAAATGGATCCAGAGGCACCATAGCCATCAGAGGATACAGAGAGTTGAAGGTTAATAGTAGAGGCCAGACTGGCCAAAGCTGCTTTATAGAATTAGAATTGTAAAGCTACATAAAGTTGCTTTGTAGAATTAGAAAGCTTGGAGAGGGTGCCCAAAGATTCCTGTAACCTAGCTGATGATTGCAGAGAAGACAAGACAAAAATAAAGGAGGGGTTAGTAACAAATATTTTAATAACCCATTGACAAGGCAGATGGAAAAAACAGTACATGACAGAATGGAGAATGCTCAATAGCTAACAGTTCATTTCTGAACAGTTTGCCTATCCATAGCTATTAAAAAGAGAGAAATTATGTTTAATGTTCACAAAGGTTCACTGTTCTGGAGCAAAAAATCAAATGGTGGCATAGACTCAAACCTGCCATTTAGGCTACTGATAGTTTGTTCGTTACAGGAATCCAAATTAAAACATTTGATCTGGGTCTGAACATATCCAACAAGGAGAAGCTCCCTTTTGTGCAACATTATTGGTTCCATGGTGAAACTGTTCTGTCAAGAAAGTTCTTCACTGCATTCAATTGCAATCTACCTTCCTGTAAGTTAAACCTGTTATTCCATGGCCTACTACTTTCTAGGATAATAGAAAAACATATCTTGGTCTACAATTGCTACACCAAGCAAAAAAAATTTATCATTTACATTATGTCTACCTCGATTTGTCTTCGTTCTAAAGTACGTTAAAAATTCCTAAATATTGCAGTTTTTTGATATGGGAAGCTGCCACATCTCAAGCATTTCGATCACTCTTTTGCCCCCTGATCCAGATGGCATTTGACACTTGACTTCATCTTGGTTTGATTAGTTTGGTTTGCTTAATTTTATTGTATTCTATGTGTTCATGCTTATTGTTCCTTGCATATTGTCTCTTGCAAACAGTCTAGAGTCCTTAGGGATTTAGCTGCCTATAAATATGATTAAAAAATAAACAGGGGCATTCCAAGTAACTCTTGGGAGGCACATTCAGTTCTGACTTTATTTTTAAGAAACGTTTTAGGCAGTCGTACATCCTGCCAACATTGTCTTTCAGATTTGGTATATCTGGTTATTGTTTTTATTTTATAATTACAAAAAAGCATATTTTATAATTTTAAAAGTATTTCAGAACCATACAGACTGTTCATCTTTTCACTATTTATGGAAATGATCTTGTGCACCAGAAATGTTAGGGAAACTTGCCTATTACTTTAATCAGCATTTCTAACTATATCATCAAGTCACTAGGTTTCCTAGTGTAATTTTTGGTTTGATTTTATTGTAATTTGTTTGCTAATTTTTTGTGAGAGACAGAGAGTTGTTGAGATTGAGAGAAAGGACATAATAAATAATAAAATTAATCATTAAAATTCCCTAATTACCTAGATGTGCAAAGGTATACAGTCTTATAACTGATAATGAAAATAACTGTAATTAGAATTAAAAACAGGAAAGGGACCCCAATTCCATAAATAAGAAAACGCATACAGGATCAAGAGGGAAAATACAAAATGTAATATTATTATTACATGTTTGTAACAGTATAATAGGATAATAATACAAAGGACAATGATAATGACAATGACAATGCTAAGCTTGTAAGCCGCCCTGAGTCTTCGGAGAAGGGCGGGATATAAATGGAATTAAAATAAAAAATAAAAAATAAAAAATATCATGCAGGACAATATTACATGTTTGTAACTACACATTAATATTTAATGGAACACATAAGTCAATCCTATATGGATGTTTATAATAATATATGACAATATTGTTATATATAAGCAATATCATAACATCATACAGCGCACTATTATTAACTCTAGTAATACATAATACAACATATAAGACGATATGACGACTTCATGCTTGATATTTCTTCTTTTGACCAGATAGACCTTTCTCTATTTAGCTAATTAAGGTCCCGTCCTCACTTTTTTAGGACCCTCCGGGCTCATCCCCACCACCTTTTTTTCACGGGTCGGCAAAGGCACCGACATTAGCAGGGAAACCCTGATGTACAGCATTTATTCACGGTGGCCATTACACACATAGCACTTCCCCTCCTTCAAGGCCCGCCAGGCAAACTCCCAACGCCCGCCTTCCTTCGTCGGGGCAGCCCCCCAACTTTCTCCCCAGGCCCCGACAGCGGCCATTACCATTTTCTTGCTCTCGGCGCCTCCTCGGCTGCCCTGACGTGCCATTTTGCCGCTGCCGCTTCCGAGCCTTTCGCCCGGCCGGGAAGAGGAGCTCCGGGAGAAGGAAGCAGCCCTGCCTTCGCCTTGTCGCTTTCCTCAGGGCAGGACTACGACTCCCAGCATGCAGCTGGAGACAGGTAAGCTTAGTCTGCGAAGGATGCCGGGAGTCTGCGCGAGAGTGAGGCGGAAGGCGGGTTGTTGACTACGCCTGCGCGGGCTTCCGGCAACGAGACTACAATTCCCAGCATGCTCGCGCGAGCTTATCCCAAGGCAGCAGGGACTCTCAAGTTTCGGGGTCCCCATCGGTGAGATCTAGATATTCCTTGTGCCCCAGCAGGTGTCATTATTTAGCTGCTCTCCTAAAATCTAAGTCTGTTTTATTAACCGTAAAAGTGTTTAAATTGTTAATCTATTTGAATAATTATCTTTCAGAAATGGTATGCGAGCAGGGGAATTGGCAATATTGTTTCCAAAGCATTGATGGCTGAGCGGAAATGTTTGTTGTCAGTGTTTTTGAACTCTTTTTAGGTCAAAAAGTTTGTGACTTACCCTGCAGATAGCGAAATGTTGGGAAACGGGCTCTTCCCACGATGTTTAATTTGTGGTTAAAGTATATAGGAAAAGTTAACAAAGATGATGTCCTTTTGAATATTAGAATGGACTTGCACACTGGCGTGTGGGGTGGGATGGGGGGACTTCAGCTATACACTAGTTCAGGAGTGTTCAAACTTGGCAACTTGTGGACTTCAACTCTCAGAATTCCCCAACCAGGCTGGGAATTCTGGAAGTTGGAAGTTCACACATCCAAAAGGTGCCAAGGTTGGACACCCCTGCTTGCTAGTGAGTGCCATCTTGCGAGTTTTGACCACCCCGTAAGGACACCACTGTTCACAGATGTCTAAAAAGGTCCATCATAATTGCCTAATGCATGACCACTGCTGAAAGTAAAGAAGATGTGGATCTGATTAGTATCCAAGATATGGAGATGTCTGTTTTTCTTATGTTCATATGTGTGGATAGATAAGTTTGCAATCACTGGTTTCCTTCCAGAAGGCAAATTGGAATATTACCAGTTATGAATTCCCAAGTAGAAAAATGCCTCCATTTTTACTTATCTTCAGTTCTCCATGTTATATGGAATTTTAGGCTTCATTCTTAGCATTTTAACAAAAGTGATATCAGCATTTTTAGCATGGCATCGATGCCACGTTTGAAGTTTAGGAAACCATGTTTTTCCTGTGAACCAAAACAAATTCCTTTCATGTTCAAAAACCAGCCCTCTCAGGAACAATCAAACAACAGGGCTATAGTCAGAAGCCCTTGAATAAAGTTGCAAGTATTAAGAAACAAATCCAGGTGGGAAAGTAGAGGGTGCAACATATTTTAAAGTTGTCTTTTCTCAAATCTAATAAATGTCTCTTTATTATTTGATTTGTTGCTTTTTGACTCATCACATATATATTGAGTGTATGTATCTTTTGTTTCTGTACGCTTTATAAAGGTTTCATCCTCAATAAAATGCATTGTGCTTTGCCTGAAGTTCTTGGGATAGTGGTGAAAAAAAAAGAAACATTGCATGTCTCTTTCCAGCTCTAGGCCAACTTGGGTGCCGGAGTTTTATAAGCAAGACTCAAATTTCAAAGTGTGGTGAAATTCTGGGAAAAAAGTCTTAAATATCTACGCAAGATACAGACAATAGCAAGTATAAGGTCTGGAAATACAGGAAGAAGCCAATTTTGCTTTAAGCAACTAGAAGAGAGGATGGCTAGTCTATTTTTCTACACCTTAAAGCCAGATGCTTCTCCACCATTCTAGAAAAGCATCACCCTCCAAAGGAACCTTTCCAGATAAGATGAATTTTATCTCTCTTTTTTCTGTCACTTACAAAAGATCAGTTAGGGATAAAGGCTTGGCATTAATTTTCTTCTTCAAGTATTCACCAGCTGCAGTTTGTGAGGAATGTTGGAAGCTGTAGTCCAGCAACAACTGGAAGGCCAACAGCTGCAAGTTAATTCAAAATATCCCCAATTAGAATACAGGTTTAGATATCCTTTTCAAGTGTAATGCTTGTAATAATGTAATGATTGCAAAAAGAATGACTCAACACGAGAGCATCAACTAAAACCAGGAAAAAAAGCTCCATGCTTCAGAAATTATTTTTTAAACATACAGAATTGACTAAATGTGAATGTATTAAAATTTATTGGGTTGCAACCTTATTTTGACATGAGTTCATCACTCAAATAGACACTGCACATTTAGAATTCTAATATTGCGAAATCACCCTCTTCTGTCAACTTGATTTAATAATACATTATTTCAACATCTTTATAAAAAGTTTGGACTTCACCATCTCATCACCGAGTAATGTGTGTTAGCATTTTGGTCCTTTGGATATTGTGATCAGAAACGCTTACGTTCATTTAATATAAAACCATATCCTACCTGCTATTAAATACCCAACTATGAGTGATCATTGAGAAAGTATAGTAACTGACCCATTCACAACAATATGAGTCGAATTACTCTGAACTCAGACATCACAGTGCATACTGAACAATTTATTATTAATACATTGTTTTTACATAAGGTTATTCAAAAAAAATTACAAAATAGCAGAAAGTAATGGGCAACACACATGTGGATTAAGGCAACAGGCCAAAATGATACTTGCAATAGTTCAAAGCTTTCATGACTCTGGAAGAAAAAAACAACTAGTGGAGCTGGGTCCATTTTTCCCTAGGAGGGAGAAAATTGGCATTATGGGCATGGAGAAACATGGCTGAGCAGTGGGTAGATATATTTGCAGGCCACATTTACTCTTGCTAAACAGTGGCATAATCATAAAAGTAGGCTGCTTCACCAGAAATCCAGAAGTTTTCTATTTTGCTATGCTTAAGCATTTGACAATGGCCCAAAGAGTTAATTGGTCTCTTTTACAATTCAGTGTTGCACTGACAGAATCTGTCTCATCTTAACAATGATGGCTGAATACAAAGGTGTCCCAGAATGCCGAAGATTGATATTACATGGACTTAGAATACATTTTTCTTTGCCCTGGTCGCCTGCCCAAACAATCCTGATTTATAAAAGGGCAATTTCAACAAGACCAACCCCCAGCCTAGCTAAATTTCCGGCAAAAAAATACAGCATAAACACACAACATTAATAACCAATAATCTAAACAAAATAGAAGTCAAGATTTTTCTTGAAAAATATGCTCCTGATATCAAGATTGTTACTGGTTTGGTTTGATTTTGAGGCATTTACAAGTAACTTTTAGAGTGTGAACACAATGCTGTTAACGATTATTTCCGCAGAACTACACTGCTACTGAGATGCACGGTATTAATTACCTCCTCGCTAATAGAAACCTCAAAAGTAAACAGTATAGGAAAAGTAAAAAAAGAGATAATGTCTCAGGGTTAATAGGCATACTCAGCACGAAAAGGCAAATATTTTTGCCATTACATCTGCTACTGCAATCGTTAGAATAATTTAAAAAAAAACTAAAAGCTGGAATTTTCAAAATTTTACCCGCTTTGAGGTACACAAAACTTCAGGAGTGTATCTTGCTTACCCCCAATTTCACTCTTGATGACCTTTGAAGTGACCTTTCAGAGCTTACAGTATTTTGAATTAACCTATCCCAGGGGTAGGCAACCTCGGCTCTTTTATGACTCGTGGACATCAACTCCCAGAATTCCTGAGCCAGCATGGCTGGCTCAGGAATTCTGGGAGTTGAAGTCCACGAGTCATAAAAGAGCCGAGGCTGCCTACCCCTGACCTATCCTAAAGTATCTAAAGTATAATCCACACAGTGGAGTTTTAATCATCTAACAGTACCATTCCTTTTCCCAAACATTATTATGGCCCATGGTTATTTGGTCCTGGTTTAAGGGAAAACGCCATGTAGTGTCAAGCACCACAAGGGATATTATGAAGAACTTGGCATGTTTTCACCGAACATTTTGATTCCGCGCCCCACCCCAGCCCCCCAAACCCCTACCCACCCCCCAAACAACTTTGGGAACAACAACAAAAACCATCTACAGCACCATCTTCTAAAAAGGCACTTTGAGGACTGTTTTGCTTTCAATAAACCTACCACTTCATGGCAGAACTATCCTGCAAGGAAACAGGTCTTGGAGTGATCTACGGGCCAGAGGTAATTCAGACATAGTTTTCATATGGATATGAAGTAGCACAGGGGTAGGCAACCTTGGCTCTTTTATGACTCGTGGACTTCAACTCCCAGAATTCCTGAGCCAGCCACGCTGAGGGGAAAGGGAGAGGTTTCTAAGCTGAGCCATGCTGGCTCAGGAATTCTGGGAGTTGAAGTCCACGAGTCATAAAAGAGCCAAGGTTGCCTACCCCTGCACTAGCAGTACACCAGGTAGACATTTCCTTTCTGTCAACCTTTTTATTTTTTTAACCTCCTGTAGAAGTGGCTCTTTAGTTTACTTTTCCAAAGCTCTCCCGCTCCATCTGTAAGCCTCGGTTGTCTGCTTCTCAGATTCCCACTGGTTACTGAGTTCTAACTTCAATATTATCAGCAAAACCAAGACCTCAGCATATCTATGGAGAAGTGATAACAGAGGCCCCTGTGTTATCCCCGTTTCATTTTTGTCTGATGGTGGCATTTCATCTTTAAGCATTATTGATAAATATGTATTAGTATATCTGCAAGCAGTCCAAGGAGCTATTTGTCCAACTTGGCAGAAACGTTTACGGGTTAAGTACACATTGCATATCTAAAAAGTAACTTGTGCCTAGTGCTTGACTTGCAATTTTTATGCAGACCAGCCATTATCTGCATCAATCCAGCAAACACGCATGTGCTAACTGCCTATGGATAGGAAGAAGTTTTGGCAGGATTGGTCCTGCCCTGACTCATCCTGCATACAAACAGCTAGCCCTATTATCAATGTCAATTTAAAGTGCCATATCTGGAAAACTGAAGATGATGAGTGCTTGGGGTTTGAACTGGGTTTACACAGATTAGAAAAACAGCTTTCCCATCGATGCACGCACAAAATGAATTTCTAAAGCAACTTGTGGAAAAATCAGACAACACAATAATCAAAAAAAGCGGTTTCCACAAGGTTACAAGGAGATTAAAAGCTTATCCAATGCCTCATCCCTAAACACAAAGAATACAAGTTGTTGTCAACTTATAACCACAATTGGGACCAGAATTTCAACTGCAAAGCAAGGCAGTCGTTAAGTGAACCACACCGCTGTTAAGCAAATCCAGTCTCTCCCATTGACTTTGCTTGTCAGAGGTCAGCTGGGAAGATCACAAACTATGTTCATATGACTCTTGGACACTGCAAATATCATAAATACATGCCGGTTGCCAAGTGCCCGAAGTTTGATCATGTGATCATGGAAATGCCAAGACAATTTTAAGTGCCAGGACCAGTCATAAGTCACTTTTTCAGTGCTGTTTTTTCAGTGGCATTGTAACTTTGAACAGTTGCTAAATGAATGGTTGTAAGACGATGACCTGTATATTTATTACCTAGGGATTTATATTGCTCCAATCAAACAGTCACTAAGCAGCATACATTTCCTCCATGTATTTCATTTAAAAAAACGCAAAAGAGAGCAGAGTCTTCACCCAACTTCCACAAGCTGGCACTATATCCTTGGGACAAGACAACATTCCAGGCCACCCCTGTGGCTCCTTCAGAACCAGACATCACCACTCCTTGGAATATTAATAGGAATAGGGCTGTTCTTATCTCCAAAGATAAGCTACTCTTAAGGAAACCTGCCCCTGCTCAAGAAAGCTTGTCTTCAGGATGCCTTTTATGTTGACTACTCCTAGTAAGAACTAGTAAATCCTGGATCTTATTGGACAGACAAGATTCTATGCTGAGTAGGCAGTTTAAAAACTGTATGGCCAGTTCCTAAGACATAATAAAGGACCATAAAGATAACCGGCATCTTGAATTGCATCTGGAAGCTGAGAGCTAACCAGGGCAGCTCCTGCAGTAAAGGCTGACATCGGCAAACCAAGCTGTGCCTATTATTACCCGGATTTCCTCAATGTGGATGGTCTTCAAGGGGAACCACAGGTAGCTCCAATACTCCAAACATGAAGTGACAAGGGCCTGAGTGACCAGATACAGTTGCAACTAACACATAAAATGAAGCTATGCAACAGCCCTCTGGCCATGGCTTCCAACTGCTCCTTGAGTAATAATAAATAATAATAAGCCTTTATTGTCAAAGTACAACATGTGTACATTGAGATTAGCTGAGCCTCTCCCCATGCTCCCTCCCCCCAACACACAGTGACAACAAACCCTCCATCCTACCACACCATGTGAACCTACTACACCACACACTGGCCTCCCAAGTCAATTCTGCATAAGTTCACAGAGATTATATCCCATTCAAAAGCCTAACAGCCCATGGATAAAAGCTGTTTTTCAGCCTGTTGGTACGGCTGGCTATACTCCTATATCTCCTACCCGATGGTAGGAGAGTAGAGATACCGTCCAGGGTGTGAGTCATCCCTGAGAATTTTCCTCACTCTTCCAAGGCAATGAGCCCTGGCGATGTCATCCAGTGGTGTCAGGGGACAGCCCACAATGTCTTGTGCTGTGCTCACTACCCTCTGTAATACTTTCCTGTCCGCGGCTGTCAGACCAGTATACCAAACCACAATACCATACGAGAGGACGCTCTCTATAGTAGACCGGTAAAAGAGGGTCATTAGCTGTTGTTCTACCCTGTTCTTCCGCAAGACCCTAAGAAAGTGAAGCCTCTGTTGGGCCTTTCTAGCCACCTGGGTTGTGCTAACTTTCCAGATCAGATCTTCACAGAGGTAGACTCCCAGAAATTTAAAGGAGAAAACTCTCTCCACACAGTCCTCTCCGATGTAAAGTGGGGCAGGTTCCTCCTTTTTTCTCCGGAAGTCTAACACCATCTCTTTCGTCTTGCCGATGTTTAGGTGCAAGTTGTTGTTACTACACCATATGGATAGTTTTTGTACCTCCGTCCTGAATCCAAGGGACCACCCAAACTAAGAACCTGCTACCCTGTTTTGCTACTCACTACTTCCAGAAGCTGTTGGTTTTGCTGGGATTTCTCTCCATTCAGATCTTAATACCATCCAGGGACCAAGACAGAATCTCAACAGCAATGTGGGTAAATATATTGTAAGTATTGATATTTCACCCAGTATTGATGGATGACCCACGGTTCCCTGCGGCTTAGGGCCTGAATACTAAGCCTCCAAACCAACTGAGCCAGCCAGAAGTATATAATACAGTGCCCCCTACTCCTAACCTTCAAATGAGATTGTGATGTTGCACTCCCCTATCCCAGTATCACCACAGATCATCAGGAACAATCAGAGCAGTCTCTGTTCCATTAACTGCCCTCTGCCTCATCCCCTGGACAAAAACAAAGAAAAGAACATTGGATTCCCACCAATAGTTATACAAATAGCTGGGTCAAATAATGGCTTTTCAAGGAGAGGTGGAAGTGAATGTATCCTTGCAACAGAGGGTAATGCCACTTCCTTTGAAGAGGCAATGGTGCTCTTCTCCCAAGGATGAACTAGCCTTTACTCAGACCTGGTATTTCCCTGGTAGCTTTCACCAAATGAATCCAGTCCACAAGTGATATCACAGAGGAATTAATCCACTTCTTTGGGATCAACAGGGCTGAACTGGTCCCAAATAACTTACTACTGGATACGGCCAGCTGACATCAACTTTGAGAAAATGTGATTTTACCTTCCAGATGCCTTGCAAATTCATCATAGCAGCCTACTAACTGATCGTCCAGCCCATTTTTCCCTTAAAAGGTCCAGGAAGCCTTAAATTAAGATTGCTGGAAGAAAACCACAGATTTGAGAAGCACAGAGTATAACTATGCTATAGGTTTGAACCTGACCTGATAGCCATGTTGACTCATAACTGCTCTTCATTGCTTTTCAGTATTGTTCCAGGCATCTCTTCTGCTGCTTCATCTCCCAGAGCTCCTCAACATTTCAGAGAAACCTACTAGATCAGCAGAGAAGTTGAGGCACAATCCCATCAAAGATCCCTGCTAACGCCTTGTTCTAGAGGTTGACAGAATAGTACCCCCAGGTTAGCATAGCTGCTTCCCAGGTCCCTGAGGAAGTCCTCAAACATCCTCTGGAAACCAAACAGATCCACAGGGATGATCCACAGAATAGGGACATACAAAATAAAGACAAAGAACATCTTGAAACAGCTTCATTTTTAATTTTAATGCATTTTTGCAGGAAACTGTCTTGAGATGCAATCTAAAAGGCTTATAAAATAGACTTTAGGTGCATGAAATGGAAAAAAAACACATTTTGTTTCAAGCCTAGAATAAACCAACACATTCTGCGAGTTTTGCCCAACCATTTCAGGTCAGCCACAGTCAACAGAACCAAATCCCAAAACACTTGGATTATTCTGGGTTTGGGATGAAATGAAATCTAGACAGGGCAGGTAGAGCGCAGCTGGTGTGCATTGTTCCCTCCTGTACTTGGTCCCTCAGCAGGTCCCAGCGCAAGATCTCCCATCCCCATCCCCTCCCTGTGTCCCCCCACCCACCCACCCCGAATCTCTCCATTGCGGGCTCTGTCTAGAATGGCCTATTTTACTGGCCTGAACTGCCACCCAATCTTTCAATGCCTCCCCCCTCACCATTCTGCTAAATGAGCTGGGCTTTTCCTGTTCTTCCCTCTCACACACATTTCTGCCTGGATCAGCCCCGTTTTAGTCCACATTTCATTTAATCCCTTAGGAAGGCTGCCCATCTTAAAATGCAACTCTGGGAGGCTCAAACAAAAATAGCCCCATCTTGCTATGTGCAGAAACTAAAACAACTGAAATATGCATGCTTCAGTTTGGGCACAGACCACCCAAACCAGCTGATACAGGTGCCCCTGGCTATTAGTAGCATTATTCATCTATGTTTAAAAAATAAATAAAAAAATCACTCAACTTCACACAGACACCTATTTATCTCAAGTTCCATCTCCCAAAGATCCTACAGAATGGAGCTTTAGGATGCATGTCTTTTGGTAGTACACATCACTCATGTTTAGGTAATATCATGCTTGGCTGATGTGATCTCCTTGGTTTCCCTTTCTGCTTCTGACCTTTTAGTCATCAGAAGAAAGGAAGAAAAGATCCTTTTTCATGCAGCTAAGCTGGAATAAGTGGAGACGGTGCATGACCGACAGACTTATGGCACAGAGAGAAAACCCCTGTCCCCTAGAGCATATTTTTTTTTAACTATATTTTCTTGGTGGATCTTCCTTCTCAAGTATCTGGGTTGGGTTTGGGGAGAGGACAGGAGACAGAGGCACTTGCATATACAGGAAGGATCCACAGGGTTCTAGAGCCACCATTTTCGGCAAAAATATGCATACTAAAAAGAAAGCCAAAGTGGATGTAGAAGACACTTACCCATACGCTCCCAGTTGTACACAGGTTGAGCAGGCAGCTTTAAGACTCTATAGGCTAAGATTTCCATGAAAGCACATTAAAATTCAAGAAAGCTTTTAAAACTAAGAACATGTACAAAAATAAGTCCATATACTCCTGTGAAAAATATACTGGAAACTGCCACCACAGATGAGGTACCATTTATTCCCCACCCACCCACCCAGCTCCATTGCAACATCAAAAAAATATCTTAAGTCTTTTAAAAACAAAAGAATAATATCTGTCTGTTTCATAATCTTGGTTAAAACAGCACCCCTTGTTATATTATACCATTAGAAAACAGAAAATCAGAATCTCACATCTTAAACACAAGCTTGAATTCCTGCTTCTCTGGCCTCGTGCAGTCATTGTCCACTTCCATTTAAATAAATATAGCAGCTATAGTATTGTAAGAAGTGTGGCACCCAATGCCAATACATTGATATTGTATTAAAAATGTTTATCGGCACTTTACAAAGATAAGTTTCACAACTCTGATGTTGCCAGGTTTGGTTCTTAAATTAGTAGACCCCTTCCGCATGAAAACCATTTCACTGCTTTAGCACTCTACATGAATTGAAAAGATGCTTTCCCAATGGCCTTTGACTTGGCAGGAAGGAGGAAACTGACAGGCAAGGTTTGCAAACTAATTTGCTTAACAGCAGGAACAGAATAAGAAATACCTATCATACTGCATCCAGATGTGAAGAACTTTTTTTTTTAAAGGAAGCAAAACTCAGTGTCCAAAATAAGCTTTTTAAAGTGCTTCTAAAAAGCTAACTTGGAAAATTGTTTGGGGCATGAATTCCCACTAGAGTAGCAATCTCTAAAACAGAAAAAAAAGGTCAATGTAAGCATTTATGAAAACATGCTATCACTTTACCATACGTTCACCCAGAAGCATAAAACTGTGGGTTCCTTGGTGCTCTCTGAGCTTGGTTGTTTCCTTGCAGACGTTTCATGACCCAGCTAGGTAAAATGATCAGTGCTAGAGAGGGAGGGAACTAGATGTGACCTAGCTGAGTTATGAAATGTCTGCAAGGAAACAACCAAGCTCAGAAAGGGCATCAAGGACCCGGCATTTGAACCCTGAGCTCCAAATATTATCTTCTATTGGTACTACAAAACTTGCATTGAGCTCCAGTGAGGTTGGACAGCCTAGATTGATAAATGGGGCGTGTTTTCTTTGGGCAAAGGGATGATAGGCAAATGTGAAGGAATCTCCCATAGCCTGAACTTCATAGGTTCTTCCCGGTGCTGAACTCCCTGCAGTCATGCTGGGAATGCAAAGGTAGGTGCAGTATATTAACATATCCTCAGCTAGGACACTTTTGAGGCCTGCAGTTCACTTGTAAGCCAAGCAAGCTGCTTCCCCAACCAAAGTGATTTCAAGTGCATTCAAATTGCGCCCTTTTCTCTGCTAGGCCACCAGGTGTGGTAATGCACTTTGAAACACCATCCTAGAGAAATCCAACAAACCCATCCTGTAAAACATGGCAGAAGGATAAAGGAAAAGGGTTGGGGGAGCAAAATGGACTCAGATTAACCAGCTCCCCGTACAAAAGGTTGGCAAAGAGTGGGCTCTTTTAAACGCAACACGGAGGTAAGTAAACATACGTCAACCAGTCAAATGGTTTTCACGTGGAGAGTGCGTGGTTTGTTTCAGCAGGGCTGGGTTATTCGACAATGCCCAATTGAATCATCTGCAGTACGTATCGCTGCAGATGTAAAAACCAGTGCAAATAAAACAGACAAAAATGCAGTTCACGTGTTTACAAAGTGCAAAATGTTTTCCCAAACCCTGCCATTGAGTCAAAATGTTCACCTCTGACAATAAAATACTTTGCTTCAGCTATCAAGTGGAATGAAATAGAGAGAGGCCCACCTACCAGATTCACATTTAGTGACCTCATTTCTAAAATGCATCCCACCAAACAAAATAGCGCTCTCAATTTCAAAACAAAAAGCCTAAACAATCAAAAAATAGCTTCTTAAGACTCCCACCCACCCACCTGCATTTTAGGCTTGGCCTGATTTCACTGGGACAAGAGTTAAGACTTCTGTAAAAGGCTTTGCTGTAGAGGAAAAAATAGTCATAAAATAAAGATTCCGCAAACAGGTCCTGGGTTACAAGGCAGCATTAAACACCGGAGACGAAGAGCAGCATGAAGGAGCTTGCCTTTTTGATAAAAAAAAAATATCCCCTATTATAAGGCTTTCCTTTCAAAATTGAGGCTAATTTTGTTTGTTTAAAAGCGCAGGTATGTCCACTTTTCCATCATGAAAGATGTAAAATGCTGCTGCAGCAAAAAAGGACACATTATTATTATTTTTCCTTTAACGACTTATTGCACTAAAAACGTAGCAAAAACAGGCTGTCAGTTCTTTAAACAAAACAGTTACGCCTCTAAACATAAAACCCCAGGTTGCCAACACATCCACTTAAATTAAAGCATTATTTGTCCAATAAATATAAAAGAGGGGGAAAAAAGTACACATACAGATATGCGCGGTCACATTAAAGTGAGAGGAAGCGACTCAACTAATCTGTCTCTTTTTTTAAAAAAAACACACAACAACAAAAATAACTCTCTACTTCAGCACGATGTGCCACCCTGCGAAATGAAGGGAAATACGATGTTGCAAGAAGCTTGGAAGATACAGGCACAACACACAAGAGGGAAAATTAGCTGGAACGTCTGGATCAGTAGAAAGCAACAACATCATTAATCTGGCCAGGCTGCATCAGTACTTCTGGGGGGAAAGTACATGATGAATTTTTTTTCATGATAGAAAGCAAATTGAGTGGTGCGACTCCCAAGCTACACGCAGACAGACATGAAAGGCAGCAGTTGGCTAAACTACACAGGGAAGTATTAACTGCAAGTGCACACACTCTTCCCCACAATTGTGATGGGGCCGTTCACCCAAATTAACACTGGTTCTGCTCGCATTCAAGCACAGACAACCACGGAGGGGAAGCCGTACGCAACCCGCGAGGGTACAACAGATAAAAACACTTTTGCACACCCACCCACCCACTCCCACCTCAACATCACTTGCATTGCTCCTGTAAATTCTAATACCCTTTGTGTTGTTGTGGGGTTTCTTTTTTTTTTGTTTTTTTTTTTTGCAGAAAGAGTTGTGCTGCTGAGCAACTTGAGGTAAAGGCATAAAAAGGATTAGACTCTGACTCCTCCCCCCTCCCCCCCCCCGAAAAAAAGAAACACAGAGACCCAAATGCACAAAGGAAAAGATGACGACAGCAGCACTTCCCATAGGAAGCTGCTCTGAAAGCAGTTGGCTGGTTTCGTATTGCATAATAAGTGGCGTGTTCTTGGTGAAGTAAACAATCTTCCTTGCCTCGGGACAAGGATAAGGCCTGCTCCCCGTCCCCACAAAAACAGAAATCAGCTTCAGCAAGGCAGAGGTGATCCCTCCCCCATTCACCGATTGCTCTGGAAACATACACTGTATGTGACTCAATTCTGCAGTTCTTTCTTTCGTGAATAGGTTCCATCTCCTTTTTATATCTCTATCATCTCTATTTTATATATATATATATATATATATAGCTAAGCAAAGTACATGGTGCGTAAGGTGTCTTGGTGAATCTGTACAGCCTTAGCGAGGGCTTGTGGATCTCTTCCATTGCTCTGTCCAGAAACGTGGCTTCCTTCAGCACTGTAGGAAGAGGAGAAGAAGGGAAGAGAGGATGAACAAATGCCCAAGGAACTGCAAGGCACCAGTTCTGCTCTCCTTTCTTCTTGGGCTTCTAAATGGTCAACCTCTGAAGTCAAAGATCTCCAGGATTGTGTCAAACAGACTTCACATCCATTCGCCAACAGAAGGAACATTTTTACCCAATATCCATTTTAACTTCCCCACAAGACGTCAAAGGTGGCATTTCAATTATAGAATCGTTGCTGGGTAGGTTAACAATGCAAAATAAATCCCTAGAACCAGAGTTCTAAATAATCCCTTAGGCTATATATAAATGTTTATCGAAATCTGTATTTAAGGTGGCTCTTGGCAGACATGGTGGGAAAACTTTTCATATAATACTGTTGATATGTAACATGGGGTTCTGAATGAGCAGTTCCTCCTTACAGGCACATACGTACACAATGAGTTTTTTTAAGTAGGTTGCAAACCTGTGCAAAGTGTCTCATGTTTGAAGTATCTGAAGCTTAAAACCAACTGTTCTGAACTTATAATGTGCAAACTTTACAAAAGCATTCTAATCTTGAAATGCCCTTTAAATATTCCTGACTTCAAGGCTGGGGCAGCAGTGAAATATTTCAAGGGAAACAAGAACAGGCTGTTTCAAAAAAGCCAGATGGAATCTGAAATTATTTTCACAGTAAGAGTCTGCTATGTTGGCCATCTCAGTCTCCTTTAATCCACATATCTTGTCAGGAAAACTCGTGTAATAGAGGAAAGACTGTGAGGGATTCTTCACAGGCAAACTGTGGAATGCCCTATGCTAGCTGGGGACTTCTGGGAGTTGAAGTCCACCCATCTTAAAGTTGCCAAGGTTGGGAAACACTGCTATATGGAAGACATAATCTCTTGTTTCAGAACTGATTTCCCAAAGCCCACAGAACCCAACTAAAAGAATGTGCAATGAAGCTGAGCTACTTCTATCCCAAGAAATACTTTTTAAAAGCCAATGTTGCTAAGAAAATTTTGGAAAACAGAACCAAACGTTGGCTTTTAGGTAGTCAGCTAGTTGAGGGAGCAACACAAGCAGTCATTCTCACCTGTCATGTTCTTTGTCCACAAGGTGGTATCGTGCTCTGAATGCTACCAGGTGAGCATAATAAGCTGGTGCAGGTATAGACACAGATCGTGTGCAGCGCACATAGGTGTGGCAGAGCTGGTAAGTTAGCAGCTGAAGTTCATCTGCAGTAAAACAATTGTCATCCCACAAGACATGATAGTGTGAGGGGCGGCTGGTACCCTAAGAGAGAAAAATAAATGACGGTACTTCCAGTAGTTCAATTCATTAATTTTTGACATCATATTTCTATAACCTATGTTTCTCAATCTCAGCAACTTTAAGATGAGTGGACTTCAACTCCCCAGCCAGCAGAGTTGATGTCCAGACATCTTAAAGTTGTCACGGTTGAGGTACACTGCTCGGTAACATTCCAGAAGTGCAACTGTTTTTTGAATTTATTAGGACAGGCATGGCAATTAAATGATTCCAAGCCATCTGAGAAGGGGCTCTCATGATATATTTTAGCTGCCCTGATACAGTCTGGGTCTCTTCTTATATGTTGGAACTTAAAAGAGGACTCAAAAACTATCTAAAGGTAAAGGTTTCCCCTGTGTAGTCATTTCTGACTTTAGGGGATGGTGTTCATCTCCGTTTCTTAGTCGAAAGGAGCCAACGTTGTCTGAAGACATTTCCGTGGTCATGTGTCCAGCATGACTATACGCCACGGAATGCTGTTCAAAAAGCTATCGGCATCCCTAAGATATACAAAAGAGTTTACTCTATCTGTGATTTCGGAATAACCATTTAAGTACAACTCAAGACAACTGGATAGAAATAAATGTGTTATGTTCAAGTGACTACATCTTTTTTCTCAGGATTACTAGAGAATAGATTCCATTAGAGATCATCACCCTGGACAAGAGAAAGCTTCTGCTTAATAGCAAATCAAGGTTTTAATGCTTATTATAACCAACAAGTACGTATTTGCAGAAATAATTGAATGATAAAATAGTAATTTCACTTTAGGTCAGTCTTTGCTGATTCAAGTTTTGTCAGTCAAAAACTGGACAAATATGATTTTGTTCTCATCCACTCTGTGACACCAAATTTGGATAGGCATGACTAGAAGTGTTGGTCCAAGAACCGAATGCTTCGTTTCTCACCTGTATTCCTGCATGGCTACAGAGATAAAAATCAAATTCGTAAGGATGTGTGATATCCGTATCTACTGTTGTTCCAGCAGGGATGTTTCCGCTTCTTCCAACCTAGAATATAATTAAATTCAATTTTAAATTAAAAAGGTGTTTTTAAAAACAAAAAAAGCCCACCTGTGTATATTTACATATTCCAAGATTCTAATGCCTACCTTGCAAAAATATCTTGAGAAGCATTATGCCTTCCATGTAGCAACTGCCAGTCAGTTTTTATGCACATTTCATTAAAAAAAGTGATCACTTGATTAAACTTTAAGCTAACTCAATGCTATTTATAAGTTAATCATACAAACCAAAGAACTTAAGCTACATCCACAGGTATCTGAGCCACCTTTAGCCAATATTAGTTTGCAATTTGGAGACCTGCAATCCAATACAGATTGAGGAAAGACAACTTGAAGATGAGGGGCTAAAACCTTTTAACAGAACCTAATCAGGAAGCCTCTGTCAGGAATCTTACTCAAGTCATTATTACAGTTCTGGGATTCCCCCCCCCCCCAGGATATATGGTAAGAGCAATTATCTACTTCAAAGAACTGTTGAAAGAATGGCAACCAGTATGAAATGCTACAAAGATTCTATATCTGTACTAAGAATGACGACTACAATTCTTGTTTGGAAAAAAGCTGCTTGGAAATGGGACAAGTCTTACCCTTTCTGTCCTATCAGCACAAAACAGCCTTGTATGATGCCTCTTCTGAACCACGATGTATGTTATGCCAGGCTGATAGTCTTTTTCCAAGCTGATACAAGCCTCTCTAATTGCCAGCAGCTCATAATACAACACCTACAGAGGAGGAATAAAAGGCTTAGCTTACTCGAAAAGAGATAAGCATGGAAAGATAAATCACATTTCTGTTCTGACAAACAAACACACAATATTTATACTTGTTCAGCCTCAACAAAATTCTACGGCACTATTATTCAAGCTTGGCAACTTTAGGATGGGTGGACTTCAACACCCATCTTAAAGTTGCCAAGCTTGAAAAACACTGGACTAGGCAACAGAAAGAAGAAGGTAGGACTAAGCTGTCTGTGTTACAACTGGAAGTTTTTAAACTTTTCTGCATATTATCATGTCTACATGTTTATCCCACCTTTTTCCCCCATGAGCAAAGGGCATACATGGTCTCCACTTCATCCCTGTGAAGTATGTTGGGTTAAAGGATAGTGACAGATCTGAAGCCACCCAGTGAAATTCATGCTCAAGTGGGACTTGAACCTGAACTCAATCCAAACATTTACAGCAAACCAAATGGCAAATATGTTCAAAAGGAAGTTCCTAAAGTTGGGGGCACGGAAAGTGATCAATGATCAATGGAAGAACCAGCCCTATTCCACAATGGCCGTAGTGGATTACACAGGAATCATTCAACCAATGCCCTTCTTGACAGATTTTAAAGACCTTCTTGTGGCAATGATGCTTACAATATGTTTATTCTGGTATTTGGTCATCATCAGTAAGGGTCTTCATAAATGTTTAAGAGCTCATTATGATTTTTTTTTCTTGTTATGAAAGCAAAACTTAAGTTCCTTGGCTCTCTCCCATTGAACAAGTGTTTGAATGTTATTGTTAGTTGGTTTGAAATACCCAGCTAACTACGCAGGATGCAAGTGTGATATAAATTAAGACCTGTCGAAACTGTCCTTCTGAAACTCCGTCACGATAGAAGATGATTCGTGTGGGTTTGAACCGTGTTGATTTGTAGAACTGGATGAGAAGTTCTCTAACCATGGAGGCCAAGTCTTGGATGATCTCTTGGCGGGGTTTCTGGACTCTCACTGTGGCACAGTACCTGCTTGGATGTGCATCCATGCTACCTACAACCTAACAGTGAAACAGGGATACATGACAATAAATGAGGATTCCATAGGGGCCATGTTTCAAATGTCCTTTCTTTAATACCAACTGTTCTATGGCTGCTTAGTTAATAAGTATATAATATTTCATATGGTTGTTGCTTACACTTGTCAATTAAATTTGGGGGTTTTTTTTAGAATGTTTTGTTAGGTTTTGAATTGATCTTCTCTTATAATTAGCATACACCCCCACACAAGTTTATCCTTGCAACAATTGTGAGAGACATAGGATGAAGTCACAGGAACTGGCTCAAGTCAATAAGTGAGCTTTTAAGGCTCAAAATGAGCTTGAATCTGGGACTTTCCAGTCTTAATCTAGCATCTTACTTGTTTTATTTTCAAAATAAGAGTATTTTTATTTATCTAAATATTTATCTATCAGAATTATTTGGGGGGAGAATTACACACCTACCACATGCTTTAACATCAGATAACAAATGCCTGCCTATTTTGGTATATTTCTTCTCTTCCTTAATAAGATAAATGGACAGCAAAGTTAACTACAATGATTCACAAAATCCAGGTGTGTAGAAACTACAAGTAACCCTCAAAAATCATCCACCTTTACCAGAGACAGTTTTAATCTGCACACAATGAAAAGTTAAGCAGAAAGAATGGCTGATAAACCCATGAGACACAAAGAACGGGTTTAAAGCAATCAAACTACAAAACAGATTCATTCTGTCTCAATCCAAGTTCCTCAGATTTCTCATTCATTCTTCGGGGAGGGGGAAAGGAAGAGAGAGAGAGAACTATAAAAAAAATAGCTTACAGCAGCAATGGAAGGCTTCTTTCCATCCCCAGCAGGTGGATGAGTAACATCTGCTCCCAAGAAGATCACTGGTTGTTGGAACACAGAAGGTCTTTTAAAAAAGGGACAAATCAACCATAGGATTAATATCTAAGCGATGGACAGCAGGCCCTGGATTATATGCACCTCACATTCGAAAGGAAAAAAAGGCAGATGCTCCTGGTGTGTAGCCAGGAATGTAACAAATCTCATGGCTAATTACTGCATATTACAGAATTTAGTTTCTTTGAAAAACACACACACACACACACACTAAATTTACTTGTGAAACAAAGAACATAATCTGCTATTCTAGAGAATGCCCATTGTGCTAAAGTAAACACCAAAGAACAGTATTCATTCCTTGCCTGAATGTGCATCTTCTCAGATTTGCAATCAGAATTTATTAGCAGCATGCAGGCAGTTTTCTACTTATGAAAAGTTGCTTAGCAATCATTCAAAGATATAACGGACCCTCCAGGGTATTTATGACCTGGTTCTGAAGTTTCGATCGCCATCGCTGACATCATGGTCATGTGACCATCAGGCACTCAGCAACTGGTCGGCATTTACAACCATTTGCAGCATCCCAAAGTCATATGACTGCGTTTTATGATGCTTTTGCCTGAAAACCAGCATTTACTTACAGTTTTCGGCTAAAACACCCCCTAATGAACAATGGGCTCATTTCATGATCGCCATGCTTGCTTTAAGATCACCATATTCATTTAACAACCACTCCAAAGATGGTCGAAAAATTAGACTGGTCACTCGAGTGACCCATTCTACAACCATCACAACCTTATGGGCAAGCTCCATTACGGGCATAAATTAAGGACTACCTGTACCATTTTAAAAAATTCCTACTTGATCATCAAAAAAGACTTCAAAGCAACCAACGTGATTTTGACTACTAAAGTAACCAAGCGTCACAGCGGTATTTATTGCATACATAAAACGTGTATGCTTGCCACATCAAAACATGGCAATTCGAATTCTATGACACATTAAGAAAGGATTCTTACCGTTGATGAGGTACAAGGATGTTGTTGATTCCTCCCAATTTTACATTAATCTTTAGGCACAAGTTTGAGAGGGTCTGAGGAGACGTTTTTATGACATTCTTGACCTGAACACACTGTGTAGCCATCCCCAGAAGTGTGTCCCCCACACGTTTCACCTCCGCTAAAAAAACAAGCATTAATGTGAAGAATCTTCCAAGTTCTAAGGAATGGTTCTAAAATCTAACATTGCAGTACTGTATCTGCTTACTGAAAATCATGGCCAGTCAGCATTAACCTTTCCCAGCTGATGTCCTCCAGATGGGCTGAATCACAGTTTATATTATCTTCCTTTCAATCATGGGTCTCGATCTAAATCAGGGGTGTCTAACCTTGGCAATTTTAAGACCAATGAACTTCAACTCCCAGAGTTCCCCATTCCCTAGCCTGGCTAGGGAATTCTGGGAGTTGAAGTTCACAAATCTTAAAAGTTGCCATGGTTGGACACCCCCTGATCTAAATGAAAAAGCAGACCAACTCTCTCAGTTTAAACAGCACAATCCCTTTCTGAAAAACAAAAGAAAAGTCCAAATAATCTTGAGACAAAAATGGCAGGGACGAAAGACTAGTCAAGTTCTGCCTCTACTGCTATGCATTTTGTCAGGATTAATCTTTCTTACAGGTTTTGAGGAGTAAGATGAAACAAAACCAAGCAAGGGTTAGTTTAATGAGGAGATCAATAGAAGAAGAAAATTCCCAACCAGTCCCCCCCTCTAGCCCTCATAAAAATATTCAAAGCTCTCAAAGCCAGAGGTCTTCAGAAGAAGCCCTTCATATAAACAAAGTCTTGAAAACACAGGCTACTTTCAAACATTTATTCCCATTGTTGCTTTTTCCTTGCTGTTATCATTTATCCACACAATATTCTCTGAAAACATTAAGGAAACGTTGCCAATTATTATCTGAGAAAGCTTTAACATTTATATTAGAGAGTAGAATTGGATGATGCAAAGAACAAAACCTAGCAGAAAGTTTTACTTTATCCCACATGGTGCAAAGTCTTTCTCACAGAAGTATCTTCCAAACAAGTGGTTTATTTCGCTGACCTTCTGAAAATTTTTACCCCAAAGCCTATTCTCTTCTCAGTTCCCATCATGTAACAAGAATCATGAAAAGCTTGCATTTCCATTGTTACCCTCAACCCTAGCTTCTTACAGAATCTACTATTCTAAGATTATTTACTTTTGTTCTCAAATCTTCTCAAGGCAATTTAAAACAAGCAGAACTCATACAAAACGTTTGGATATTTATTTACCGTACACTGGTGTCTTCCCCGGCAGAATGACGATGATGAGCTGGAGTCCTGAATATGTGTTTTTGAGATGTCGGAACATGGGCTCCACGCTGTCAGCACCTTGTGCGTATTTACAGAAGCAAGGCTGGCCCTGGATTGGCATCCCCGCATCCTTAGAAATTTTGCGCAGCTGATCTGTAAAACCCCTTGGGGACAAATAAACACTGGATGAAAGGAGTAAGTATACCAGCATCAACATACATAGAGGTCATTCATATTTGTTCCCCTTTTCTCTAAAAATGAGGGTTAATGGGTCATTTATTTAGTGTACAGAGAGTGATAACCAGAGCTGAAGGCTGTTATCATTATTAATGAGAATGAGTTTCAGCAAGTTTTGAAGCCAAAGATGATAATCACAGGCGAGTATTAACCACTCAATGTACTTTTGAATAACAAGAATAGTATTACTTATAATTATATAATAATATTCCATTTGGTTTTTTTATTAGAGTCCGGAATGAGAGTTGAAATTATTAAGAAGGAAAATGTAGTCAGATTATATGGTTTAGGAAACTGAAAGGCCACAGGAGACTGATATCAATTTCCTCAACTCCAATGGATGCTTCACAGCTAACACTATTTTCAAAAGAACCTAAATGGTATCTCTACACACGGACATCATCAACTGGAGAACACAGAAATCAAATCGACTATATTATTGCTAAAAAGAGGTGGAGGAGCTCAGTTATAGGATCAAAGACATGGCCAGGTCCTAGCTATGGAACAGATCATGAACCGCTCATGGTCAAGTTCCAAATTAAGCTAAAGAAGAAGAAAATCAACCAGTTAACTCAATGGGATTTTGAGCATATACCCACCATTTTCAAGGAGGATGCTTTGGATTCCCAAACCTCGAGAGAAAACCAGATAAACTGAGGAATGAACTGAAGGAAATTGTTATGGACGAATGCGAAAAGAGATTGCCAAAGACGGAGAAACAGAAGTCAGCAAACTGAATGTCAGAATGAACCGCAGAAATTGCCAAGTAGAAAAGTCAAGCCAGAAAGATTAAAAATTTAGGGGGGGGGGGACTTAATAAAGGGTTTGAGAGAGCTGTTAAAAAGATGAGAAGCAATAACATCTGTAAAAACACTGAAAATGGAAACAGACATGGAAAAACAAGGAAAGATTTCCAAAATGTCTCTGAAATCAAAAAGAGATTCCAGACCTTAAATGGATATGCTGAAGGAGTCAGAAGGAATATACTGAAATTATGAACAGGAGACGTGTCAACATTCAAGATAAGATAGAAGATGTTTCCTGTTTATAAGTATCTCCAGTACTAGAAGCTTCTAAGCAAGCTATGCCAGTAAATCTGGAGACTAAAAGTGGCCAATTTACATTCCAGTACCAAAACAGTGTGTCTTAATAGATTGTGCAAACTATTGTACAATTTCTTTCATTGCACAGACTAGCAAAACAACGCTTAGGATCATCCAATGCCGATTAGAGCCCTACACACACACACACACACACACACACACACACACACACAAAAGTGATATCAGATGTTCAAGTCATTTTAGAAAAAGTGAAAGAACATGAGACATTTCCGATGCACAGTGGGTAATTGAGAAAGCCAAATAAAACAATAAGAAGTCGGAATGTACTTCATTAATTATAGAAAAACCTTTGGTTTTATTAATCATGTCAAGCAGTGGAATGTGCTTAGAAAAATGGGAGTCCTAGAATATCTCATTGTCCTTAAGCAAAACCTATATATAGTTCAAGAATCCGCAGTATAGATTGCACTTGGCGAAACAGAGTAGCTCCAGATTGGCAAAGGAGTGAGATGCAGGGCTGTATACCTTCCCCTTATTTATTCAACCTGCAGTATATGCTGAATATGTAAGTTAAGGGAAATTGGATAGGAAGAGGATGACCGTGGTTCAAAAACTGTCTAAAGAAACACCAATAACCTGCACTATGTTGATGTGACTACTCTGGTAGACAAAAATACTAAAAAAATCTAGTCATAAAAGTAAAGCAGCACAATAAAAGAAATGGGAGTAAAATTACACATAAAGACCAAACTAAAGAACACAGGTACAATAAGCAGCCAAAGAATTGGCAGTAAAGATTACTGAAGTGATTGACAGTTTCTGCCACTTAGGAGCAACCATCAACAGTATAGGAACCCAAAAAAAATATCAAGAAATATGCCACAGACTAGCATTTGACAGAGTATCAAAGAAAACTAGAAATACCATCGACTCTTTTGAATGCTAGTGTTGGAAGATTCCTGAGAATATCATGGTCAGCCAAGAAAACAAACTGATGGTTCATTAAACAAATCAGAGTTCTTATTTGACCTCAAAGACGGGCCAAATTCTCTTACTTTGAACACAATACATCTCTGGAAAAGGTGGAAGGAAACAGAAAAGGATGAGCACCAGCAAAGTGAATAGACCCAGTTACAGCACAATGAATGCACTGTTGGAAGAGCTGAAAGATCAGGTCAGGCAGTGGCCCCCAACCTTTTTGGCACCAGGGACCAGTTCTGTGGAGAGAGGTTTTTCTGCAGCTGCCTGTATCCCGCGGATGGACCATCGCTTGTTTGTGCAGCCCCATTTCTGGCATGCCGCAGCCTGGTGCTGGTCCATGGACCAGTGTTTGGGGACCCCTGAGGTTAGGGACAGATCATCATGGAAAAAAAAATCTATATATGTGGCTGCTAGAAATCAACCACAACTCAATGCCACATAATCAATCATTTTTCTCTGAACAGCAAAGTATTTTCAGAGATCAAGGATAAACCCAAAAGCAGAGAATCTGTAATGTAGCCATGGTATCAAAATTCATCAATTTAAGGCCTGCGGGAAGCAACTCATAGCTTGAACAATAGACTTACTTTAGTATTTCTTCACGACACTGCCTCTGTGTTGCAAAGCAAGCAATGGCCCACATCTTGATTTCCACACCTGTATGAAACTGTTTCCCACGCATATCCCATACACCATGGCTTGGTGTTGCCACTGTTCGATTCTAAAGGAATAAACAGAAATATCAGTATACTTGCAGTTTACACAATGAGCACTAGATGTCATGCCACAGATGCATAAACTTAAGACAGGGACTAGAGAAATGAAATAAAAAACCAAGACAGTCCAAACCTAAAGGTAAAGGTTCCCCCGCACATGCGTGCTAGTCATTTCCGAATCTAGGGGCTGGTGCTCATCTCCGTTTCAAAGCCGAAGAGCCAGCGCTTGTCCGAGGACGTCTCCATGGTCATGTGGCCGGCATGACTAGACGCCAAAGGCGCACGGAACGCTGTTACCTTCCCACCGTAGTGGTCCCTATTTTTCTACTTTCTACATTTTTACGTGCTTTCAAACTGCTAGGTTGGCAGAAGCTGGGACGAGTAACAGGCGCTCACTCTGCTACGCGGCACTCAGGATTCGACCCACCAAACTGCCGACCATCTGGTCGACAAGCTGTGTCCTAACCCACTAAGCCACCACGTCCCTTAGTCCAAAGCTACAAACCCAATTATATGAGAATAAATCCAGAGAAGAGTTTCTTACCCGCCCTCCATACTGCAACATCGGAGCTGGGAGCACTCGCCCCGTCACATGAGCCATCTCATCACGCACTTTAAACTGGAATTCCTGAACAAATGGGTCAGCATCATAATTTGCACTTCGCACCTGAAATAAAGAGGGGACAACAGCTAAGTGATAATAACTCTACAGTGGCTGACTTCAGTACTTGTACAATAATAAACTGATACGATTAAAAAAGAGAGGAGACATTTGGGATGTGAGGAGACAAATGGGGACAAGCACACTGGATCCTCAATGACCCCTCCGGCCGGCTTTATCTATTTTTCTAATTCAAAGGCAAACTGACCAGTCTGCTGATTTCTTCTTGTCTGTCAGGTGCAGATCTGGCTGTTGCTTTTATCATCGTTGACGTTTGATTGTCTGTAAGCTTCTTAATACATCGCTGGCCTGCCACGATGTTACAAACCTGCAAAAATATCACGTGTTAATCTTATGATAACCAATGAACAAACGATGGAGCTATACAATTGTGAATAGCATGCCATATGTTTCTTATATACCGGGGGAAAGTCCACTTCCACCAAAATAACCTGCTATAATAATCCTGTCCAATGGCATCCTGCGTATGTATGCTTCACGGCCAGAATTTCCCAGGGAATACGAAGATCTTGACTGAGAAGTCTAGGAACTGAAGGGCACCCAGGTTTGAGAAGCATTTTCTACGTACATCAATCATACTTTTGTGAATTGGCTGGATAGTATTGCTTAACTGATTTAAGTGCCATCAGGCCTGGATCAATCCTTAGGAACCATATAGATTTGCTTCAGGATGATTTAATCCCTAGCTTGGTCTTTTTCAGGTCTTTTAAGTGGTGAGATACTACTATACTTAAAAAAATCCTGAAAGAATATTGTCTTTATTGTCATCGTGTAACTCACAACGAAATTAAGTAATTAAGCTTCTACAGCCAGTGTTTTTTAACTTGACATTGGGCCCAAAGAATAGTGACTCCTTATAAACCTAACAAATACATTAGAATATAAAGTTTCATGAGCAAAGAGTGCTTTAGACTCATGGTTATCTTTAGTTCACAGGAAAGCTCACATATACAGAATGTATGCATTATTTTTTTAAAAAATAATAACATTTTCAAATCTGCAAATGAAAGGTTCTGGGGTCTTCAAATGTTTGAGGGATTGTGGTATCAAATACATTACTTCAAGAGGCAGATAGGTGTGTTTCTGCTCCTGTCCCACTTGTAGACAAGGAAGATGAGGATATTTCAGCTGTAGGTTGTACTTTTCTCTGAAATACTGTGCTACTGTTCTCTCCACAGTCTGACCGTTTTCTAACTGCAATGGAAATCTGGCAAGTAGAATTGAAATAATAGTTAATTTGCACAGGTCTGTGGATCCATGGATCTTTTTCCTCCCATGCTATATGCAGGTAGTCCTTGAACTACAACTGTACATTTAATGATGAATCGAAGTTACAACAGTCTTGGGAAAAAGTGACTTAAGTTACGACCCATTCTCAACATTTAAGACTGTAGCACCACCAGTAGAGTCACATGATCACAATCTGGGTGCTTTGCAATTGGCTAACATTTACAATAGTTGCAGCATCTTGCAATCACGTGATCATGATGTCAGCTTCCCAGCCAGCTTTTGACAAGTGAAATCAATTAACGACGTGATTTGCTTAATGCCCACAAAGATTCACTTAACGACCATGGTAAAAATGGTCACAAAATTGGATTTAGTCACGAGCATTTGCTTAACATTGTTTAGCAACCAAAATTCTGGTCCCAGTTGGGGTTGTAAATCAAGAATGACCTGTATAGTATATTGTAGCCACGTATGTTAACTGTGTAGTTTAGCCATGCACTTACGTCTGATGACTAGCAGGTCTCCGTGTAACATTACAGACGCGGTATTTCCGCCTCATCGTTCCACAATGAGTCACTTCAACCTTCAGACCTGGATGAAAAGAGAGAAAATACTAACGTCAGAGAATGCTTATACAGGCACAAGATGTTTTGTAACAGAACTTATTCATCCCTTGCATAAGATTTGCTATAATTTCTACATATACCATTGAAGAAAGAAGAATGGTTAGACATTCCTAATATAATCCCACAGATTTGTGGCTCCTAAACCTTCCCACAAAACAGGACTGGGTGATATTTTACAATTGTGCTTTGTTTGCTTTTTAAAAATTTCCCTTTTGTATATTTTTTCAGCCCCAAGCACTGATGTCACCAAAATAAAATAGAATGATGGTTCTTCCTCTTTTCTCTCAATTTTATGAGATTGCTATGTTAACGCTGTGATGACTGACGTGTTAATCAGAAGGATTAACACATTATTGTTATTCTTATTAGAAATAAATGCCACTAATTGGTGGTTTCTACTAAATTTCAATGGCCCAATTTTGGAGGGCCCCAGGGTTTACAAAAAAGGGGGGGACAGTTAGCCTGATCAATAGCAAATGAAATGTATCTTTTCTAAGCATGCTAAATCCAAAAACTAATGAATGTTAATGTGTTAGCTTGAATTTTTCCAAACACTGGCCCAGTTAAAAGCTCTGATATCTAGGAAAACCCAGCAGGTTAAGAAGACAAGTTGATTTTTATGTCAGCAAATGGCATTTTCTTTCTCCCACCACAAAGAACACAGACAACACCTGGAGGCATTTTTTCCTGTTAATGCTGCTTGCCATATCTGGGAAAATAAAGCTCTAAAAATCCAAAAATATCAAGACAAACACAGGCATCCTGTTATCTCCTTTATGCAAGGAATACAACTTTTGGGAGATAACCATGTTTCATTAAGAGGTGTCTTTTTTTCCAATTCCAGTAGTATCAAAACCTTTTTGTGGACATTCATTTAATTTTTAATTAAAATGAGTATGAGTGAGTGAACACATTGCAGAGAACAATGACTTCCTTCCTTTTCAAAAGTCTGTCCATTTCCAGTGTGGAAGGAAGCCATAGCCTGTGAATGCTAAAAGGAAATGAAACAGCAAATATGATCCAAATCTAAGAATCCATATTTGTGTTTCCTCTTCTCATAGAGCAGAATTGGCCCAGACAGCATCCACACCAGCCAACTGGACACATATCTATAAAATGGCTACACTTTTGCAAGAGAAGGGAGAAGGGTGGTATAGAAATTCAATTATAAATTATAAAGATTTCAAGTAAGATGATGCAAGACCTTGGAAAGAGGGATGCATTATCAAAAATATAACATTTCTCTGGACTTGCAACATTTTGGGCCTTTTATTTCTTTTCTTTTTTTTTCATCCCTCTTCATGCAAGATTACACTGTGGCACACTGCCCAGGAAAAACACTGCTGATGCTTGCCACAAAGGAACTACAGCTGCTGCTCTGAATGCCACTGCACAGCACTGATAATTAGAACTGAAATGGAGGCTTATCGGCAAACCTGCTTTGTCTGAAGCAGTGACAAGTACCAAAAGAACATGTCTCACTTTACCATCTCTGGATAAAGAGTAATACTTTTCACTACTGCTAATTTAAAATATGCATATGCATCCTTTGATTTAAAATACGGTAGCCAAAGTAGCTTCAGGTACACACAAAACATGTCCTCACAAAGGGATGTCTTTCTTCCAATTCCAATACGGCAATGTTTTAATTTATTTACTGGTACTTCTTGCCTTTTGTCCAGCTCAAGATGGCATAGATAATACTCCCACTCCCCATTTTTTCACAACAATCTGCAATAAAGTTGGTGGGCCTGAGTGGAATAACTTCGCCAGAGTCATCCAATGTGCTTCCATGGCTGATATGGGATCTGACTCTGGATCTCTCAGGTAATCCTCAGGTTAGGATCGTAAATAAGCCTGACAATTACAGTTCTAAGTCATGATGATTGTAAAGCCGGTTATCACATGACCAATTTGATTTTACAACTTTTTTTTTGTGATGGTTGTTAAGCGAACCTGGCAGTTGTTAAACAAACTCATTGTTCACTAGGGGCTGGGCCAAAAAGTAGAAGTAAATGCTAGTTTCTAGCAAAACTGTCATAAATTGTGATCCTATGACCATGGGATGCTCCAAACAGCCATGAACACGGGCCAGTTGCCAAATGCCCAAAATACAGTCACGTGACCCCAGAAGGGGTGGCGCTGGAGTTGTGGAACTGTTAAAGAGATCAATTGTAAGTCGAGGACAACCTATATACCACGCAAGACAAATGTTTTGATAGCTGACTGAAGTAAGTAGCAAATGAAACGAGTAGAAATATCTCAAACAGTACTATTTGAAGGTTAACTATAATCTGGATGCTCCCTATGTCTTCAAATAGTACTTGTCTTACATTTGTAATGTGACTGTTTGGCTGGCATATAACCAACCTAGTTTTGTCAGGAAGCTGCACTATGGCAGCTGAAAGAATACAGTAGTTAAAATCAATCAGAGATGATCCACAGTGTGGCTAGAAAGCAAGAGATAAAGACGTAGCACACAATTCTGGCAATGGAGCCTTTCTGGCCACGCAGACTGAAATCTCTACAGTCCAGACAGCTGGAAAAAATCCTTTCATTATTTACTGGGAGATGATACATTTTCAAGAATACAAATCCATTGCCCATCACACGGATGCCATGCTAATAAGTCACTATGTGGCACCAAGGATAATGTCCCCATTATACGCTTTTGATTAATGAGGAGGTCTGAGATCTAAGCAAGCACCTCCTAAAGCAATAAGATTAGCGTGGCGTGGATAAGTGCTACATTATTTAATTTTTTACTCACCCTTTATCTCTTTGGTGAATTTTACACGGTGAGAATCAGTCAGAGGTCGTGGCTGTTCATCAATGTTGTGGATATCAAGAACTTCACACATGAACTGAATTACAGGTTGTGCTTTGTAGAAGGCAGTGGCAGAAACTAGAAAAAAAATTAAGGAAATAAATGGTCTTCAAAGCTGTCATACAATCTCTATCTAAGATAAAGGATCTCATCAACTGGAGGGGCTACATTTCATCCCAGGGATTTTTTAGAAGCAGACTGCTAACGCCTTTTCTGATTAACACATTTTATTAAAAGTGAGTTGCAGTTCACAAAAGCTCCTTCATAAAATCTGTTAGTTAGAAATGGTGCTATCAGACTCCTTCTGACAGACTAACACAGCTTTCCTCCTACAATGCCCAGGAGTTTTTTTGTTTCTCCTCTAATTTATTCTGATTCAGAGGCTGGTATTGAGACAAGATGAGGTTGAAAACATGACATCAGATAGGGCAAATCTGGGAATTTTTCCATATGTTTGGCTGTGAGAGAATTATAAACAAGATGCATATGCCACCTGAACAGTTTCCTTCGCTGACATAATCACCAAGTAGAAAACCTGACTTGTATCTAGAGTGGCACATGAATATGTCATGAATAAATACTGACCTTTCTGGTACTAAGCAGATTCCTCGTTCTCTTATCAACTCCAATGTTTGACTGTACACACTGCATTCTTTCCAGCTCCAGTTTTTGGACCAAAGCAATTTTAACATACAGGTAGTCCTCAATTTAAGACTGTAATTAAACCTGGTCCCAAGTCACTCTGATTGTTAAGCAAGTCACAAGACCAGACCCAATTTTATGACATTTTTTGCAGTGGTCATTAAGTGAACACAGCAGACATCCATTTTATGAATCCATTTTACCCAATGGGCAGGTTTTGCCAGAAACCAAAAGTATAGGCCAGAAACTGGCAAAAGACATCAAAAATTGCATTCACATAACCAGGATGCTGCAAATGACTATAATGGCAAGTGAACTGCCGAGCGCCCCAAACTGCAATCACTTGGCTGCAAGGATGCGTCTGTATGTGTTCGTCATAACTTTGAAATTGGATGATAAATAGTTTTTGGAGGGTCCATCATAACTTGTCGCTAAGAAACTGGTCATAAGTCAAGGACCACCTGTATTTCAGGATGCCTGAATTTCTTTTTGCTTTTCAATATTCTTCAACTGATTCAAATGTCTTTTGTTTTTATCGGACCTAATATTCACTTTATGATCTGGAAATCTTTTTTTTTAAAGAAGTTTTTAGGTCCAGAAAATTTCTAAATAAACAGAATTAATTTAATCTGGAATTTTGCTGGTGAGGGTAAACATAAACACAACCAATCAATAAAAAACATTTCCATAGGAATTTTAAATTTTGGAGTAATGGCAAAAGTTTTTGTCTGGAGAGAGCAACTTAAAAACTAATTAGCCTTTGTGCTGGTCTGAGAGAACCGGAGAGAAAGAACTACTTTATTAGAAAGCGTAATACTCTTTTAAATGATCTGCCTATAGTTTAGGTGTCATATATCACAGAAACAGAACCACCAGGAGCCAAAACATCCCGATGCCAGCCTGGTGAGCGGTCTAGAATTCCTGCTGGGATCTTGCCTGGCACCAACATGGCCAAAGTACAAGCAAGAGAATCTGAATAAAAATCTACATTATTGAAGTGTAGATGCAGTTTATTCTTCCATGGGTTAATTAGAGGAAAATAATCAAGCAAATCTGAGGTTCAAGCATGAAAATATGCTTCAGAATTGCAACATAAATTCTTATCTTTCCTACCTCCATTTACAATTTCTTTGGACAAAGGCACACCTGTTATTCCTAACAGAACAAAATAATATTTATTTTGTTGCCCTAATTCCACGTTTCTCAACCTTGGCAACTTGAAGATATGTGGACTTCCATCCCAGAATTCCCAAACCAGCATGGGAAATTTATAAAAGAAAACTGAGATTTGTAAAACAGAAGGCCTTTTCGTTTAAGCCTGCCTAAATTCATTTTCATATCCATACAAAACATCAATTTTTTATAAATCCCCCCCACCTGCCATTTCTCAAACAGAATTTGTGGTTACCATCAATATTTAGCATCATTTTCCACATTGCTGGTCGAACAGACTGGTGAAATCCAAACCAGACTTCCCTGCCACCTCCCAATGGATGATCATAGCCTTCAGGAGCCGAAAAAAAGGAACGGCCTACAGGTGTATACCTATGTAGGGAAGGAACCAAGTTTTTAATTGATCTATTTCACAGGTCATCATAAACTACATGAGACATGTCAAACTTGCGACGTCACATGACGTCGCGCGACGTATCGGAACTTTCTCCCCATTGCCAGCAATGGGGTGGACGCAGTTTGCTGGTGATGCGTCCGGCCCGTGGGCCGGCAGTTTGACACCCCTTAACTACATGAATGCCTGGTGGCTCATAATAATAATAAAACAATAGACAATAATAAAAAATAAAGAGAATACAGGTAGTTCTTGAGTTATGACCACAATTGGGATATGACCACCAAGCAATGCAATTTTAAGTGAGTCATGCTCACTTTTACTACAGTTTTTGATGTATGATTGCAGGGATGGTGCCAGAATGGTAACTTCTAGGATGGGTCATAAGTTACTTTTTCCAAGACCACTGTAAGTTCCAAACATCATTAGACGAATGGTTAGTTAGGGGCACAGTGGCTTAACGGTTAAGATGCTGGGCTTCTCAACCCAAAGGTTGGCAGTTTGAGACCCAAGTACCACATGAGAGGGTGAGCTCCTGTTCCTGTCAGCCTAGCAGTTTGAAAGCATGCAAATGTGAGTAGATAAAGAGGTACCACTTCGGTGGGAAAGTAACAGCATGCCATGTGCCTCAGCATACAGTCATGCTGGCCACATGGTCACCAAACCATCTTTGGACAACACTGGCTTCCTCAGCTTGCAAATGGAGATGAGCACCGCCCCCTAGAATCAGACACAACTAGACAGGAGAAAACTTTACCTTTTTTTTTTCCAAGTTGAGGGCTACCTGCAGCCCTTCACTTATAACCATTCCTTTATCAACCATTCAAACTTACAAAGATGCTGAGAAATGTCCCTTAACACTAGTTCTTGCACCTACGGCTGCTGCAGCATCCCCACGGTCATGTCATCATGATCTGTGTGCTTTGTAAATTGGCTTGCATTTACAACAATTACAGCATCCCAGGGTCACATGATTGCCACTTGTGACCTTCCCAGCTGGCTGTAGAAGAGCAGGAAGATCTTTGGGGGGGGGAAGAGTTAAACACATCATCAGTTGAGAGTGCTTGTATTGCCACAAGAGATTCAAGTCCAGTCTCTCCTGAATTCCATTGACCGTTACTGAGCACCATTAGGTGCCTATGTTCTTGTGCATAGGTATCAATAAATCATCTATGCTGCAACCTTATGAATGGTCCTGATTCTCTACACCTGTCCCTGGCTTGCGACATGCAAAGTCAACTGGGGAAGACAGATTAACTTAATGACTGGGTGATTCATTTAATGACCATAGTGAAAAAGATCATAAATTTGGGACTGGTCATATTGACTTGCTTTATCACCACACTGACCTAGGACAGAAGTTCCAGTCCCAATTGTGATCTTAAGTTGAGAACTACCTGTAAAGCAAAAGGAAGCCCTTCAAAATTGTCACTTAAATTAAAAGGGTTTGCTAACTGTAGGATCTCATTTCGAGTTTGCAAACAGAAAATCACTTTTAGACAAGATCTTCTGATAGAGCTGTCCATAGACTGATGCTCTATTGTTGTACTAGGAATTATAACAGCTGAAATCTAATACAAATAGAATTAATTATTAATCAGGAATGAAAAATAGCTGGATTTAGCACCTTCAATCTGTTGAAGGGCTCCACACAAAGGGTTTGATTTATTACCTGGTATTTATTATCTTTTTTTTCTTCAAAACTGAGAAAGAGAACATTCTAAGAAAAAATAGTTTTCTTGAATTATCTGAAGAATTCATCACAGATTTTTTTAAAAAGAGCGTTTCACACCTCACTTTCCCCAATACCATTCAGTCTGGAGTTTTACTTTTCCCTCAATATTCCCCACCTACAAGGGTTTGTCTCCTTTTTTGGGGAAGGGAATGTTGAGGTTGTGAAAACCAGGTATGTAGAACACTGAACCTTGAAGGCACTGAAGTTAAACAGGTATATAAATGTTCAAATTTTCAACTTTCAAAGACCAATTCCCAATATAAACAGCCAGTTCCTGAAAATAGATCTTCATATAAAATTGCTTTAAAAACAGAGATTTTGTAATTTCAAGCTAAGACCTAATACACAAGACAAGCAACACAGCTGGCATTGCTCCTGCCTTAGTGTCTGTCACTTTGTTTTATTGTCTGTCACTTATCAAATTCACAAGTTTCCCATTGCCCTTGATCTTCACTTAATGTGGAAAAACTTTTCAATTATTCAAGAATTTTCCTATTCATTTCTCCAGGAACTAATCTGCACAACAAACACAACTGAGAAACTTTCAAGGATTTCACTAATGCACCCCAAACCCTTGCAAGCAAGTCTAAAAGCAAAACTCCTAAAAAAACCATTAACTATAGAAATAAATAGCACAGAGCACAGCAGGAAACCTACTTCATGGAGGGTAAATGTCGTAGCACCACATCAACAGCATGAACAGGGTTAGTGCTGATTGGCTTGTCCAATTCCAGAGGCTCAGGTAAGGTTCGTCCAGTCAGAACTTCATGCAACAGGTGCCAGCTTACCCGGGAAACAAATTTTATGGATACCTTGAAGGGACGGTCTTTGCCACCTTCTCCTGGCAATGTTACATCCAAATCAACCTATTGGGAGAAAAACCATGGAAGAGGAAGTTAAAAAAAGGGTCAAGCTCAGTGTGAAAAGTCAAGAGATTGGCTTATAAATTTTACTTCCATTTCTTTGCTAATCAATTTCAACTACAGGATTTAAAGCAGCTTTAATTCCCTAACTGTTAAACGTATGGCTATTCAGAGAAAAAAAATTCCAGACAATTATATTGAAGACAAGGAAACGGCAACAAGTTAAATTCAAATATGGAAAGGAAATATTTAAAACACCATGCTGAGCCTTAGATAGGAATCCGGGATCCTATTACAACAAAGGATTCCCTCTTTTCAATGGTAAAATCAACATATTTGACGCAAACAAATTCAAATGTATCTGTATCTGCACATCATTGAACTTGAAATCCACAATCTATCCTTACAAAAAGGTAACCTCATTTACTATGGCAAATGTTGAAAAGATGGTATAGGTTTAAGCAAGGTAGAACTGTGATATCTCCAGCAGCTTAATTTAGGTTTATTAAAGTTTAATTAATGTAATTGTTTCTGATAGTCATTTATATTTTTAACAGTGTTTTATTGCACACTACCCATAGTAGTTAACTTTGTGGATACTTCTGCCTCTGGAATATCATTCTCCAAGAGGTCTGGGTGACCCTTCCTTGTGGCATTCAGAAAAGACACTGAAAACCTGCCTTCCTGAACAAGCCACGGATTAGTGTTTTGTGATTTCACCAAGGGGTGACTGATGAGGAAATGGCTGAAATTGCTTTCTATCTGCTTTCCCACAGGATCATTTCATTTTTATACCGTTTGCATTTTAACTACTCATAGTGAATTTTTAATGTACGACACTTCGAGTCTGTCCAACATACATTTATTTCTTTCATTTGGATCCTACCTTTTAACAGGAGTTCAATCGGGTTGTGTACTTCCTTATTTTCCCCAGAACAACGGGTCTATGAGACCGGTTGGGCCGACAAAACGTAAGTGGCCGAATTCACCTAGTGAACTTCTCTGGTTGAAGATGAATTAGAATCTGGGGCTCTTCAAATCAAACATTTTTACACTATACTGCCCAGTGAGGGAATGTGCACCTGGACAAGTGGACAGGGGACAATTGTGGCCACAGATAAGCATCCCCAGGGAGGGGGCAGCACATTCCAGAGAAAAGCCCAAAATAAAAGACTGTGAAGTCTTCAGCTGGATGGGGAAGGAAAAAAGAAGTCTGGGGTAGCCACATCCTAGAATCACTCTGGATACATCTAGTAGGTTAGAAGGTTATAGCTTTAGTCTCGCAAGATTCTGTCCATTAGGTGCAAGCAAATAAAGGATTGGACTTGATTGGATTTCTGTCTGTTGTCTTTGGGCTTGGGCCTGACCTTGTCTGCTCTATGCCTTATACACGATGCTGATGCTGACAATGAATGAACCTTTATTGTCAAAGTACAACCATGTATACATTGAGATTGGCTGGGCCTCCCTTCAATCCGCCAACTGCATCTGTTCGGCAGTCCCATTATGTCTGCCTCTCCTCTAATCTCAAATCCTTCAGCTGTCTCTCTCAGTATCCAGAGAAAGATTGTTAAGTGCTAGTAAAGCCCTGTGTATTATTTTCTTTCTTTCTCTTTTTCTTTTTCTTTCTCTCCCTTCCTCCCCCCCTCTTACTTTCTTTCTCTATTATGTTTCTTTGCATAATCCAGAAGGCTCCACACACATTTGCACTACTCAGGTGACCCTGAGGACACAGATAAACCTCCAAGTGGCTTCAACAACCCTCAGAAAGAATGCAAATGATCAGCCATCTGCAAAGAGTATAAATCCTTCCATTCCCCACCATTCAGTCAATGCTGAAGAAGCTTCTTGACATGTCGTGATGTATCACAATGTTTTTTGCCTTTGCAGAGCCGGGGTGGCCGTAGCCTGCACATGGTGCATCTGGCCCACAGGCCACCAGTTTGACACCCCATAGACATCCCTTACCCTGTTTTTTTATGCTTTTACTGTAAACTATCAATTTGCTGAAACTGGTGGCTGAAATTGCTAGTTGTCAGTCAAATTATATCACATATACCACCAATGTCAAATTAAATAAATGAATAAATTCCCCATGTATAGTAACTGAAATATATAGCAAACAATTGAAAACAACACTGAAGCAATTTCTTATAGCTTTAGATCTGTCACAAATAAGGAAACCATATAACTATCTTACCCCAGTTGTTGCTACAGGGAGTGGATTGGCTGTATAAAGGCTTCTTTTACCATCGTAAACTGGTCTACGGTCACCAAATATTGTCACTTTAAAATGCTGCACCATTGAATCTACTACCTCCCTAGGAAAATTAAAGAGGGAAAAAAGTATATTTGCACATTTAAATTGCACGGCATTCAGAGAGAATAAATAAAAGAAGCTCATTACATTAAATATAATTATTAATGAGAATGAAGTTGTACTACATCATTAACAATAAAACAATCTAATCACCACACAAGGGAAATGGAAAAAGCTTACAGGTATATTCTCAGTACCCCTACATAGCTTTTTAGTTTGAAAAGACGAAATACAGTAAAAATAATAAATAAAAATAATTTGTAGCGTGTGTTTAAATACTAGACAAGCCATATCTTATCTCTGTGCTTTCTAATTTCGAATTCCTTTATGCAAAGCTGCTTATTTACATAATCTTTTCTTATTACTTCAGCTGTCTGGCTTCCTCTAAAACACAAACATATTTTTTTCAGGGTCGGTAGATTAGAAACTATCTTTACCCTGATCCGATCATTTATTCCTTCCCTACCACATTAAAACTGCTGTTTTGTGCTTTGTATCCCTGGTATAGCTTTCAGATTAGAGATTATTAGATATTGATTTTTTTTAAGAAAAATCAATTTTAAAAAGAGTTTAGATTTTTAAAATAAATATTTAAAATAATTTTGAAATAACCTGTCAGAAGGAAAGGCAATTTTAATGCTGTGAATTTTATTGACTAGTCTAGTGCATTTAACACACCAGAACAAAGCAGTCCCAACCGCTAGATAAATCTAGTATTTTGATCCCACTTCAATCTACTTTTGTATCACATGGGGGAGGGGAGAGATCAGAAGTAATTGGTCTTTGGTGGTAGACCACATCATGAATAGACATATAAGAGAAGTAGGAGGCCTGTTCATCTTTTCAGGAGATTTATATCAACCGCTGCATTTTAGGATTAGGTGATATGACTCAGTCTCCACTCATACTTGGTTATTAACTACTTCAAAATGATTCTAGGAGACTCCTGTTCTGCCACATCATTTATGGAGCCCATGCTATTTTGTCTTCGGAGATTTAATAGCTACTATAAAGCAGGAGTCTCCAAACTTGGCAACTTTAAGACTTGTGGCTGGGGATTTTTGGGAGTTGAAGCCCACAAGTTGCCAAGTTTGGAGATCCCTGTTATAAAGGAATGGCAGTCTCCTTTGCCATCCTTGAAAGGCAGTGATGAACATCATCTCCTGTCAGCTCTGAATTGATAATACTCTTTCTCTGACAATGACCTAAAAACCCATATATCAATTTTTTAAAATATATAGCCAACATGTCATTTTCTTTAGAAAAGTTATCTTATAAAGCTTGAAAAGCAAATGGCTTTTTATAAAAACAGATCTGCCATTTGGCATTTGAAACAAACTGGAAGTTAATGAAGGTGTTAATACAAGCAAAACACTTGCAGTGGATTCTATTCAGTTAGATTATAGCAATGTGGACCATTTGATGCTTCTGAAGCATCTTTGAAAAACGGTAATTTTGAAGTTAACAAAGCAGGTTTAAAAAGATATTTAATGCTACTTTCACTCCAGCAATGGAAAATTGGATTTAAACCTCTAAGCTAGAGAAAGTTCTGTTGGTCCTCATACTTTTGTACATCCTGCCTTTTTCACTCAAGCCTGCAGCTTCATCGAAGTTCGCCAGAGATGCCATTCCTTGAATGTTTTCAGTTATTGACACTAAGTCATGCAAAGTATGATTTCTCAGTAGTTTATAGAATTACAGAGGAGGAAAATCCAACCTCTAGCTCACAGCAAGAATTCAAATTAAAGCATACCTATCAGAAAACTATCCAGAAGAAGCTCACCAACAATCTTGGTAATTGGTTCTACAACTGAACCCTTACTGTGATAATTTTTCCCTAACACACAGGTAGATTGTTTTGTGATGGATTCATGCTGACTTTTGTAATTACTGTACTGTTTTTCAAGATCACTTGAGATTAAGTGCTCTCTGAATCTCTCCAGGTTCTAAGGTATTGATGACAGATAACTGGTCTACAGCATTTGAAAGGTTAATATTCTAAGTCATTATGGAACAGCAAACACTTTTGTATTTAATGTTATTCACCTTGAAACCTCAAGATACGGTAAACAAATAATTAATCTCTTGTATAATCGCAAGAGCTGTGGTGGAAAAAATGGAGGGAGAGAGGTCAGTCTTGAATAGAAAGTGAATATAAAACTAACAGTATAAATATAGAATACATAGAGCATAAACCTTAATGTTGCACAGAGCCCTTTTATATAAAGTTTTAAAATGTTACTTATCTATACAGGTGAAACTCGAAAAATTAGAATATCGTGCAAAAGTTCATTTATTTCAGTAATGCAACTTAAAAGGGGAAACTAATATATGAGATAGACTCATTACATGCAAAACAAGATAGTTCAAGCTGTGATTTGTCATAATTGTGATGATTATGGCGTACAGCTCATGAAAACCACAAATCCACAATCTCAGAAAATTAGAATATTACATGCAATCAATAAAACAAGGAGTGTACATAGAACAATATCGGACCTCTGAAAAGTATAAGCATGCATATGTACTCAGTACTTGGTTTGGGCCCCTTTTGCAGCAGTTACTGCCTCAATGCGGCGTGGCATGGAAGCTATCAGCCTGTGGCACTGCTGAGGTGTTATGGAAGACCAGGATGCTTCAATAGCGGCCTTCAGCTCTTCTGCATTGTTCGGTCTCATGTCTCTCATCTTTCTCTTGGCAATGCCCCATAGATTCTCTCTGGGGTTCAGGTCAGGCGAGTTTGCTGGCCAATCAAGCACAGTAATCCCATGGTCATTGAAGCAGGTTTTGGTGCTTTTGGCAGTGTGGACAGTTGCCAAGTCCTGCTGGAAAATGAAGTCAGCATCCCCATAAAGCTTGTCTGCGGAAGGAAGCATGAAGTGCTCCAAAATCTCCTGGTAGACGGCTGTGTTGACCCTGGACTTAATGAAGCACAGTGGACCAACACCAGCAGATGACATGGCTTCCCAAATCAACACAGACTGTGGAAACTTCACACTGGACTTCAAGCATCTTGCAGTGTGTGCCTCTCCATTCTTCCTCCAGACTCTGGGTCCTTGCTTTCCAAATGAGATGCAAAAGTTGCTCTCATCAGAAAAGAGGACTTTGGACCACTGAGCAACAGACCAGGTCTGTTTTTCTTTAGCCCAGGTAAGACGCTTCTGACGTTGTTTGTTGTTCAGGAGCGGCTTGACAAGAGGAATACGACATTTGAAGCCCATGTCCAGGATCCGTCTGTGTGTGGTGGCTCTTGATGCACTGACTCCAGCCTCAGTCCACTCCTTGTGAAAGTCCCCAAAACTTTTGAATGGCCTTTTCCTGACAATCCTCTCCAGGCTGCGGTCATCCCTGCTGCTTGTGCACCTTTTTCTTCCACACTTTTCCCTTCCACATAACTTTCTATTAATGTGCTTTGATACAGCACTTGGGGAACATCCAACTTCTTTTGCAATTACCTTTTGAGGCTTATCCCTCCTTATGGAGGGTGTCAATGATGGTTTTCTGCGCAACTGTCAGGTCAGCAATCTTCCCCATGATTGTGATTCCTACTGAACCAGACAGAGACCATTTAAAGGCTCAGGAACCCTTTGCAGGTGTTATGCCTTAATTAGCTGATTAGAGTGGGACACTTTGAGCCTAGAATATTGCACCTTTTCACAATATTCTAATTTTCTGAGATTGTGGATTTGGGGTTTTCATGAGCTGTAAGCCATAATCATCACAATTATGACAAATCACGGCTTGAACTATCTTGCTTTGCCTGTAATAAATCTATCTCATATATTAGTTTCCCCTTTTAATTTGCATTACTTCCGTTATGCTACCCCCCGCTGCTGGGCTGCGGAACCGACCAGGTGGTTCCGCCCCAGGCGCCTAATGGACCCGGAACGGTTCCAGATGGCGCTTGGGTCTATACCCATCGCCCTCACTCACAGCCCAGTTGATGCCTTGGGTGATGTCTGGGATAGGGCGGCCGCTGAGGCACTCGACTGTGTTGTACCCTTGCGACCCCTGACCCGGCGCAGATCCCGTTGGGCTCCATGGTTTTCTGTGGAGCTCCGGGAGATGAAGCGTCGGAGACGGGGTCTAGAGAGCTGTTGGAGATCCACCTGATCCGAATCTGACCGATTGCAGTTAAGAATCTTTATAAGGTCTTATCTTGCGGCGATGAGGACGGCGAAGGCTAATTACTTCGCTGCCCTCATCGCGTCCGCAGATAATCGCCCGGCCGCCCTGTTTAGGGTGACTCGCTCCCTTCTTAACCAGGAGGTGAGGGAGGATCCCTTGCGGGGGCGGGCCGAGGAATTTAATCATCATCTGACGGACAAAATCGCTCAGATCCGGGCCGGTTTGGACTCTGACTGGGCAGAGTCTGACGTGGAGGAATCGGACGGTCTTGAGCATGTCATCTGGACTGAGTTCGATCCTGTTTCCCCTGATGATGTGGACAGGATGATGAGGAGGCTGAGCTCCACCACCTGTTTGTTGGACCCGTGCCCCTCCTGGCTGGTTTATGCGGCTCGGGAGGAGACACGAGCCTGGTTCCAGGCAGTAATAACTGCTTCCTTGAAGGAGGGTGTCTTCCCCGCCTCCTTGAAGGAGGCGGTGGTGAAACCCTTCCTCAAGAAGCCTGCCCTGGACCCGGCTGTTTTAAATAACTATTGTCCGGTCTCCAACCTTCGCTTTCTGGCGAAGGTTGTTGAGAGTGTGGTGGCGCATCAGCTTCCTCTGTTCCTGGATGAAACTGATTATCTGGACCCGTACCAATCGGGTTTCAGGCCTGGGCACAGCACGGAGACAGCATTGGTCGCGCTGGTGAATGATCTCTGGCGGGCTCGGGACAGGGGTTGTTCCTCTGTCCTAGTCCTATTAGATCTCTCAGCGGCTTTCGATACCATCGACCATGGTATCCTACTGCGGCGTCTCAGGGGGTTGGGAGTGGGAGGCACTGTTTTGCGGTGGTTCTCCTCCTATCTCCTGGGCCACTCGCAGTCGGTGTTGACGGGAGGGCAGAGATCCACCCCGAGGCCTCTCGTTTGTGGAGTTCCTCAGGGGTCGGTTCTCTCGCCCCTACTGTTCAACATCTATATGAAGCCACTGGGCGAGATCATTCGTGGTTTCGGGGTGGGGTATCATCAGTATGCTGATGATACCCAACTTTTTTTCTCCACCCCGAACCAACCCAGCGATGCCCTCGCCGTGATGTCCCGTTGCCTGGAAGCGGTCCGGGTCTGGATGGGGAGAAACAGGCTTCGTCTCAATCCTGAGTGGCTGTGCATACCGGCATCTCGGGTCAACCAGATTATTCCATCTCTAACAATGGGGGGCTGAGGTGTTACCCCCCGTTGATAGGGCTCGCAACTTGGGCGTCCTCCTGGATTCACGGCTCAATTTTGAAGATCACATAGGAGCCGTGACCAGGGGGGCTTTTGCCCAGGTTCGCCTGGTGCGCCAGTTGCGACCCTATCTGGACCGAGATGCCCTACGCACAGTCACTCATGCGCTCGTGACCTCCCGTTTAGACTACTGCAATGCTCTCTACATGGGGCTGTCCTTGAGGACCACTCGGAGGCTTCAGCTGGTGCAGAATGCGGCTGTGCGAGTTGTGATGGGGGTTTCCCGATACTCCCATGTAACACCTCTACTCCGCGAGCTGCATTGCCTTCCGGTTGCCCTTCGGGTGAGATTCAAGGTGCTGGTGATGACCTATAAAGCCCTAAATGGCGAGGGTCCGGGATATCTGAGGGAACACCTGCTGCCAGCATCAAGCTCCCTTCGTCCAGTGCGCTCCCACAGGGAGGGTCTTCTCAGGGTGCCGCCAGTTAAAGATTGCCGGCGGGTAACACCCAGGGGTAGGGCCTTCTCAGTGGGCGCGCCTGCCCTTTGGAACCAGCTGCCCGCGGAGCGTAGGACTGCCCCTGACCTCCGTTCATTCCGCCGGGACCTGAAGACCTGGCTCTTCGAGCTCTCTGGCCCAGGCTGAGAATTTTTTAACTTTAACTGGAGTTTTTATTTTTTCTCAGGGAATGATGTAATCTTTTTTAATTGTTTTTAGCTTTTGTATTGATTTTCTTTTAAATATCCTGTAAACCGCCCTGAGTCCTTCGGGAAAGGGCAGTATATAAATCTAAATAAATAAAATAAATAAATAAATTACTGAAATAAATGAACTTTTGCACGATATTCTAATTTTTTGAGTTTCACCTGTACATGTATCTTACAACTAAAATTATATTCTTTGTAATAATTATATAACACCATTCCTTAAAATTAACAGGCCTCAATGGACTAAGATCACAGGATCTAAACCCAATTCTATCAATTTTTCTTTGACACACCAAATTCACTGAAGTCGCAAAACACATATTTTCATTATCTTCTAAAGATGAGTGTTTAAACAACACAGATCAATCTTACAGCAAAAATAAAGGAAGCATTAAGGAATATCTAGCCAAGGATACTTACTGCATAGTATATAAACAATAGCTGATGAAACTCCTCAGCAAGTATGAAATCAGTCAGCTGCAAGACCATGATTTCACATCTTATGGATATTGTAGAAACCAAAACCAGTTTGAATTCTTTTTAGTTTACCCAAGCTAAATTACTTGCCTAGTGGATAAATTACATGATCCCTCAATAGGAAGAACAAGATACACGTCTGGTATTAAAACATTTCCATTCAAGGGACTTCAAAATTCTACTTTTTCTTGAAATCAAACTAGAGTTTAATTACCTATTTACAGATCAAAAGACAGAGTTCTTACCTATGGGTTCAAAACCTTTAATACATGTAAAAAGTTACCCATGTTTCCAGTTTCCAGTTCTAATGAAGCATTTAATAAAATATAAATCTAGAACTAGAATTGGTTATGGGACATTGTGCTACTTAAAATGAAACTGTAAGATTGCAGAAGATGCAGAAACAAACAACAAAAATGTCTAAATGGTTGGAACAATTCCTGCGTTTTGATTTTCTTTGGTACAGAAAATAGTCAAGTTGGAATAATGTATATAACATGGATGGCATGGTGAAAGTGAATGGAAAGTTCTTGTATAAAATAGAATAAGTTGCACAATGGTAGTTGACTGAAGACGGATATTTTTTTAACTGTATACTGTTGAGCACTGAAAACTGCTATTATAGGACTCCTGTAACACCTACCAATTTGGATAGTTTCACTGGATACAAAGCAGTTCATGATCTTTAATCAAGATCATGATAGTATTGCTAGTAACGGTGGTAATTTGCCTCTCAAAGCCAGTTGCTGAAAAATAAGGTTTTGAGGTTATTATTCTCTTATGTTCTGGGCTTCTCAGAGGCATCTCTTTGACCACTGTGGAAACAGAATGCCAGTTTAGATATACCTTGGATCTGATCCAGCAGGGTTTTCAGCCTATTCAAATCTAATCCGCAAGTGGTTGACTATTTGTATTCTGATTAATACATTAACAAGCATTTTTTACTAAGCCATGACACTGAAGTTTACTATCCTACCAAGAAATAAAAATCATCCAGTAAAGCAAATTTTGTTTTAAAAAAAAAAATCCATGTTGCTCTAATAGCACTACTGTGAAAACATGGCATTTCTTAGAAGCCCACGGTATAATTTCAGTACAAAAAAAGTGTTCTATATAGAGACTAAACCAGATTCATGATGAATGTTAACTTTCAAAAGTGTTTAATTTCATTTTGAATTCTACTTATTCCCAAATTACTTAAAGTGGTAATGACTCTTAAAAACAAAGATGTTACTCACTTTTGCCACATTCTACTTGCTCTGTCAATGCTAAAGACATATGCCATTTTTTCAAATGAATTTTAATTCCTTTCCGGTATGTGGGTGTCTATGTAAAACAATGTATGTTCAAGTTATAAATTTACTCCTCAATCCAAGAATAAAAAATATGTTCTCCGCATCAGCTATTTTTTTTAAAAAAAACACATAAAAACACTATCATCAAACGAGTGCTGATAAGCTCTACTTACTAAAGCATCTCACTTCATCAGCTAATCAATATTAGTAAGCTAAAATAACATTACCCATTACAGCTTACCTGTTCACTCTCCTAGGACACTTATCTGGCTTAATATCCACCTCATAGAGGTAGACGTCAATCTTTGGGATTTCAACTTGGAAGCAGTTGGCCAGCAGTTTAATAGGTTTCCCCATGGTGCCATAGCCAGGTCGTCGGGGCACCATGAGTAGGGGCTGAGCCCCAACGGTTCCTGCAAATAAAACAAGGATAAAACTTAGAGATGGATGCTGAACCTGTTTTAGTGATATTGGTGCAACTGCTAGAAGAAACATTCAGAATTACTCCCAATACATTTGCACAAATATTGCACTAATTTCCATCTGCAACAGATAGAAACCGCCCCCCTAATCTTGGGTGATTTCCTAAATGCTAAGCAGTTAGAACTGGTTAGTAGTAAATGGAAGATCATCAGAAAATTCCAAGCTGTAGATTAAACTGGAAAGTTTTTTAAAAAAAACATCATCCTGAAACAAGGCATTGTTGACATTAAAAAAGCATTAATCAAACTGGATTCAAGGGAATTTTTCCCCTTCTTTTATATTAGAGGTAGTTCTCAACCTACGACCACAATTGGACCCAAAATTTATGTTGCTAAGGAAGGCAGTTGTCAAGTGAGTTTTATCCAATTTTACAACCTTTCTTGTTAGAGCTGTTAAGTAAATCACCACAGTTATTAATTTAGTAACAAGTCTTTTAAGCGAATCTGGCTTCCCCATTCACTTTGCTTATCAGAAGTTTGCAAAAGGTGATTACATGACTACAGGACACTGTAACCATCATAAATACATGCCAGTTGCCAAGCATCTAAATTCTGATCATGTGACCATGGGGATGCTGCGACGCTTGTGTGAAAAACAGTCATAAGTAACTTTTTTCAATGCTGTTGTAACTTTATATGGTCACTAAATGCATGGTTGTAAGTTGAGGACCATCTATACTGTTTTATTCCTCTCTAATTAGCCATATCTTGAATTAATTCTGATGTGAATTCATTTTGTTGCTTATAATTTTCAGTCCAGCCATTTCCATGCATACGAAATAATATCCTTTATACCTAATAAAAAATATTGAATTTAAATCTTATAACCATATAAAACAGCTTTTATAGTCCTTCTCTCCTAATCCATCAAAATTCTGGGCATACTTATCTCAAGTTTATAAAAGCACAGCTTTTCCCTTATCAGTCTCTATGTTTCCCCAAATCTGTCCTTAGATCTGAAGCTTAGACATTCAAATGCTAATTTCAGATATCTTCTGCCCTAATCTGTGGTTGATGGATTTTTATAATTCTACTGAATTTATAAATAAAATAGCAGAAATACATGTACAGCGGTACATAAATGAGAGGTTGGCAGTTTCAATTCTCAAGTACTAAGAACTGATTGCTGCTAAAGCAGGGGTCTCCATTACTGGTCCGTGGCCCATTAGGAACTGGGCCGGACAAGCGGTGGGCACGCATGGGAAGCTCCATTTGCATAACCGGTGTACATGTGCACGAAGCCATCCCCTCCCACCTGCCACTGCCACCACCACCACTGCCAGTCCACAGAACTGGAAAGGTTGGGGACCGTTGTGCTAGAGCAGTTTCCCAGCTTTTCCAGCTTGGCAACCCGGAGGGAAAGGGAGCTGCAGGGAAATGTGCACACACGTGCAGCCCGTACAAACAGGCACAAACAGGCACACGCACACTGGCTGCACTAGCATGCGTGCGCATGGGTAAATGGGATGCTTGCACCCATGGTGTGCAGACTGACGTCCACACGCTGGCGCACATGTGCATGCACGAACAGACCACCAGCACCTGCGTGATGCTGATGGCGGTGCTAGCGCCTACACACATGCACAAATAGGGCCGCTATTGCCCGCGCAGTGGTGCTAGCGCAAGTGGGGCAGGGCTCGCCAGCTATTCCTGGGGCCCGGTCACCAACAGGCTGCGACCCAGTACCAGGACGTGGACCATAGGTTGGGGACCTCTGTGCTAGAGGACATACAGCTGCCTTTATTAGAATAGGAAGATTAATTAGCCTCCCTTACCCTATTTTATAACCATGATGTGATCCACATAATTTTCCAAAGTAGTTAACTGAAAATGTTTAGACTCCCAGTCCCAGTCCTACTAGGTCCCAGTCCTACTAGCAACTAACTTAATCCAATTTGTATTTGTTTTGCCAGCACAAATATTTTTCAAGCACAACTGTGCAACCACAAGTGCAAAAGCAATACCCATCCGCAAAAAAGAAGAATTGGCCAATTATGATTGGACACACCAGGAATTTATCTCCCAAGATATTTTCACTATCCACAATCAACACTCTCAATTTTCTCTGTCGTGTCCAGTGTTGGAGCTATGCTTCTTATAAAGATCATTTGCATCTGATAGTGACATTTTCATTCCCACTATCTGCCAGTCATTAATGAAAAGAAAAATAAAGAAAGAAAGAAATTAAAAGAAGAGTTATACATTACTCTGCGGTTCTTGGAATGATTCATAAGACAAATGTCATCATTTGTAGACGCAACACAATCAACCATAACCACCACTTTCATACGCCTACACATAATAGAACTTGCACATATTCCAACTTATTGGTTTCAGCTATTAATATTACTGATGCATGGTAAAAAGCAGTAACGTAAATTCATTGTAAAGGGTGTACTGTCCATGGTTTCAAAGGCTATACTGCAATATATTCACAGAGCTTTCAGAAAATTCTAATAATCACAAGAGGTTAACAGATAAAACCAACATCATGTCATTTAAGAAAATGGTTTTACGATATGAGTTCTTGTAATCTACTCTATAGATATTTATTAATGTAGCAATTTAAACTACCAGAACTTTAAATAGTTCTAATTGGAAGAAAAGTATCAACTCAGACAAACATTGTCTTTGTTAAGTCTACACCTGTATTTACAAAACATTGAAATACTGCTCTTTGAAATGATTTGGGAAAAATACTTTGGAAGTTTGAGCACAGCATTTTTCAGCTCCTAATTAAAACAGCCTGGGAGTTTTTCCATTTGAACCTAGAAAACATACAGCTGCTTTAATTAGTATCAGGGAGATATTAAGCTATTAAGATATTAAGCTCCAACACAATTCTTTCAAATCATTTCAAAGAGTACAATCCTCTAATAAGAGAACATTCATGCTAAACATAGTTTGTTCCGATTTTAGCCATCCAAAATTGAAGTATGAAAATAACAGGACAAAATACATAAAAATCCCTCAAAGTAGAAATGAATGTTCAATATAAAAAGCAATTCCTTTGTATGGCAATGGTGTATGTTTCACCTATGACAATAAATTACAATGTAGAGCAGGGGTGTCAAACTCGCAATGTCACGATGTATCGGGACTTTTTTTCCCATTGCCGGCAATGGGGTGGGCACGGTTTTGGCATGACCCATTCGGCCCGCAGGCCGGCAGTTTGACACCGCTGACGTAAAGCATACTAGTAAAGAGATGAGTTATGCTAAATACAACCTTTTTCTACAGAAACTATTAAAGAACAGAATACACAGTAACAGAGTCAGAAAGGGACCTTGGAGGTCTTCTAGTCTGACCCACTGCTCAAACAGGAGACCCTAAACCTTTCAGGACAAATTGCTCTCCAATCTTTTCTTAAAAACCTCCAGAGATGGAGTGCTCACAACTTCTGGGGATAAGCCGTTCCACTAACTGTTCTCACTGTCAGAAAATTTCTTAGTTCTAGGTTGGATCTTTCTTTAATGATCTTCCACTCAATACTTCTTATTCTGCTCTCTGGTGCTTTGGAGTATAGCTTGGTCTCCTCTTCCCTGTGACAGTCCCTCAAGTACTGGAAGACTGCTATCATATCAGCCCCCAGGCTTTCTCTTTGGTAGAGTAGACATGTCTCGTTTCCACTGTTTATACGGGTTAGCCTACACATACATCCCTTATCTTCTTTGTTGCTCTTCTCTGCACTCTTTCTAGAGTCTCAACATTTTTTTTTATCATGGTGACAATGAATCTGGTTCTCTCACTATATGAGATTCAGGGGCTGCAGCTATACCCCGGCACATATTTTCCTGGAAGTTGTCCCAATGAATATTAATTACAGTGCAGTGTTTTTCAACCTTGGCAATTTTAAGACTTGTGGACTTCCAACTCCCAGAATTTCCCAGTCAGCAAAGAGAGCTAGAATTATTTGATTAGTGTACCACTTTAAACAAGGGTCCTGGTTTGTCTTTCCAAAATCATCTAGGAATATTACAACAGGATAAACACTGGTTAACAACCCCAGGCTAGTTTAACAGCAACAAGTCAGAAATCATTCTTTGGATGGCACTCTGGTTGAGTTTTCTAATTTTCTGAAATCATATTATCCACAGAACCAGAAAATAATGAGACTGGGTTCAACATGCCACGCCAACAAAAACAAAAGACAATCAAAATTAATGAAGTTTAACATACTGTTAAACTGTGCAGCCACTATGTTTTTAACTTATTTGGCTAAGCATGCCAGCACACAAGTCATTTGGCTAACTAGACACTCTACAAAAGCAAACAATGTGTGGGAGAAAAAAAGTTAGGTTATGCAATCATTATTTTTGTCAACTTACAAGACAATTTATAAGCCACTGTAACTGCACCAACTATATTCATCAAACCCGTGATTTTTTTTAAAAAAATATCAAGCTAATAAGCAACACTCAGCTCCACTCCCTTTTCTAACATGTAGTATGGTTTATTTGTTCAAGCATATTCATTTGCTACATCATTCCTTTGTTTTAGATATGCCAAACCTAATGCTCCTTGATCACTACTGTGCTCTATTACCATTATTACCCTAAATAATATAAGCTGATCTGTATGTAGGTGAGGGTGCTGAATACCTAGGACATATTTTATAGCCTAACCATCTTTCAGATATGGTTAAGCTGCAAAATGACAATTAACAAAGAATTCATGCTATACACACAACAGAACAGAAATATAGAAGGCAGCTTTCATCTTGTTTTTTCTATCTGCATGAACTAAGCAATGCTTGGATAACATTTGTAATAACACTCTTTCACCATGGAAGAAAAGCTGGATATAAAGGTATAGTAGCAGGAACCTGAAAATTACTCAGCTTGTTAAACAAGCAGAAACAGGATCACAAGAGGCCAAATGACTCACAAGTTCAATTTATATGAGTGACAATTCACATTTTGGGGAAAATAATGAAGGCAGGATTTTAAAAAAAATCTAAAACCAATCCCATTAGAAAAATTACTTTGTGGCCCTACTGCTCATACTATCATGTAGAGCATTATATTTATTGAGGAGAAACTACATTTATTACTACAGTAATGTAATTGTATAACCTATAATTAAACTATATCTATCTATCTATCTATCTATCTATCTATCTATCTATCTATCTATCTATCTATCATCTATCTATCTATCTATCCACACATTCTTGTTTCAGAAGGCAAACTAGAGCAATGGCCCCCAACCTTTTGGGCCCCAGGGACCAGGTCTGTGGAAAGGTTTTTCTGTGGACCGGAGGGGGCGTGGTTTTGTGTGCTGCCTGCATCCTGTCGATGGGGCTTCGCTTGTTTGCGTGGCCTGGTTTCTGGCATGCTTCTGTGAACAGATTATGTCTAAAAGATGCTAACAAATAATGTTTGCTTAATTCAGAAATAATGGAATCAGAAATACGCATTTTAAAAAAGTGGGGTTACAAAATAGACAAGGCATTCAATTGGAAATAAATAAGACAAGAAAAAAAATGTGGGATACAAGATAGAGAAGAGCCAAGAAAAGGATCCTGATAAGGAGTTTTTACTAGAGATACAAAAGAAGTTTGTTAACGCTTTGAAAATCAAAAAGGAAACACAAAAGACAAACCAAGATTTTACACTAATGACTTTACACTAAAGAGGCCTATGACTTGGGAATCTTTGTGATGCGAAAAAGACATCTGAAGTAAAAGAAAGGAATATAAACCCCTTTACAAATTACTGATACTAGGGGTTGAAAAATTGATGATTTATGATTTTTCATGTAGAAGGGATGGGTTATGGGGAGAAGAAATAGGTGTTTGTAGCTTTATGAGAGGTGATGAGTTATTTACTTTTACTATTTACTATACTTTACTAAATACTATAGTATTTAAAATCTTTAATTTAAAAAAGGTCAAACAGACTAAGTCATTAACCATGGATTAAAATCTATACTGGTAATTGAATTCCCAGAACATATTAAACCAAAAAGAAACATTATGGCTTAATGTGATGAGTGTAGCCACTCATGTTGGAGATCATAAATACAGATTAATCAAGAGAAGAAAATATAGACCTCAGGCATATCCCAGGGTTATAAGAATAGATCTGAATAATAACACTTTTGTTCCATTTAACAGCAGCCACTAAGGAGGAAAGTTTTCGCAACAACACTCCAACAGAAAGATAAAAATGTTCTAAAGAGAGAAGACAATGATATACTGACAGATACAAACATTATAGTTCTTTTTCCCTAGGTATAATGTATACAGTATATTTACTTTTTAATATATAAAGCCTGAACAACAGATTTCATCATTCTGTGCCACTATATCTCCCTTGCCAAAACATTGAATTGTTTACAGTAATATTTCAGGAAGCTAATTTTTGACCCAGAAATAATGCAGGCTCAGAAATAAGAAAATTACTTAACAGAGTTACTTAGGCAAAAGAAGATGTTAAACTCCTCTTAAATCTATCTTGCTTCTTGTTTGATTGTTGTGCTTCTTCATCTCTCTTATATACATCTTTTCCAAAAACACCTTTCTCTAAACCTTATTAGGCTACCAACTAAATTACTTTAAAATGCACTATTAACATACATGAGTAATTATATTAGTGAGTCATAAAATTCCCCAGAAAGTTAAATACAGAGCCTTGTTTTGCAAACTATTCCAATAACAGTTGTATTCATAAGCACAGTGAATACTGCTTAGACTTGAATCCTTTAGTGGCTTTATCTTATTCAGACTCCTCCTTATTTAAGGTCCAAAAGACTCAAATTCACACTTCAGTGTGATCAAATTTTACCTGTGTTCATATGGCATTTAATCATAGCCTCAAATGCACAGAAACACAATCCAGTAACCAAGGAAAATATGGGGGAGGAGAGGGAAACTCCATTATCATAACTTTACCAACCATTTCCCCAGAACAGATGTAAGTTCATTTTCAGATATTAGTTTCTGCAAACAAGAGTTTTTGTATACGTGATGGACAGAAGGTAAGAAATCAAAACATTATCTTTGGTGTTTGAAAACTCTCTTGTACCTAGCAAGGAGCTTGTAGAAGCTATTTTGAAATAAGCAAAGATTCATCTGAGAACTACTACACATTATCAGTCATTCTTAATTATCTTCAGTACTAATTTTATAGAGGATCCTCTATTCAGTGGCTGTTTGGAATCCAAACACTGAGCCATAAACTAGGAAATTACATTTAACTGTGTTATGCAAATACAACTTGTTTGTGTATTGTTGAACCTGGATTAACTGAAAAACCATGATTAATCATAGTGGACAAGTCATGTGAGTATTAGTAAACCAGATCCATTTACAGCTTAACATTAAGCTTGAACCAATGCTGAGACGTTTAAAATATACTATGTCAATATAGGTGCCAACCTATTTTAGAGTGCAACTTTTGTGGATTTACTGGGAGCATTAAAGGCTATAATACTAGCCGAGTACCAGTTTGGTGCAGTGATTAAGGCATCAGCTAGAAACTGGGAGACTGTGAGTTCTAGTCCTGCCTTGGGCACAAAGCCAGCTGGGTGACTGCAGACCAGCCACTTTCTTTCAGCCCTAGGAGGCAGCAATGCAAACCACTTTTGAAATACCTTGCCAAGAAATTACGGGGACTTGCCCCAGCAGTCTCTGAGAATTGAACAGTAATAATAGCAGCTAATGAGGATTTGAAAGAAATGGTGAAAACTTCTGCATAAAGGAAATTTGGATAGAAAATCCCTTGTAACTATTTATGTATATAAAATCATAATACTGTGTTTTTTTTCTAGTCACAGGAAGGTTGCTGTGTTAAGGGTTGCTTAGTTAAGCAGCCCAAGAAACTCACCAAGATACAGAGTCACAATCCCAATAACATTAAACAATTTCTATTGTTTTTCAACATATATTAAGCATGTTTTACTAACATTTACACCCATTTGCCATAATTCATACTCATGAGCACTGGAGCCATTAGTATGATTAGGCAAGGTCCATCACTCTTTTATTTTTCTTGGTTATTTTAGGTTTCAGTCTCTACACTTCTGGACGCATCTATGTTCCACCTAAATTTTTGCAACATAGTTTTACAGACACAGTATTAAAATTCACCTTTGAAATACCTATAGATTTTACTGTTTTTATAGTGTTTTAGACATTTATATTGATGACTATATATTTCACTATTTTATATAGATTTATATATGTCCATAATACCAGTTGTACAGATATAAAACTACATAGTTGATTAATCTTAATTATATTTATAGTTATATTTTTACATTTTGGAAGAGGATGAAGAGGGCTCTAGCACTATTTCGACTCTCCATGTGCCGGAAGGAAGGAAGGAAGGAAGGAAGGAAGGAAGGAAGGAAGGAAGGAAGGAAGGAAGGAAGGAAAGAAAGACACAAATCCAGTTAGGAAGTTAAACATCAAATTCTGGATGTGGCCCAGCAATGTCCTAAAGTATGAAAACAAAAATCCAACATATATACTGCAAAGGTTATTCCTCTAGGACACAGGTCGGCAACCCGTGGCTCTGGAGCCACATGCAGCTCTTTCAGCCTTCTTCTGCCTCTCCCAGTCATCCTCCACCATTTGCAGAGAGAAAGAGAGACAGAATCAGAGAGGCACTTGCGTCTCTCTCTCTCTCTCTCTCTCTCTCTCTCTCTCCCTCTCCCTCTCTCTCTCAACTGTTCTCCGAGAAGCTGACAAGCTTATTGGGCAGGACTCCTGCCTTTGCTGCATCTCCACAGGAAGCAGCAGAAAGCAGGGCAGGAGAGCCAGCCCAATAAGAATGTGAAGCCAGCTTGCCAGGTGAACAGAAGATCGGAGAGAGGGGGGGGGGAGGGAGAGAGAGAGAGAACACTCATGCACAGCAGCCTCTATTTCTTTTTTAATTAAACGCTTCAATTAAAGCTCCCCTCCACCCCCTCGCATTTTGCGGCTCCCAGTGTTTTTTCCCCCTCTGGGAAACGGGTCCAAGTGGCTCTTTGAGTGTTTAAGGTTGCCGAGCCCAGCTCCAGGATGATATCAGTGGCTACTCAATACAGTAGACTGTGGCCTGATCCACACAATTTGCTATGCTACATTATAATATGGATTGTTGGTTTTGGCTTACTGCTGCTTGTAAAGTATTGTTTATGGATTAATGGGTTGAACGAGGTCGTGCAGTGTCACATTTTTCAAAGTGTGACTCCCAGTTAGCTGCCAATAGTCACACTAAATATGTATCATATCATAAGGATAATTAACTTCAAAATAGTTTAGTTGCTGTGAATGAACAAATATTAAAAATCCATCTATCATTGCAGAAAAGGATAACACTGAAATCCATGATCAAGATCATGAATTGAAAACAAATGATGTGACTGATGATCACAATTGAAAATCTAAATATTTCCTCTATTAGTCAATGTTGCTAGTAACTAATCTGGACTATGCGATTTAAATAGTACCAAAGATTTGTAATTGCAGGAATAACTACGAAGTTTCAGTTTTTGTGCAACTATGTCAGCAGTCACGTTGATAACTTAAAAAGAAAGCTGCTGTCTCTTCATTAAACAACTGATTTAAAGTGACAACTGAAGAAATCAGTTGCCATCATTTTCATTTATTCCATTATACATTGAAATTTATAAGGTCTTCAAAACTCAATCAAAAGTCAAGTAGTTCTAGCTATCCAATAATAGGTATATTATTTCTAAGCAAGTTTAAGAATCAGAAAGAGAACAGATTTATTCTCATTTCAAAATCTCTCAAGTTGGCTAATCAAACTATTCCTAAATTTTGAGCAATCATACCTAAAGCATTTAAGCAAATTTCTCCAGCTTATTTCAGTTAAGTGAAATTAGCTTTTATGATTCCACAGAATTTCAGCAACCTTTGTATTTAGTATAGTATTGATATTTAAATGTACTACACTAGGTTGACCAATACCTATGCCTGCCAATGTGTAACAGAAAATGCAATTTTCAGGGGGAATAAGTAGGTTTCTCCCAATGAATCAACCATCTTATGCAATCTTTTATTTCAGGTGACAGGCTATAAGAAGCTGTAGCATATATTAAAGTATCGTTTTCAGAACACAAAGACTGTTTCTTCTATAAATATTTCAGTTCTCATCCTTAGAATAATGGTAAGACACTAAGTGCCCCTCACCATTACTATATCCAGGGATCCTCACGGCCACAAAAATACCTCATCTTCATGCTACTGAAATGATGACGAGCTAACACATGTCAAGACTTGGTGATTGGTGTTTGGGTATACTAGTGCTTTTCAACACTATACTGGAGGAGGATTCTGGGAGTTGAACTCTATTGCCCACTTTTAAGTTGCAAGGTTGAAAAACAATGCCCTGTACCAATCTACTTCCAAAGCACAAGAAAACCCTGATCACCTCCTTTCAGTCCCTAGTCTGCAGGTCCATAGTTAATGGAACTTGCCATTTAATAAAAAGGAGATGTACAGCAGTCATCTATTTCACGGCAATACAATGTTCCTTTAACAGGTAAGGACTGCCCCACAAAGCCTGAACGGTCACCTTTTCTCCCAGTCCAAATGTAAGCATGAAACTCCACCCCCTTCTCAACTGTTATGCACAATTCCCATTGCCCTATATCCTCAAAGTCTACTCATCCACTCTCTCATTTTAGCTCCTTCCCCCACCTATGTCCTCCAGAAGCGGGGGAAGGCCATACTGCTATTCCCATAACTCTCAGCCAGCACAGTCAAGGATTGTGGGACTGGGGAGCATTTAGCATCAGACAGCTGGACGGCACCAGCTTGGGAAGTCAGGACTGCTTCAACTCTTCAACCCCTTCATAGAGTTTCAGATTGCTTATTGACCCCCATATGAAAATAATTTAATAAATACGACTTTAATAGTACTATTATTAACAGTAGTAATTAATAAAGACACTTCCAAGGCCATTCTCGCCGGCAGCTGTCTATCCGACCCTGGGTAACTCTGCCCCAACACCAGGCACCTCACCTGCAAGACTAGGTAGCGGAGACCCTAAAACAATCAGACCCTCGTCATTTATTTATAAACCCACCATAAAAATAACACAAGGAAGCAAACGCACCAAATGCTCCTTCCTATTTTCGACCCCTTAGTGACCCCTTGTTCTCATGAGAATATTGACGATCCCTTATATCGACCCCTCATTAACCCCCAGCCGTTCACTTGACCCCCTTTGGACTCTCCCAAGTCATTTGCAGATCTTTTGGACAGTCCTTTTTGGTGGTCGGTATCGATTCTGCCTCCATTCTGAAGGAGCAGCCGAGACACGAAGGCTAATAATCCTAGGACAGGGGTAGGCAACCTCGGCTCTTTTAGGACTCGTGGACTTCAACTCCCAGAATTCCTGAGCCAGCCAAGCTGGCTCAGGAATTCTGGGAGTTGAAGTCCACGAGTCCTAAAAGAGCCGAGGTTGCCTAACCCTGACCTAGGAGAAGCCAGGGGGGGTCCACAAGGGGCCTCTTGCGCTTTCCGGGGAGCAATGAGGCCTCCTCATCTCCTCTCCGGGTCCGAAGGCCCCCGCCCCAGGCAACCCCTCCGGCCTCACCTGCGCTGCCGATTTCCATTCATGGACTCGGCGCGGCCGCTCTGTCGGATGCGGGGGGGGGAGGGCAGCGCTCCGGTTCTTCCTCCTGCTCAGTTCGCGCCGTCCCGGTCCGGACCGGCCGGGCCTGAGGGGGCGGCGGTGGAGACGGCGGATTTTTTTCCTCCTCTGCCTCGCAGCCCGAAGTCGGGTCGCCCTTTCTTCTTGCGCTGCTGCTGCTGCTGCTGTTCCTGCCTCAGCCCAATCCGGCCTTTCGTTCAGCTGCGGGCTCCGGAGGTGGCCAAGCAGGCGGAAATTGCGTGGCCGCCCGCAGCCCAGCTCGCCCGCTGCTCCGCCGCTGACCGACTGAGGGACCCGAAGGAGCCCAGCTCTGAGGAGAGCGGTCTTCGGCGTTTGAGGGGGCGCGCATGCGCCACCGCACTCTTTCCCCCGCTCGTTCCGGAAACCCCTCCCTTCTCGACTCTTTGGTTAGCAGCTGCTCTTCAGCCTTCCTGCGGGCCTGCGAGGGTGGGGGAAGGGGGAAGGGAAGAGGGGACGTTCTACTACTCTATACGCCTCACAAAAACCGAGTAGCACGCATGCGTATTTTAACTTCGGTTCCGGCCGCCGGAAGTCCCTCCTCGACCTCAGACTTCTGCTCTCTATAATTCCTTCCTCCCGCGCAAGTTCGCGCTTCGCTCGCTTAGCTCACTACGCACGCGCGAGTCTGTTGCTGGGCCGCTCCTCCAAGAGCGACGAAGAGGCGGGGCTTCTCGCAAAGGAGCATGAAGCGGGCTCTTTTTTTATCATTTTGTTGGCGAGTGATCCAGTGGTTGAGAGTTGCGAGTTCGAATCTAAGGCCAGGCAATAACTAATGACCAGCAATACCAAAAGTTAAATGAGCAGTGGTTTTAACTAACATTTGCTTCTTTAATCCTAGCTGTCTCTGCGAGAATTTGAATTGTACAAACGGAATTGCTTCTCTTTTCTCACCATAGCTGGATGGAACAAGCCAATTTAACACATTGCACGAACCAAATGTACAGCAGTTTGCTGTACCATCCCTTCCAACCTCAATTCGGGGTTGTTGTTTTTTTTGTAAGATCAGTGACTAGGATGGGCATGGGAATACTGATCAAATCTGCAGATTAAGTGAAAAGAGAGGAGAGATTTAACTCTGGAAGTTGGAAATATCAAAGCAATTTTGGAAAAAGAAATGGGCTGAAAGCCTCAGAATAAAATTAATTAAGAGACAAATCTAAAGCTTTAGGAAGCAAAAATGAAGTGCACAGGTGTATTTTGTTTCAGTGTTAAAGAAGATACCACTGAATCAGAGAATGGAAACGCTGGAGAAGTTTTGGAGGTGCCATTTTGGTGTTTCTTAAACTTTTTCCTCCCTGGACCCCTTCCCATTTTTTGTATAGGTTGCATTTGATATTTACCATATTAGAAATTAAAATTGATGCATTCATAGAATACTGGTGTAAAAATAAAAACATTATTAAACCCATTATTAACATATTCTTCATGAAAAACCCATTTTTTAACAAAAAACAGCATCCCCTGGATGGTATTCTTTTAACAATTTATATCATTGAGTTCTTCCTCTCTGACTTGGTTGTTTCCTTGCAGATGTTTCATTACTCTTATCTTGCGGCGATAAGGACGGCGAAGTCTAACTACTTTGCCGCCCTTATCGCGTCCGCAGATAATCGCCCGGCCGCCCTGTTTAGGGTGACTCGCTCCCTCCTTAACCAGGAGGTGAGAGAGGATCCCTTGCAGGGACGAGCCGAGGAGTTTAGTCATCATCTGGCGGACAAAATCGCTCGGATCCGGACCGGTCTGGACTCTGACTGGGCAGAGTCTGACGTGGAGGAATCAGGCGGTCTTGAGCATGTTATCTGGACTGAGTTCGACCCTGTTTCCCCTGATGATGTGGACAGGATCATGGGGAGACTGAGCACCACCACCTGTTTGTTGGATCCGTGCCCCTCCTGGCTAGCTTATGCGGCTCGGGAGGGAACACGAGGCTGGTTCCATGCAGTAATAACTGCTTCTTTGAAGGAGGGTGTCTTCCCTGCCGCCTTGAAGGAGGCGGTGGTGAGGCCCCTTCTCAAGAAGCCTGCTTTGGACCCGGCTGTTTTAAACAACTATCGTCCAGTCTCCAACCTTCGCTTTCTGGCGAAGGTTGTTGAGAGTGTGGTGGCGCATCAGCTCCCTCTGTTCCTGGAGGAAACTGATTATCTGGACCCGTACCAATCGGGCTTCAGGCCCGGACACAGCACGGAGACGGCATTGGTCGCGCTGGTGAATGATCTCTGGAGGGCTAGGGACAGGGGTTGCTCCTCTGTCCTGGTCCTATTAGATCTCTCAGCGGCTTTCGATACCATCGACCATGGTATCCTGCTGCGGCGTCTCAGGGGGTTGGGAGTGGGAGGCACCGTTCTACGGTGGTTCTCCTCCTACCTCCAGGGCCGCTCGCAGTCGGTGTTGACAGGAGGGCAGAGATCCGCCCCGAGGTCTCTCATTTGTGGAGTTCCTCAGGGGTCGGTCCTCTCGCCTCTCCTGTTCAACATCTATATGAAGCCGCTGGGCGAGATCATTCGTGGTTTCGGGGTGGGGTATCACCAGTACGCTGATGATACCCAACTTTTTCTTTCCACCCCGAACCAACCCAGCGATGCCCTCTCCGTGATGTCCCGGTGCCTGGAGGCGGTTCAGGTCTGGATGGGGAGAAACAGGCTTCGTCTCAATCCCGCCAAGACTGAGTGGCTGTGCATATCGGCATCTCGGGTTAACCAACTTATTCCACCTCTAACGATGGGGGGTGAGGTGTTACCCCCCGTTGATAGGGCTCGCAACTTGGGCGTCCTCCTGGACTCACGGCTCAATTTTGAAGACCACATAGGAGCCGTGACCAGGGGGGCTTTTGCACAGGTTCGCCTGGTGCGCCAGTTGCGTCCCTATCTGGACCGAGACGCCCTACGCACAGTTACTCATGCGCTTGTTACCTCCCGTCTGGACTACTGTAACGCTCTCTACATGGGGCTGCCCTTGAAGACCACTCGGAGGCTTCAACTGGTGCAGAATGCGGCCGCGCGAGTTGTAATGGGGGTCTCCCGATACTCCCATGTAACACCTCTACTCCGTGAGCTGCATTGGCTTCCGGTTGCCCTCCGGGTGAAATTCAAGGTGCTGGTTATTACCTATAAAGCCCTACATGGCCTGGGTCCGGGCTATTTGAGGGAACACCTGCTGCCGGCATCAAACGCCCTTCGCCCAGTGCGCTCCCACAGGGAGGGTCTGCTCAGGGTGCCGCCGGTGAGAGATTGCCGGCGGGTGACACCCAGGGATAGGGCCTTCTCAGTGGGAGCGCCTGCCCTCTGGAACCAGCTGCCGGTGGAGCTGAGGACTGCCCCCGACCTCCGATCATTCCGCCGGGGCCTGAAGACCTGGCTCTTTGAGCTCTCGGGCCCAGGCTGAGGAGAAATTTTAATTGGGGTTTTAAGTATACAGGGTCAATTTAATATTTTTTAATTTGGTTTTTTAACTTTTGTATGGTGGATTTTTTAATTTCCTGTAAACCGCCCTGAGTCCTCAGGGAATAGGGCGGTATATAAATGTGAATAAATAAATAAATAAATACTCAGCTACAGTAGGTAACATCATCAGTGCAAGTCAGTGTGGGGTTTGCTCTCTGTTTATATGCCAATTTTGGGGAGGAGTAGTTTATTATTTATAAAAGGTAAAGGTTCCTCCGCACATGCGTGCTAGTCGTTTCCGACTCTAGGGGCCAGTGCTCATCTCCGTTTCAAAGCCGAAGAGCCAGCGCTTGTCCGAGGACGTCTCCGTGGTCATGTGGCCGGCATGACTAGACGCCAAAGGCGCACGGAACACTGTTACCTTCCCACCGTAGCGGTCCCTATTTTTCTACTTGCATTTTTACGTGCTTTCGAACTGCTAGGTTGGCAGAAGCTGGGACGAGTAACAGGCGCTCACTCTGTTACGCGGCACTCGGGATTCGACCCGCCAAACTGCCGACCTTCTGATCAACAAGCTCAGCGTCCTAACTCACTGAGCCACCGCGTCCCTTATTATTTATACGCCACCTTTATTATTTCTACAAATAACTCAGTAACATATCTAAAATACCTTCCTCCTCCTATTTTCTCCACAACAACCCTGTGAAGTGGGCTGTGCTGTGCTGGGCTAGGCCATGGAGGTCTTCTAGTCCAACCCCCTGCTCAGGCAGGAAACCCTATACCAGGGGTCTTCAAACTTGGCCCTTTTATGACCTGTGGACTTCAACTCCCAGAATTCCCCAGCCAGACCCCTGCCCTATACCATTTCAGACAAATGATTGATCAATCTCTTCTTAAAAACTTGCAGTGTTGGAGCATTAACTTCTGAAGGCAAGTTGTTCCACGGATTGTTCTCACTGCCCAAAGTCAGCCAACTAGCTTTCATCCCTAAGGCAGGTCTTGAACTCACAGACTCCTGGTTTCTATCCTACTGCTTTAACAACTAAACTTGTATGCTCTTGTATGGTCTTCTCCTTGGTGGTTCCCTTATTAGAGTATTGATTAGGGAACTACCAAGGAGAATATCATACTCCTGAAAATTCACCTTGCTGGTTTTTGCCCAATCTTCTAGCTTGTCAAATTTCCTCCTGAATCTTCTGATTGTTTTGTAAGGGGTTGCTATTCCTTGGAGTAATATTGGGTTACCAACTATGAGTAAGAGTGGGTGCAAAACTAGAGTGTTTTTTCTATTTAACATTAATTAGCATTAGCAGAAAGGACAATGTCTAAATTACAGGAGTTGTGAGTTCCATTTTATTCTGCTTTGATCAGACTGCTGTACTACCCTCCCTTCTGAGCACTGTATTTTAAGAGCAACTATTCAGAGAAATTGGAACAGATTGAGAAGGGGGAAATTACATGATCAGGGCCTAGAAACCAGGCACTAGGAGCGGTGATGCAAGGAAATAGGAATGTTAGCCTTTAGAAAAAAAATGATAGCATTCTTGAAATACTTGAAAAGGCATCAAACAAGAACGCAAAAAGTCCTATTGTGTTTTATCCAGAGTGCATGACCCAAAATAATAAGATTTTAAGTTTCAGGAAAATCCCAACAGAATTTTTGAAAAAGCTTCTTATGGGTAAGTACGGGGCATGAAAAATTGGATATACTCTCAACTAAGATAGTCATCTGTCTGGGACGCATTTTTAAATTGCTGAGGTGAAGGAACAATGCTGTACAACAATAAAATAATATTCTTGGAATCCTGCAATCTTTCTTTCTTGATTTGACCTACCTTAAAAGTTTGATATCAAGTCTTAAAACCCTTTTATTGCTTTTCAGAATATTACATCATGGGGTTTTTTATGCTATCTTAATGTTTAAAATGTCCATATGCTGCATCTCTTCTATTTAGATTGTTTTCTTGTATTTGCTCAATGGAGCATGATGTGTTTCGGAGAAAACAGATTTTCTGAGAAGGATCAAATAAGGAAGGAAGGAGGAAGGGAATGGAAGATTTTTCACTGAAAATAACGAAACTTTACAGTACTAACCCATTTTCTCTTCTCTGGGTTGCAATCATTCTAAAACAGGGGTCTTCAAACTTGGCCCTTTTATGACTTGTGGACTTCAACTCCCAGAATGCCTGGTCAAGTGGATTGAGACAATACTAGTAACTCAACAAAGCCTATCTTGCAACTCCTTTCTGATCTACAGTGTTATAGTTCATAGAGTTATTGGCCTCTTGATTTATACTACACCCCATCTGACTACCAGAGGAGCTGGATTAAAGAATACAGCTCTCTTTGAATACATGAATTTTATAAATGGCTTCAATTTTCAGGATTGCAAGAGAGTCAAAAAAATTGTTTTTCATTCTCTAAAAGTCCTTGGTCAGGGCAGCACCTGCTTAATACAGAGCATAATTTACAGACATTCCAAAGAGAACAAGGTCATTTGAAAACACCTGATGCAAAGGTCACACATAGACACCCAAAGAATAGACTGAGCAGAAATATTCTTTGATATACTAGACCAGGGGTGCGCAACTGTGGCCCCTTTATGACTTGTGGACTTCAATTCCCACAATTCCTGAGCCAGCCATGCTGTCCTGAACCAATTGCCACCAAGCAGCTGCACCTCATGTACCATGAGACTACAACTCCCAGCCAGCACAAAGCTTCTGCCAATTGCAATCCTAGCATAGCTAAAAGGCACTAGGATGGAATAACTGTCCTAGAAGAAAGTTAAAACAAAATAAAACAAAATAAAACTAACAATATAGTATTGTTTCCTCCCTTTGTTATGTCCTGTTTCACCCCCTTATTGTTGAATTTATGATGGTTATAGAAAGATATGCTATTATTATTATTATTATTATTATTATTATTATTATTATTATTATTATTAAAAAAATCAAATAAAGCCCAGTTTACTACTGTCAATCAAGGTTATGCAGCAATAGTTTAAACCCAGTGAATAAAACAGAACATGCAACGCTCAATTTCAAATAAACACAAACACACACACAAATCAAAGCTACACAGACAGATGTGTTTTGTGAACATTCTGTATTTACACATCCACGCTTCCTTGTAACAGGTTAAAAAAAACTGTTTTGAACATAGACTAGAATTGCCATCGGTTTAAAACTTTCACAATTATTTAGAAGTGCAAAATTACATGCGCATGTGTGATACGGGTTTTGTTTCTTTATTATTATTATTATTATTGCTGTTCTGCTGCGTGGCTCTCACAAGATAGAACCAGCACAACAAGTTTGCACTGGGCTGCCAAGATGCTTTTTAACACTTGAATAAAAAGGAGGGAGGGAGAGAAGGAAAAAAAAATACTGGAAGTTGCATCTTTTCTACAACGTCAGCTTTTTATGGTCAGTGGTTTGTTTCGTTGGTCCCAAAACGATAAGGAGAAAACAAAGAAGCAAAAAAAAAAAGAAAGCATCAGTAACTTTTCTTTTGAGAACAGTCTTTAGGAGGGAAAAAAACAACATTTTGTACAATTTTCAACAGATTGGGGGGGGACTGCTCTTTCAGACAAAAGCTCCTGGCACCGTTTAAAGTTGTAGAACAAGAGCTCAGAAAGGCATTTGCATCCAATTACGGATATTTTGACCAGAACGCAAAAGTACTGGGGAAGGTTCTGAAGCAACCACCAAATTAAAAAAACAAAAACCACCCATGCTTCCATTTACAACTTCTCAAGTGAATTTTTCCTTAGGTCGGGAATGGGGGGAACTTCTCGCTTTCCAGGTGTTGCTGGCTTCCAACTCTGATAATCCCCACCCAGCGTAGATAATGGGGTTGAGATGATGTACGTTGGAATCCAGCAACACCTAGGTGGAGGTGCGTTCTCCGCCCGTGGGAGTTGGTTTCCGAACATTTCGTTACCAGGCTAGGTAACATCTTCAGCGGAGTTTAGGGAATGTCAGTGTTGATGTTCTTCTACTTAGAAGGGCTTTGGGTGGTCAGTAGGTGGAAATGTGATGGAACCACACACAAAGCCCTTTTAAGCAGAAGAACACCGACCTTTCCGAAATTCCGCTTAAGATGTTACCTATCCTGGCAACGAAACTTTCAGAAACCAACCCATAAGCTCAAGAGAACGCATCTCCACCCTCCTCCTACACCCGAGCTACAGATATTTACCACTATCACAAAACTAGATCAGTGTTTCTCAGCCTCGGCAACTTGAAGAGATACGGACTTAATCTCCCAGAATTCCCCAGCCAGCTCTTCAAGCTGCCGAGGTTGAGAAATACTGACCTAATGCTTGAGATACACCATCTTTACTGTAAACATCCAGGATGAAGGAATTCAGGCTAGTTCTGAATCCAGGTCCTTGCGATGCCAGCTTCGAATGTGGGAGCAGGGCCCACCGCTCAAACCACTGGATTCCAATCTTCTATCGGGCCTTATTTTACATTTCTTCTTGCTTTTTGGAACCTTATCTGCCCACTCCCTTTTCCTTTGTTCAGATCTAAGCAGTCCTTCGGAACAAGCAGCAGTGCAGGCAAAAGTAAAAACAATCATCACAAAATCCAACAATCGACAGCTACATTTGTATGGTGCATTCACGCCCGCCCCCCTCCCCGTCCCTCATCCACACAACCTGTGGGAAATCAGCAACGTTTCCAACCACAGAAGGAGGGTGGGGGGGAAGGCATATCACAAGGAATACAGGTTAAGGTGCAAGGCAAAATATCCCGAAACAGGTTTTTATTATTATTATTATTATTGTTTTGCAGATCTCACAAAACACCCGTGCATTGTGCAACGACAGCAGCAACAGCCACACTTAGTGACGGAGGGAGAAGCTGAAGCAGAGAACCGTTTCCTCTTTGGGGTGCACTCTCAGGTGCACTTCTGCCTCCAAAAGGCAGAAGAAGGTTTTGCCCAAGCGAAGCAGGAATGCAATAGGTAGCTTGTGTTACGTAGCACATGCAGGGGTGGTTAGCCCAGTTCTTAAAACATCAAAATGAAAAAAAAAGAAAAGAGGAGGGGAAATTGCCCCAAACTTAGAAAATATGGTTTCAAAGAGGTTGCAGCAATTACACATTATTTACGGCACTTTGTGAAAACTCTGCATGCACCAGGTGGGGGGAGGTGAGGAAGTGGGGTTGGGTTGGATGAGGAAAGCGCTTGCCATTTACATCCCCTTAATCATGCCACAGACCCCTCCATTAAAAGCAGCAACCTAACTGTGGAGTGCAAAAAAAATGAAAAGGGGGTCCACTGGTAACAATTCAAGTCCTGGAGGTTTGGTGTTGGTTTTAAAGTGTTGGCTGTTGTGGTTTTGTCAAAGCTCCAAGTTTCTTTCGGATTCTCTTTTCCCCCCCATGCTCCCCGTTCTGCAAATGCCCAAGTCATTTATTCTTGCTCAAAAATACTTTACTGTCACAGTCTCAGTGCTGGTGTCGGAAATGAGAACCTACTCCAGGCAGAAGGAGGCAGATGGGGCGAAGAGACACCAAGAAAAACTCAAAATGTTATTCTGGTTTTGTTTTGTAAATGCCTTTTCACGCAAAAGCTGAGAAGGGGACAGGCAAGCAATAATCACAGACAAGGGACTGGATGAAGGCTGGTAGGTGAGTTCGCCGTGCAGGCACTTGGTTAAGCAATGTTGGCTTTCGATCTTGATGCTTCAGTTCGAGAGCAGGTGCCCGGGGCAAAACAATGCCAACCTTGGAGAATTCAAAGCAGCTAAGAGGAAGGAAGGAAGGAAGGAAGGAAGGAAGGAAGGAAGGAAGGAAGGAAGGAAGGAAGGAAGGAAGGAAGGAAGGAAGGACTTGGATGGATGAGGGGGAGGGATGGTGGATGGATGAGGGAGGAAGGAAGGGAGGGAGGGAGGGAGGGAGGGAGGAAGGAAGGAAGGAAGGAAGGAAGGAAGGAAGGAAGGAAGGAAGGAAGGAAGGAAGGAAGGAAGGAAGGACTTGGATGGATGAGGGGGAGGGATGGTGGATGGATGAGGGAGGAAGGAAGGGAGGGAGGGAGGGAGGGAGGGAGGGAGGAAGGAAGGAAGGAAGGAAGGAAGGAAGGAAGGAAAACTGAACCCACAATCTACATTATTCATGTTTGAAAGATCAACCAGCTCCATCCACATTAAGTAGAGCAACAGACAAGTTGCTCAGAGGCCATCTGAGATACAGCACCATGTCAGAAGTTTCCACCTCCACTGTCAGGCTGGTGCATTCCCACAGCAGTTGTTAGCATTGTGGTTAAAGAATACAAACTCACAATCAAACTGCAAAGCACCCAACTGGGTTCTGTTCTGAGTGGCCTGTTGGTTTGCATAGCTTTCGGATGGGTTCACATTCTGCCCTGTGGGATGTGGTGAAGTGGGGGAAGGCGGGGTGGTGGGGGGGGTGGAGGGAGGGAGAAGAGATAAGGCCTAAAAAAAAGAGAAGAAATCTAACACTGAACTTGAAGTTGGAAGCACACAGTCCACAAGTCTCACCCCACAAAGGGCAGGGGTGTGTGACAAAAACTACAAGAGAGTTGTACAGCTCTATGGCAGAGATGGGATCTGATGCTGTGGCTGATGTTGAAAGCTCCCTTTGGCATTCAAAGATAAAACTCTGAAGCGACAATACGATTTGGAGACAACTCACGGCAACAGGCTTCCTTCTGAGCTAAAACAGCCAAAATCAGATTGCAAAGGGTCAGCACAGGCCAGGATATTTCCTATCTTTCCTATTCAAGATGTTTCTTGCAGGAAGGAAAACAGGCATTCTCAGCCATGGGTAGAAGGACTGGTTTGTTTTATCCCTAGAAAATCAGGAGCCATTTCCCATTTCTATAGACAATAGCAAAGTGCGTTTTAATGTTCTGATCTCAAAGCAAGCTGGAGAAGCAGGCTTGGTTTAGGTCCACCTTCCCTGTCATGCTAGATAGAAAATCAGCAGAAGGCTTGGGAGACATTGGAGTTACACAACTGCAATAGATGAAACCGTAATTCCTTCACTATACAGCACAAGGATTCTGAAGTGGCTGGGCCATTCCCGGGGAAACTCAGCCACCTGTAAATCTTCTTGATATAATTCCAATTTGAGTTTTTGTGGTGACCAAGCAGTCTACTTGGTGAGCTGTAAAAATATTCCCAAACGTGGAGAGATTAAAGGAGGAAGATGATGTAAACACTGAGAATTTGAGTGTAAGTTTTGGCAATAGACTCGGCATCGTATAAAAATACTTGATAATAAAAAATTTCATCCATATATTAAAAAAATCAGGACGTGAATTGATAGCAGAGTTCTTTTTTTTGTGCTTGCAGGGCAGACAAAAACTTTCTTCCTTTTACACACACCCTGTTCATCAGAAACGCAGCGTTCTTTAAATTAAAAAGGAGGGGGGGGAAATCACCACACAAAAAATACATCAAAAGCAATTCAATCCATTGCAATTCATCATATTTTTTTTTCAAAAAAAAGCAGGTTTTATCATCAGCAGTTCTCCAAATTTCTATGTCAGGATAAAAGTGCACAGAATTTTAATCCACCACAAGGCTGCGAGCTAACACGAAATGGTATGCTTGGTGAACAGCAACAAAACCCCGAACCCAGACACTTTCAAGCTAGAGATCTGGACCACACCAAGTCAAATCAAGAGCATTGGTTGGATTTCCTTTCCTTTTGTTTTCTTTTCAGTTTGAAGGGTGAAAAAAAATGTCAACGTTTTGCAGCATTGTAGTAAGGCACTCGCCCACAGTGTGTTTATGCCGCATTAAAAGGGTGGCAGCCAACTCACTTTTTAAACAGACGGAAGACAAATTTCCTTTTGTGGTTAAGTGCTGCGGGTACCTTACACCATTATTAAACAGAAAGGGGAGAAAAATTCATTTCTTTTCTTCTGTGGAGGAGGGGTAAGTGTGTTAAAATTCATCTATAAACTACTGGCTTCTTTTCTTCTTCGCCAATTAAAGCATTTTGTATCCTAAAATATTAGTTTTTATAAAATCTAGTCATCTGTTTTAAGGCTCTACAAGTCCCTCCCCTCCACCCCACCCTGAACCAATAAGAAACAGCACTTTGATTGGGGCGTTAAAGAAATGGAATTCTTCTTATTTCACAGTCAGAAGTCTACTATTGTGTCTCCTGTCTCTCCTGCCCACCATCCCAGTGATGAAAACCTGTTTGTTTGTTTTTTTAAACTGAAAGACAGATTCCTTCCCTCGGGTTCAATATTTTGCATTTGTTTGGTCAGATAACTGGAAAGCCTGAAAAACAGAAAGTCTCTCGTTTTAATACTACAAAGGTGTGTCCATCCAGTTAAGCAGTTCTCCTGCACTGACCCTGGAAAACACGGGTGGTTTCCTAGAAATGTTTTGTCCGCGGCCTGCAGTGATCTCCCCATTGGATAACCACAAGGTGCTCCAATGCTTCATTTCTTTCTTCTTTCTCTTTCTTTTGCTTCCTTCCTTCTTTCTTTCTTTCTTTTTCTTTCTTTCTTTTCTTTCTCTTTTCTTTTCTTTCTATGGCTCCTACAAATCGGAAAGCTTTCTGGAGTGAGGTAAAAATGTTGGGCTTTCAAGCAAAGTACATGGTACGTAAAGTGTCCTGATGAACTTGCACAGCCTTGGCGAGAGCTTGAGGGTCTCGGCCGTTGCTCTGGCCAGAGATGTGACTGCCTTCTCCGCTAAAAGGGGCAAGAGGGAAAGGAATGGGGGATGAAACAAGAGCATTAATTAGAACGCAAAAGGGATGAGGATGGCAGATTGTTCTTGGCAGGGAAATCACTGTCAGCCAAAATGGCAAAGCTTTATTCCAAGGAACTTTTAAGACTTCAACTCCCAGAATTCCCCAGCCAGCATCTTAAAAGTTGCCATAGTTGGGAAACACTGCTGTAGACCAGGGTTCCCCAACCTTGGCCCCTTTATGACTTGTGGACTTCAACTCCCAGAATTCCTCAGCCAGCAAGGCTGGCTGAGGAATTCTGGGAGTTGAAGTCCACAAGTCATAAAGGGGCCAAGGTTGGGGAGCTCCGCTCTAGACAAACTGCACACCTGTGTTAAATAAAAAGTTTGTTCTTTTCCTCCTCCGAAAGTCTAAAAGGGTGCTGGAGACAAACTAGGGGGACAAAAACTTTTCCAGGCTGGAGGTGGCTTTCCGCCTTTGGACAACAGGCTGGAGAATTGGGAGGGAGGGCTGAACAATTCTGTGAGCGGAGAGGAGGCCTATCTTTGATTAAGAGAAAATATAGGTGGTCCTCGACGTACAACAGTTCACTTAATGATTGTTTGAAGTTACAACGACACCGAAAAAAGTGGCCTATGACCATTTTTCATGACCGTTGCAGCATCCCCAGGGTCATGTGATTTATGTATGGATGCTTGGCAACTGATTCATATTTATGACGGTCACAGTGTCCCAGGGTCATGCGATCCCCTTTTTGCGACCTTCTGACAAGCAAAATCAATGGGGAAGCCAGTTTCACTTAACAACCGTGTTACTAGCTTAACAACTGCACTCTCGCTTAACAAGAGTGGCAAGGAAGGTCGTATAATGGAGCAAAACTCACTTAACAAACGTCTCACTTAGCAACAGAGATTTGGGGCTCAATTGTGATCATAAGTCGAGGACTACCCGTACTGTTAATATAATTTCTTTCCAGAGATACTTAATAATTTCCCACTCATGCACCCTCCCCTCCCCCCAATGTAAATAACAACTTCCAAGCCACGATTTAGCTGCCATACCTGTCTCTTCTCTAAAGAAGAGGCAATATTGTTTGACAACTTTTTGTTACCGGGCTGAGTAATGTTATCAGTGTACTGGTAATGACATTTTCTTCAAGAAAATAACCCAACTCCAAGAACACCAGGAACACAACCTCTAACTCACTAGCTCCATCCAGTGGTGGACATTGGACTCTGCAAGAAGCATCTTCGTGGGGGATGGTGGAAGGTCCAAGCTACGGCAGAGGTCCGCAACCTTTTGGGCACCTGGGACCAGTTCCGTGGAGAGAGGTTTTTCCGTGGACCGGAGGTGTTGTGGTTTTGTGTGCTGCCTGCATCCCACAGATGGGGCTTTGCTTGTTTGTGCGGCCTGGTTGCTGGCATGCTGCGGCCCGGTACTGGGCCACGAACCAGGGGTTGGAGACACCTGAGCTACGGTACTCACCTGTCATGCTCTTTGTCGACAAGGTGATATCGTGCCCGGAAGGCCACCAATCGGGCATAGTATGCTGGTGCTGGGATAGAAACAGAGCGGGTACAACGAACGTAGGTGTGGCAAAGCTGGTAGGTAAGAATTTGAAGCTCATCTGCTGTGAACCGGTTATCATCCCAAAGCACGTAGTAATGGGAGGGTCTGCTCGTACCCTAGAGGAGAAGGAAGGAAATGGAATGAAAGAGTCGAGAAACATTACCAGCACAACAATGAAAGGATGCTTAGGTGGTGTTGAAGGACAGAAATATATATACAGGTAGTTCTCGACTTACAGCAGTTCATTTAATGACCGCTGGAAGTTACAATGGATTGAAAAAAGTGACTTAGGGCCTTTTTTCACACTTACTACCATTGCAGTGTCCCCATGGTCACGTGATTACAATTCAGACACTTGGCATATCTGACTTATATTTATGTCGGTTGCAGTGTCATCTGACCATTTTTTGCAACCTTCCGACTAGCAAATTCAATGGGGAAGCCAGATTCCCGTAACAACCATGTTACTCACTTAAGAACTGCAAGTGCCCTTTTGGGGTAAAGGGTTAGTTGGAAGATGGGCCCTAGAGGGATCGGCTGCAGGGGTTGGAAGCAAGAGGGAGCAAATGACAAAAGCACCATGGGTTCCTGCAACACACATTCTACCTTGGGTTCAGTTGTGGTGATGTTGTGTGCATATACCAGGGGTATTATTATTTTTTTATTCCATTTATATCCCGCCCTTCTCCGAAGACTCAGGGCGGCTTACAAACTTAGCAGTAGCCTTCATTCTATGTATATGCCTGCTTATTAGGGCTTTCACACACACCCCAAGCAGCATTATTACAAAGTCAGCTTAATTGCCCCCAACAATCTGGGTCCTCATTTTACCTACCTCGGAAGGATGGAAGGCTGAGTCAACCTTGAGCCTGGTGGGACTCGAACCTGCACTAACTGCAGGCAGCTGGTGTTACTTAAGGAGGCATTAGCCCACTGCTCCACCAAGGTAGGCAACCTTTGCTCTTTTATGACTCGTGGACTTCAACTCCCAGAATTCCTGAGCCAGCCATGCTGAGGGGAAAGGGAGAGGTTTCCAGACTGAGCCATGCTGGCTCAGGAATTCTGGGAGTTGAAGTCCACGAGTCATAAAAGAGCCAAGGTTGCCTAGCCCTGGCATATGCAAAAAAGGATGGAACTAGCTGTGCGACAGTGAATCCGGTGAATCTCGGGAATGCTTCGGCTTGATCCAACTTGGAATTGCTCTCTGTGCTTGCTCTTTCCAGCCTCTGGGATTGGCTCTGTGTTTTGATCCTTGGACAAGATTTTGGCTGCTGTGGCTGTTGCTCTTCCTTACCACAGCAAAGATCTTCTGATTTCCAGATCTTGTCTTCCAGATGATACAAATTCTGCTCCTACAAAGACTCCTCAGCTGAGACTGGAATTTCCATTGCTAAGTGATGAAGTCATTAAGGGATTCATCATGTGACCGCACCCAATTTTATGATTTTTTTTGCCAGAGTTAAGCAAATCACGGTCGTTAAGTGAAACCAGGTTCCCCCCCTCCCACACACCGACTTTTCTTGATGGAAGGTTGCAAATGGCCACCTGCGATGCTGAAATCATGGTAAACACATGCTTGGTTGCCAAGTGCCTGGATCACAATCACATGACCATAAAGATGCTGTAATAGTCCTAAATGCGAGGACCAATCGTCACTTTTTTCAGCGCTATCATTAACTTGGAACAATTGCTAAAACAAATGGTCGTAAATCAAGGACTATCTGAACCCCTCAGAGGATCGGTGGCAGTCTGAAATGTCTTCTTGAGATTATGGTTGATTTGTTTCATTCACTAATTCAGTTCGGCTGCTCCCCTCCCCCCCCCAAAATTGTGGCCTTCCATCCCTAGGATTTGCAGCCAGAGCAGGGAATGCTGGGAAGTGAAGTCTACTCCATCCGGAAGGAGGCTGCCTTACCCCTCCCTGCCAGGAAGCCGCTAAAAACAAGTACCTGAATGCCGGCATGACTGCACAGGTAGAAGTCAAACTCAAAGGGGTGAGTAATGTTCGTATCAACTGTAGTTCCTGCTGGTATGTTCCCACTTTTGCCAATCTGCAAAAAGGGAGAGAGAGAGAGAGAGAGAGAGAAAGAAAATAAAGTTAAACACAATAGAAAAAGCAAAGGATACCAAACAAAGTGTGACCAGGTTTCCATAAAAAATTGCCAGGACTTTTAACTGTACAATTTTGCACTGCAGTTTGAGTTACAGGGAGTCCTCGAATTACAACCATTCATTTAGTGACCATTTGAAGTCACAACGGCACTTATGATGGTTTTCATACTTACAACCATTGCAGCAGCAGCACGCACATACCCCATGGTCATGTGATCAAAATTTGGACGCTTGGCAATTGACTCATAGTTATGACACCTGCGCTGTCCTGGGGTCATGTCCTCACCTTTTGTGACTTTCTGACAAGTAAAGTCAGTGGGGAAGCCAGATTCACTTTTAACAACCGTGTTACGAACTTAACAACTGCAGTGATTCTCCCAACAACTGTGGCAAGAAAAATGGGGCAAAACTCACTTAAGAACTGTCTTGAAGTTGTTAATTTGGGGCTCGGTTGCGGTCGTAAGTCAAGGACTACCTGTATGGGCATGTGGTTTATCTATCATAATGCATGGTTTGGGGGGTGAGGTGGGGGGTGGGGGTAAGGCTTTCTCACAGCTTTTACATCTGTGATCCTGCAACTTCAGCTTTATCTAAATCAGTGTTTCTTAACCTATCTGACCGAATTAGTTCCTTTCCTGGGCTCAAATCATTTCACTGCTCGACAGAGAGACTCTGTGGTTCTACCCAAGCACAGCACCAGTCCAATCACAAACAAGCACATGGCTCCATGATAGCCAGGACACACACTAATCTCACACATACACAAACATGTTTTAGCACCACCGATTTAAACTTTGAAAAGAGTTGAAGGCAAGTCTTGATGCTCAAGGCAGGGTAAGCTGTCTAAGCAGCCTTTGAACTGCAGAATTTTATTTATTTATGTAGAAAATTTATACAGCTACCAACTCACTCAGGGGACACCGGCAGTTTTCAGAAATAAAACGACAAGGCAAAAACCCAATTAATCTCTACACACACACACACACCGTGCTCATTTGTGAGCCTCACCCTCTCATTTTTGTCTGCACAGAAGAGGCGAGTGTGGTGTCTTTTCTGAACCACAATGTAAGTGATGCCCGGCTGGTAATCCTTCTCCAGTTTAATGCAGGCATCTCGGATGGCCAGAAGTTCATAATGAAGGATCTAAGGAAGGAAGGAAAATAATACTTACACAATGAGTAGAGGAGACCATGAGAAGCCCAACTTGAGTATTCTTTTGTACCCGCCCACCCCCCAAAAGGATATAGAGAGATTGTATGGAGTAGGACTGTCCAGCCTTGGCAACTTGTGCAGCTCCTGGTGGTCCAGAAGTTGTTCACTGAAGATTAGAAATTAGGAAGATCCAGCTATAACATGATTGTGGATCTTCAACTTACAACCAGTTGTAAGTTGTGACCGTTGGAAGTTACAACAGCTTTGAAAAAAAAAGTCCTTGCACTGATGACCTTTCCAACCTCCCCAGAGTTACATGGTCAAAATTCAGGTACTTGGCAACTCATGTGTTTTTTAGGACAATTGCAAAAAAGTCAACGGGGGAAGCTGGATTTGCTACCGCAGATTCACTTCACAACAGTAGTGATTTGCTTAACAACCGGGGCAAACAGATCATAAAATCCACTTAACTGTTCTGTCCCAGCCTACGTGAGTCCTTGTTATGCTCACAAGGAGAAACCCCTTTTCCAACAAGCAGGCAGGAACCGCAAGAAAAAACTGACCCCTTTTATTCTTCACAGACCTGAGTCAATGTCCAAGGCAAACAAACACAGTCCACAGAAACTCAATCCTCAACATGAACGGCTGCCTTTGGCAACCAGCACCTCCCACACCTTCCCTTTTATTATTCAGCCAAGGTGTGGCTTCCTAATGCCTTCTCCTTTGCCTTTAGAGCCGCCCATTGTATTCCTCTGTCCTACTCGCTTCTCTTGCCGGCGCTTTCGTGCATCCTGGATTTGTCCCAAATGTGCTTCATCACTGTCCAACTCAGGCTCCCAGTATAGCTGTGTCTCAGCCTGAGTGTGAGTAGAGGGGCCAGGCTCCTCGTCCAACTGTAAGTCTTGGAACTCCTCGGAGCCTTCCTCTAATGTCACTCCAGGCCCCTCCTCCTCACCTGATTCCTCAGACTCAGCTGCCGGATCCACTGCTGGTGAGGAATCACAACATTAACTGCCTTGCTTAGTAACAGAAATTCTGGGCCCAACTGAGGTCGTAAATGGAGGATTACTTGTACAAGTAGTCTTTGACTTATAACAATTCACTTAGTGTCCATTCAAAGTTACAACAGCACTGAAAAAAAGCGGCTTCTGACCATTTTTCACACTTCTGACCACTGCAGCATCCCCAGGGTCACCTGATTTACATTCGGATGCTTGGCAACTGACTCACACTTGTGACAGTCATGGTGCCCCAGAGTCATGTGGTCCCCTTTTGCAAACCGCCGACAAGCAGAGTCAATGGGGGAACCTGGTTCACTTAATAACCGTGCTACTAATTTAAGAACTGCAGTGATTCATTTAACAAAGGCGGGGAGAAAAGTTGCAAAATGGGGCAAAACTCACTGAACCAATTAATAAATTTTGGACTCAGTTGGGTCTCAGTTGAGGTCTACCTGCAGCTGCACCATAAGAGTTTGGAAGTTGTGCTAAAGAAGGGAAGTATGTCTACCAATCCAAGGTGGACCAGAGAGCTAAACTCCTCTTTATGCCAGAGGTGCTTTTTTTCAAGAGGCAACTGGACTTTCTTGTTTTTCTTTGAAGACATTTTGCTTCTCATCCAAGATGCTTCTTCAGCTCTGACTGGATGGTTGGGAATGGAAGGATTTATACTCCTTGCAGACAGCCGGTCATTGTGAGAATGCAAGGAGTATAAATCCTTCCAGAGCTGAAGAAGCTTCTTGGATGAAAAGTGAAACAACTTCAGATTGGATTCACACGTGTTAAGCCAAAATCCAATATATCACATGATGGCTTAGTATTATCTAGTTCCAGAAAGCATCACCCTCCTACACAAGTTACTTTGACAGGATCAACTGCAGCAACAAAAATACTAATAGAAGATTCTGGTTTATTTATCCACTTGTACTTCAGTCAATTATTATTATACTTTCATCTTCTATATTTCATTCATCTTCCTTGCTATGTATCTTATTTACTACTTCCAAACTGACAGGTATGTGTATTTATATACATGTACAACTTACAACCACAATTGAGCCCAGAATTCACATTGCTAAGTGAGAAATTTCTTAAGTGAGTTTTGCCCCAGCTTATGACTTTTCTTGCCACTGCAATTGTTAAATTGCCACTGCAACTGTTAAATTATTAAATTAGTAACATGGTTGTTCAGTGAATCTGGCTTTCCCATTGACTTTGCTTGTTGGAAGGTCACAAACTTCAGAGAAAAACAAGAAAGTCCAGTTGCCTCCTGAAAAAAAGCACCTTTGGGATAACTTATGACCTGGTTGACTGAATCTCCGTAGACAAAATTCGTCGTCCTGTGCAGCACCTGATCCTCCAGAAGTGGCAGCAAGGAGAAGTCTTCCTTACCTGTGGCAATTGTCCCTCCGGCACACCATCCCGGTAGAAGATAATGCGTGTTGGTTTGAAGCGTGTGGACTTGTAGAACTGGATGAGGAGTTCTCGAACCATGTAGGAAAGGTCTTCAATGATTTCCTGGCGTGGCCGCTGTACTCGGACCGTGGCACAGTAGCGGCTTGGGTGGGCATCCATGCTGCCCACCACCTGCAGTCAACCAAGAGGCAACGTCTGTTAACTTGCTCACAGTGAAAATGGGAGGCAACAGATGTTAGGCGGTTCTCAAAGCTTTATACAGCATTTTTGGGAAGGGGAGTTTAGGAGGAGGGGGAAAGCACTGTTTTATATAAAGCATTGACAAACCATGCTGAAACATGGAGTATTGACTACATTGTGATTGCCTATATACTAAAGATGGAGATTAGGAGGAGGACATTAGGGACACATGAGGTCCCACCCTTGCTTTAACAGTCTTAATAATTTTTATTTTGGGGTGGGGTGGGGTTTGGTGGGAGGAGAGGAGAGGGGAGGGGAGGAGAGGGGAGGGGAGGAGACTCCTAAAACGAGGTCTTCTGCTGAGACCCCATTTCCACCAGAATTCCAAAGCTGAGCTATCTTTGCTTTGTTCATGACCGCCACTTGGGAAAAGCCAACTTACAGCTGTTATGGAGGGCTTCTTTCCATCACCAGCTGGAGGATGAGTCACATCAGCTCCCAGGAAAATAACTGGCTGCTGAAAAACGGCAGATCTAGGAGCAACATGAAGCAGGCGTTTTAACACAAAGGACTGCCAAAGATGGCTCACAGATGACTGAGAGTAGAGATTATACGGGTAGTTTTCGACGGACAACCATTTGTTTGGCGACCATTCCAAGTAACAAAGCACTGAAAAGGCCTGCTTATGACCAGTTCAGGAGTCCGTGATCAGTTTCACAAAGGACTTGGGGTTTTTCCTCGGGCTCCAAAGACGAAGACAGAACACCACCGAAGTACAAAGAAGGTGGTCTCCTTTCGTCCCCGAGCAATACGTACCGCTGATGGGGCACCAAGATATTGTTAATTCCACCAAGTTTAACGTTGATCTTGAGACAGAGGTTGGAAAGAGTCTGGGGGGAAGTCTTCACCACATTTTTGACCTGCACACACTGAGTGGCCATGCCCAGAAGAGTGTCCCCTACACGCTTCACCTCCGCTGCAGGGAAAGAACAGAGCATCAGAGATGCAGAGAGTGGCCTTCACCAAAGGAGGATTCCTGTTTAGCCCACACAGATGCCTTTAGGAAGACCTCAATTAGCACAGTGGAGAATAAAATCCAAGTCCCACAAGGAACAGAGAGTTCTTGAGCTTTCCAAACATGTCAAAACTACAAGGTTGGTTAGATTAGTGCAGTGTTTCTCAACCGTGGCAACTTTAAGATGTGTGGACTTCGGCTCCCAGAATTTCATAGCCAGCAAGCTAAAGCAAGCTGGCTGTGGAATTCTGGGAGTTTTGGAAGTCCACACATCTTACAGTTGCCAAGGTTGAAAAACACTGTTTTTAGGCGATTCCCTTCGCTCCCTTCTGCTTGATGCTAAGTCTGGACTGGAAGAGCTCCAGACTTTTTCAGAAATGATGAAGAATCTGATGATGAGCTTTTATCTTAAAGTCGTCAAGACTGAGAAATACTGGCTTAATGTGAAGCATCCTTGACTATTTCCGGAGAATGGGCTAATTCCCAGAATCCTCATCAAGGGCAAGGGGAGCTGGGAAATGCTGGATATTAAAGTCCGCTATCTGTAAGTTTCCAAGGTTGGGGAACATGGTTAACATCTACCTTCCCCCATGATGGGACTACAACTCCCCATCTTGCCTTGTGCCAGAGGACTAAAACGGGTTGGGGAAGACTGATGCACTCCGAAACACTACCAGGGGTAGGCAACCTTGGCTCTTTCATGACTCTGGCTCAGGAATTCTGGGAGTTGGAAGTCCACAAGTCATAAAAGAGCCAACGTTGCCTACTCCTGAGGTAGGTAGCAAATAAAGACTACACTTCTCAAATGCTCTTCCTGACACCCATTCTGATGACATACCATACACCGGTGTCTTCCCCGGGAGAATGACGATGATGAGCTGGAGTCCTGAATATGTGTTTTTGAGATGTCGGAACATGGGCTCCACGCTGTCAGCACCTTGTGCGTATTTACAGAAGCAAGGCTGGCCCTGGATTGGCATCCCCGCATCCTTAGAAATTTTGCGCAGTTGGTCCGTGAAGTTCCTATCCAAAGAAAACAGAAAGCCAGATCAGAAAAGGGCAGATGAATTTTTCACAATTGATATGCCACCACTCAGAAGGAAGCAGCTTGGGTTATTGCTATAGAAATGGCTAGCAGTTGCTATTTGGTATAACTAAAAAGTTTAAGAAGTGTGAACTTCAAATCCCAGAATTCTCCAGCCCAGGAGTTGAAGTTCACATGTCTTAAACTTGCAAAGGTTGAGAAACACTAAGCCTTAGGAATGGGGCCAGAATGGAAGAAAAGTAGAAAAGTATTACATTAATATTCCTATACTTTGTGAATTCTCTCTCTCTTTCAGGAAAGGCAGAAAATAACCTTGTTCCCAGCAAATCATTCTCTATTCAGCTGAACATGATCTAATCCAACCAGAGACAGATCCTTATTTGGAGAACCTACAGTTTCAACCTGGAATCTTCTGTGTATAAGCAAAGTGTAAGCTTTTGCACACCGTGCCTAGGGAATGTCTTTTAAATCTCAAAAAAGGAAAATGGAAATCAACAAACGTTTAATTTTACAATTGTTTTATCTGGAATCCTGGACATCCCATGTAAGAACCCAGTCATTTTGCAACATTTGACATTCCAGCAAGAACTGTAATTTTTCCCAAAGCTGTCACAAAGGAATTATTGTTTGTGGGGTCCTTGGTGCTCTCGGAGCTTGTTTTCTTGCAGATGTTTCACTACCCTCCTAGGTTACATAATCAGCACTGATGCTGTAACCTAGTTAGGTAATAAGAAAACAGCCAAACTCAGAGAGCCTCAAGGACCCTACAGTTCAACCCTCAGTTACAAATATTGTCTTCTATTGCAATTACTATTTTGTTTTGACATGCTGGGAAAGACAATGGGCAGCAAGGGAGGTTGGAGAGTTACAGTAAATTGCCTCTAGATACTCTGTCATGGTTGACACCTTTGCAATGAATCAAGCCACCTTTTTATGCTGCTTCAACCTGCCTCTTCCGACTAGCAGTATCTGCCCAGCTTTTCAAAACAGGGGGTGTTCCAGGCCTGGCTTATGCTGACAACTCTTTCTGGTCCTTCTAGGACAAGGGTAGGCAACCTTGGCTCTTTTATGACTTGTGGACTTCAATACCCAGAATTCCTGAACCAGCCATGCTGACTCAGGAATTCTGGGAGTTGAAGTCCACCAGTCATAAAAGAGCCAAGGTTGCCTACCCCTGTTCTAGGGGCTCTTTCATTTCTTCTGCCCTCCCATGTGCTCCACTCACTTACTTCAGCACTTCTTCTCTGCACTGCTTCTGAGGGGCAAAGCACGCGATGGCCCACACTTTGATCTCGATCCCATTGTAGAACTGCTTCCCTCGCATATCCCAGACCCCCTGATTGGGCGTGGCGATGGCACGATTCTGTGGGAGGGGAAAAAAAACCCTGTAGGAGAAGAAGGGGCAGAGCCTGTGGCGGCATCAAGAGAGCAATCAGCCTAGAGTCATTATGTTGCCATAATGATCCATGTCCAGCCCCCTTGAATCCCACTGAATCTTACCTAACCCCAGTTTAGTTAGTTGACTAGATTCTTGCGTCTAGGCTTGAGAAAAAAATCTGCAGCTTATCGTGTGGTCCTATTCCTTTGTGCCTGACAAAATCCATACCTCAAAGATCCGGATTTTGGGTTGTGTGGGGAGGGATAACTTGCCTTCTGTGGTTGTGGGCGTTCCATTAGCAAGGTTTTCAAAAATAAACTGGACAAGCATTTGACTGGGATAGTATAAGACTTCTGCCTTGACTAAGAGAGGTGGACTAAAGAGAGTCCCCAATTTTTCTGGCTTTGCGGACCAGCAGGGGGGAGGAGATGGTTCCATGTGAGCGGCAGGCAAGCGTGTGCGCAGCCCCATTTATGCAAGCAGCGGGGGTGCACACCCGCTGCTTGTACAAATGGAGCATGCGCTGGCCCCCTGCTCGTGCAAGTGGGGATAAGCACATACTTGACCGCCATTTCCGCGGCTCAGTTCTGAACGGCTCAAGGCTCCCACGGCCCAAGTTTCTTCCAGATCTATGATTCTTTGATTTATTGCAGAAAAAGTTTGCATGGATTTTATCCTTTAAAAAAAACTGCTTCTAGAGAAACAGAAATTTCTTTCCCCTCTTTTTTGTAAGATCACAGCTAAGATACTCAGAAAGCCACGTGCTACTCCAGTTTCTGAAGGATGGATTGATATGAGTTAACAAATGTATGCACATCTCACGCCTCAATAGTGCTTGTGACTAAAAGCAGCCCAGAAGTTCTTTACTACTCACCCGGCCTCCATATTGTAAAATCGGGGCTGGCAAGACCCGCCCAGTCACTTCGGTCATGTCATCTTTCACTTTGATGCCAAATTCCTGTATGTATGGGTCCAGGTTATAACTGGCATTTTTCATCTGCAAGACAAAGGGAGGCTAAAGTTTTCAAACAAGCTAGTCTCTCTAGGGCAGTATTTAGCAACTTTAAGGTGGGTGCACTTCAACTCTCAGAATTCCCCAGCCAGCCCAGAATTCTGGGAATTGTAGGCCACTCATCCTAAAGTTGCCAGTTTTGAGAAACACTGCTCTAGGGGATAGGGCAAGAGATGGCTAATTCCTAGACCAGGGCTCTTCAAACCTGGCCCTTTTAGGACTGGTGGACTTCAACTCCCAGAATTCCTCAGCTAGGCATGCTGGCTGAGGAATTCTGGGAGTTGAAGTCCACCAGTCATAAAAGGGCCAAGTTTGAAGAGTCCTGTCCTAGACTCTTGGGTTATTTAAATCAGCCTTGCTGAAATGGGCGTCCTCTAGATCTATGGCCCTTTCGACTTATGGATTTCAACTCCCAGTATTCCTGAGACAGCCATGCTAACTTAGGAATTCTGGGATTTGAAGTCCACAAGACATAGGGGCCACAGTTCCCCACCTCTGCTCCACATGATCTAATTCTCAGATGTCTCAACACTTCTGCAAGACGTTGTTGAAGACTATAACTAAGGCTAGGCAATTAGAGTGGACCTGCTGGAAAACTGAAGACATCTTATTGAACAATAACCTCCCTCAACCTTGGGTAACACAGCCAACATCCTCAACTGAGGACCCAACATGTTATCCATATATGGTTATAAGCATCCAAAGGATCATCTCTTTCTTCTCCTACCCAACACATTATATTATCACCCTTGTAGCCCCTGCATTAATACTAAACCCTACAAAAGAAAGGCTGAAGCTGAGACAGAATGCAGGCAAGTCCTCAACTTACGACAATTGGGACTGAAACTTCCATCACTAAGTGATGTGTTTGTTAAGTGAGCTGTGCTTGATTTTACAACCTTTTTTGCTGCACTTATTAAGCAAATCACATGATTGTTACGTGAATAGTGCAGCCGTTAAGTGAATCCGGCTTCTCCCCCCCCCCCCCCATCAATTTTCCTTGTCGGAAGCCCCTGGGGCGGTAACAAGTGAGGATCACGTGCTACAATGGTTGTAAATCTATGCTGGTAGCCAAGCACCTGAAATCTGATCACATGACTGCAGGGACACTGCAACAATTTTAAGTGTGAGGACTAGTAATAAGTCATATTTTCAGCAGCACAGTAGCAGTTAAATGAATGGTTGTAAAGTGAGGAACGCTTGTACGCTGGACTGTACACAGCTGGTATGTTATTAGCCAGAGCCAAGAATTAAACTCCTGCACTCTCTTCCTTCTACGTTACAACAGCACGGTGCTCTGAGCTTCTTACACCCTCATACTGGCACAAAGAAGGTCCCCTCTCACGCTGGCATCATTCCCACAAAAGGAAGAGCTACTTAAAGTAAAGGTAAAGTTTCCCCCGCACATGTGTGCTAGTCGTTTCCAACTCTAGGGGCCGGTGCTCATCTCCATTTCCAAGCCGAAGAGCCAGCGCTTGTCCGAGGACATCTCTGTGGTCATGTGGCCGGCATGACTAGACGCCAAAGGCGCACAGAAGGCTGTTACCTTCCCACCGTAGTGGTCCCTATTTTTCTACTTGCATTTTTACGTGCTTTCAAACTGCTAGGTTGGCAGAAGCTGGGACGAGTAACAGGCGCTCACTCTGTTATGTGGCACTCGGGATTCGACCCACCAAACTGCCGACCTTCTGATTGACAAGCTCAGCGTCCTAACCCACTGAGCCACCGCGTCCCTCACAAGAGCTACTTACCAACCGGCTAATTTCTTCTTGCCTGTCTGGAGCGGATCGTGCTGTAGCTTTGATCATGGTAGACGTCTGATTGTCCGTCAATTTTTTGATGCACCGCTGGCCAGCTACAATGTTACACACCTGGGGAAATGGGCAAGGAAGAAAGAGCCAGGTATTCATTTAAAGCAGGGGTCTTCAAACTTGCCCCTTTTAGGACTTGTGGACTTCTGCGGAATTCTGGGAGTTGAAGTCCCCAAGTCGTAAAAGGGCCAAGTTTGAAGACCCCTGCTTTAAAACTACCACCTTTCCTTGAACTCAAAAGGGGATGAAAACAATGACGATTTCATGTTTTGTGCATCGTCCTGATTTGCCAAACCCTGGTTTGAGTAAAACAAAACTAGTTGGGACAGCGTATCACATTCAGAGTTGATTTGCTTAGTTTTACTTTGCTGGATGTGCTAGTGTTCCTCAAGCCCACACAGTACCCTCAAGCTACAAATTAGGATTTACAAACCACGAAGATTGGATTCACACACGCTAAGCCAAAATCCAATATATCACATGATGGCTTAGTATTATCTAGTTCCAGAAAGCATCACCCTCCTACACAAGTTACTTTGACAGGATCAACTGCAGCAACAAAAATACTAATAGAAGATTCTGATTTATTTATCCACTTGTACTTCAGTCAATTATTATTATACTTTCATCTTCTATATTTCATTCATCTTCCTTGCTATGTATCTTATTTACTACTTCCAAACTAACACGTATGTGTATTTATATACATGTACAACTTACAACCACAATTGAGCCCAGAATTCACATTGCTAAGTGAGAAATTTCTTAAGTGAGTTTTGCCCCAGCTTATGACTTTTCTTGCCACTGCAACTGTTAAATTATTAAATTAGTAACATGGTTGTTCAGTGAATCTGGCTTTCCCATTGACTTTGCTTGTTGGAAGCTCACAAATTACATGACTCTGGGACACTGCAACTGTCATAAATATGAGTCAGTTGCCAAGCCTGTGAATTTTGATCACATGACGACATCATAAGTGTGAAAAATGGTCGTAAGTCATTTTTTTAGTACTATTGTAACTTTGAACAGTCACTAAACGGTTGTGAGTTGAGGACTACATATGTGTGTGTGTGTATCTTGAGTATTTTTGATGCACCCTATTGACCCAAATATGGGAGAAATCTTTGTTAGCAATCCAAATTTTATACGTGTGTGTGTGTGTGTGTGTGTGTGTGTGTAAATTTTTTTAAAATTGATAACAAAGAATTAAAGGGAGACTGATATGTCCCGTGTTTGGGGTCTAGCAAGGTATTCTAAAATACTTAACACACACACACACACGTGTGTGTGTGTGTGTGTGTGTGTGTGTGTGTGTGTGTGTACCAGTGTTTAGTGACCATATGGCTGCACAGAGAACAATCCCTATAGGCAGAAATCTTGCCAAACTGAAGCAACTGCTTGCATCGCTAAAGGTAGATTCTGAGAACGTCTAAGGAGGAGCTGCCTTGAGCCTCTTCCTCCCAACCAACTCTCTAAACTTTGCTCTCTCTTGGTCCTCTGGAATGCAGCCCCTCCCCCCCCCTGCTGGGAATCTGGACTACATTTCCATCCCATGAAACTGAAAAGGGTCAGAGCAAAGAACAGAGTGCGACTACATCAGCACGTCCTTTGCGGGGACTGTCCCCAACGCTCCCTGTCCAGAGCTACCCCACCACCACCACCCCAATCCCACGCAGAGGCTTTTACCTCGAGAGGCAGATAGGTGTGCTTTTGCTCTTGGCCGACCTGAAGACAGGGCAGGTGGGGATACTTCAGCTGCAGGTTGTACTTCTGTTTGAAGTATTGCGCAACAGTGCATTCCACAGTCTGTCCACTCTCCAGCTGCAGGGGGAACCTGTGCAAGCAGAACGAGACGCCCTTAGCATGCCAATGCCCTGACACGAAGAGAGATTCATCTTCCCGGCTCCGAGGCCTCCGGAGAGACCCACCAGGACATCTAAAGGGCATCATCTGTATTATGGGATCAAACCACAAGCTTGCCCTTTTGTATTTGCCTTTACACGAATGCGAAAGGCAGAGTTCCTGTTCTGATACAGGTAATCCTCGTTATACAAGTGCCTCAGACAGCGACCACTCGCAGTTATGAGGGTGATTAAAAAGTAACTTTGCAACCAACACCTGCATTTATGACCTTCACCGGACTGTAAAGCAGAGCAAAGCTAAAGGAAGATTATAAGCACAGTTGTGGTTTTGTGTTGTTTAACAATTGACCTGACGGTCCCAACTGTGGTCACTAAACAAGGACTAACTGTATATGTTTCTTCATTCAACTGCTCCTGTCTTACGTTTGGTGACTAGCTGGACGCCGAGTGACATTACAGACGCGGTACTTCCTCTTCATTTGTCCACAGTGAGTAACTTCCACTTTCAAACCTAGTGAAAGAGAAGATTAAATTTAGAAAGAATTGTAGTTTTAGTTCCATTCAAAGCTACCCCTTTCCTTCACTCTATTTTAATTAATCTATTTAGCACATAAGATTCTCCATTAAAATTACAATCCAGGGAGTATTTAATGAATAGAAGTTGTGGGGTTCTGATGTCAACAATTACAAATACCTGTTCTATTCAGAGATCCATTCTTGCATGAAACTCTGAAATTACAAGTTTTTCTTGTATTAGAATACCTCACAAAAGAATGATTTCTTAATCATATTTATATTCAACATGTTTGCCTCAATACCTAATGGCAATTATTACTACATGCATTAAAATTGGATTATGACAGCAAAGTTAACAGAAAGTTGTTAGAGTCCATCAGTTGATATAATTAGATATTAAAAAATCTTTTCATACTTGCTTATTTTACAATCTGTATACAGATTTTTTTAAAAATGCTTATTCTGGAATTCATGTTGCTCATGAATCATTTCACTATAAAGAAATGATAATACATTCCCCATAAAGTTCATTTTGGACTGAGAAAGTAAATAAATCTCCCAAATAAATATCAGGTTTTTTTTAAAAAATACACAGTTCCAACTCCTAACACGCTTATCTTGGGGGGGGGGAACAGAGGTATCTCAGTCTCCAATGATCCTTTCCAAGAAAGTATGCTTGTGGAAAAAACTATAGGAATGTGCCACAAGCTTTCTGAACGCTGTCGGTTCCACAGGATCAGACACACGATAAGAAAGCCTTGCAGACTTAGATGCAACTTAATCTTAATTTTTAATTTAGTTCAGCGCCAGTACTCTTCATGTCAGTTTAAAAGAAAGAGATGGAACACAAATTGGTGGACAAGAAAAAAATAAAGGTAATCAGGAACACGCCTACATTTCTGGTTGATAGGCAAGTGATGGTGGTGGGTGGGTGGAACAGGGAATGTCTGTGGCATAATTTTTTCATACATACTGTGTTTTCTCGAAAATAAGACCCACCCCGAAAAATGAACCCTAGCCCTGATTTTGGGGGGTGGGCCTAATATAAGCCCTACCCCAAAAATAAGCCTGGGGGGTAGGCGTGGCCAGCACAAGCGGCGGCGAACGCACAGGTGCCAACGGTGTCTGGCAGCTGCTGCAGCCCACCGGCCCCTTGGAGCAGGGCAGGCAAGTCCAACGCGGAAACAGAGGTGGGGGGGGGGGGGGAGAGGCAGGCAATCTGGACACACCGCACACTTTTCACCCAGAGGGAGACTGGAACGTTCATCTGCTTGCAAGTGGGGCGGTTGGAAACTGAGGGATTCGCTCCGTTTCCAACCGCCCCATTTGCAAGCAGACGAAGATTCCAGTCTCCCTCATTTCTCCGTCCGGGTGAAAAGTATTTGGGCGCCTATGGGGTGTTTGGAAACGGAGCACGGTGGCAGAAAAAAATGGCGGAGCTGGAAAGCAGGCTAGTGAAGGAATGTTTGGGGAAGGGAGGGGAGCTGCACAGTGGTGCACCAAGCTCTCCAGTTCCACGGCGGCAGAGAAATGCAACGGAGCTGGAAAGCAGGTGGCAAAGGCAACCCCCCCTCAAGGGCTCCAGGCGCTGAAACAGGCCCATTTCTCTCCAGCAGCTGCCCAGGCCCACCAGAGGGTAAGGCCAGCATCTACTGAAATGCAGTGGCATTCCAGCTCTGGTGGAAAAGGGGTAGCCGGCACAGGCACTGCAGGCAGGATGCTCACTCGCTTCAGCATCCTCCTCAAAGCTCCGGGGCTCCGCCAGTGCTTTGGCCCTGGGCTGCTGCCTCCCCGCTCACCTCTTGGGCAGGCCGGGCCAGGAATGGCAGCCCTCCAGCATCCCCGACTCAAAGACCCCCCACTCCGCCCAGAGGAGTGTCAGCCTGGCCACACCCGCCTCGGTGCCCTTTCCGCCGCCGCCCAGCACGGCCGCCCCAGGACTGCAGGGGCTGGCCTGGCACAGGAAGGGCACACGCCCCCCCAAACTCTCTCATACCGGTAGTAGGTCCGCCCCCACGCTCCGAGGTTGGCCCAATCGCCACCGCACTTCGAAGCTCTGCGTCTCCACCCCATGCGCAGGCCACGCCCCACTGTTTGTACCGAACGTCGTCCCGCCCCGCCCCCACGCGCTCGCCACCTGTTGTACATGGGAGACATAAGACATCCCCTGAAAATAAGACCTAATGGGTCTTTTGGTTTCCCCCCCCCCCCCCCAAAAAAAAAAACTGTATAAGGCCCGGTCTTATTTTCGGGAAAACACGGTATAATTCTGTACTATCTACCTCTGCTCACTTATTTTCACACAGAAGCCTTTCCATTCAAGCAGATACCTGCATAATCTGAGTCCTGGTGGCGCAGTGGTTAGAATGGAGTACTGCAGGCAAACTCTGCCCGCAGCCTAGAGTTTGATCCTGACAAGGGCTCAAGGTTGACTCAGCCTTCCATCCTTCCAAGGTCAGTAAAATGGGGACTTAATTGTTGGGGGTAACATGCTATCATTTGTAAACCATTTAGAGAGTGCTATAAAGCAGAGGCCCCCAACGTTTTGGGCTCCAGGGACCAGTTCTGTGGAGAAAGATTTTTCCACGGACCAGAGGGGGCGTGATTTCGTGTGCTGCCTACATCCAGTGGATGGGCTTCACTTGTTTGCGCGGCCTGGTTGCTGGTATGCCGTGGCCCGGTGCCCGTCCACAGATGAGGGGTTGGGGGCCCCTGCTATAAAGCCCTATGGGGTATTATATAGTCTACGTGCTATTGCTCGTGCTAATTTCTTCCCCCATCTACCCACTGCTAAAATGTTTAAGCTTCCATTGCTTAAGTGGGAAGGAAGAAAGGCAACAGCTTGGAAGAACTCCACTGCTGTACTAAAACTATGCCTATATATAAGAGGAAAACCTGGTGTAAATCTTGGGTGAGGTTCCAAGAATTACTCACCCCCTCCTTTGCAAAGGAAAAGCTGTGGTCTTCCCCAGATCCCAGCTATTCTTTTGAAAGATCTCGCCACGGGGCTAAGAATCAGAAGCAATTTTGTTCTCACTCTTTTCCTCCTTCTGTTCCTCCCACCACAGGTAGTCCTCAACATATGACCCTGAAGGAGCTTGCCCATTATGGTCTTATGTTGTGATGGTCATAAATCGAGCCGCTCACATGATCAACCCGACTTTATGACCTTTTTTTGATCACATGACTGTGGGACACAGCAAAAGGCTGCAAATGCAGCTGTGTTGCAGATGCCTGAAGTGCATTCAAGTGTCTGTGTGGAGGGAGGGACTGTCACAACTTCTAGAACTGGGTCATCATTCCTTTTTTCCAGGTAAGTCATAACTTTAACTGGTCATAAGTCAAGGACTACCTGCACGCAATAGTTCAAGTTTTGTACAAGCTTAAGAAAACGCTGAGCAGAAATCTCAGCTGGAAGGCTTTATCAGTCTCCAATTTTTGTTGGTGGTGGTGCATTCAAATCAGTCCTGATTCCTGGCCGCTGCCTGGCCAAGTCTCTGCGGTTTTCGTTAAAATTCCCTGACTTTATTATTTACCTTTGATTTCCTTTGTGAACCGAACCCGCTGAGAATCAGTCAAAGGTTTTGGCTGCTCATCAATGTTCCGGATGTCCAGGACTTCACACATGAATTCAATCACAGGTTGAGCCTTGTAGAACGCCGTGGCGGACACTAAGCAGAGAAAGGTGTTAAGTGAATCACAACAGTATCATTTCTCGCAACCGTTTAAAAACCCTTGTTCAAACTAACCAGACAAACTACTCTTGGCTTTTGCAGCGTATCTACAATTTTATAATTCCTATCCAAACACCTTATAAGAATTAAGCTCCTTAATTCTCTTGCTACACCTTTTCAAATTCTTAATACCAACAAGATGCTCCCAATGAAAGTTCTTCCTCTAGTCACTCAACATTTTTAATTATGCCTTTTAGTAACAGATGTATAATTTATTCTTCTGTAATCTTAATGGCTATGGAACCAAAGCCTACTCTTTAACTTCTAGACAAATTAATCAACGATATCTTCTAGAATTCATCAGGATCTCTTATCTGTTTTTAACTACCAGTTCTACAAAAATCTTTTTTTCCCCAAAAAATAAGGGATGACATTCTCTTTAAGCAGGTTTTTTTTTTTGCTCTCGTGGGATTGTAACACACACATAACTTGATTAGCAGATCAAAAGCAAGAACTTTACCCCTGAAGCACTCTAAAATGCATATTAAAAGCATTACGAGCCTTCCAAAGAACACGAAATGTTACTGAAGTTGTTTAATTGAATGTTTTTTCCTCTGGTCTTTTCAGAAATTCCTCCCAAAGGTTTTTAGCGAGACCTTTCACAAGCTGTCAAACAACTCTGCATTGAGATTATCAAGATAAAACATCGCAATACAACCTGAAATATGAGAGGGAAGGAGCATTGGAGCATCCTCTCATCCAACATTACCCAGATGTGTTGAATTTCGCTCATTGGGAATTATGGAAATGGACGTCTAAGAGTTATTCTTAACCTCAGCAGCTTTAAGATGTGTGGACTTCAACTATTAGCATTCCCTAGAAATTCCCCAGGATGAAGTTCACACATGTTAAAATTACTGAGATTGAATAACACATCTGGACCACATTAAATGTGGGAAGGTTGTACAGAACTCTGAGCTTCTCACAAGACTCTTATTGATACAGGTAGTCCTCGACTTACAACAGTTCATTGAGTGACCGTTCAAAGTTACAACGGCAGTGAAAATAATGACCTATGACCATTTTTCACACTTATGACCATTGCAGCATCCCCAGGGTCACGTGACTTACGTTTGCATGCTTGACAACTGACTCGTATTTGTGACGGCCGCAGTGTCCCAGAGTCATGTGATCCTCTTTTGAGACCGTCCGACAAGCCAAGTCAATGGGGAAGCCAGATTCATTTAACAGTCACGTTACTAATTTAACAACTGCAGTGATTCGCTTAACAAATGGGGCAAGAAGAGTGGTAAAATGGGGCAAAACTCAAACTGAACAAATTTCTCACTTAGCAACATAAATGCTGGGCTCAATGGTGGTCATAAGCTGAGGACTACCTGTAGGTATGCCTTCAAACAGAGATGTGTAAGTATGGTTACCGTCTATATTGAGCATCATCTTCCACATGGCAGGTCTGACAGATTGATGGAAGCCAAACCAGACCTCCCGGCCCCCTCCCAGCGGGTGATAGTATCCTTCAGGGGGAGAGAAGAAGGAACGCCCCACTGGAGTGTACCTGGGAATATCATTAGAAACAAGGAAACATGTTACCAGCTCATGAAGGCTCACAACGACTTTGATTTCAATTGAGGCACAACAGTATCCATATCATTCTCATCCTTCTTCTAAGAAGATGCAAAGCCCAGATCCTGCCTCCATACCTAGAAATTACTGAAACATTTATATAATACAGGTGGTTTTATCACATTTCAGTGAAATGTATATGTGAGAACTCTTATTTTGTCCTTTCCTCCCCTAAAAATTCCTGGAAATGATCTTATGAAGAGGTTCTTGATCTTTGTCTCCCCCCCCCACCCCAAATTACTACGTAAGAGGGATGTTAGATCAATGGATTACTGAAGGGAAGTGAGACATGTCTCAAGCTAGTTACGAGTACCTTCTTGGTATTCATTTTTCAAACATATCAAAGAACTAGATTTTACCTCATGGAAGCCAGGTGTCTCATGGCGACATCAAGGGCCTGGACAGATTCCAAAGGAACAGGGATTTGCCCACTCACTAGAGCTTCATGGAGCATCCGCCAGCTCACAATGGCCATCCATTTAATGGAGACCTTAAATATTCGGTCTTTGCCTTCCCCTGGAATTGTCACCTCAAAATCAACCTGCAATGGACCAAAGAAACAAGACGAACTCTTGAATTTTGGTTTCCTTCCCTTAATCCAAAAATGTAACGTGCTGTCACCTGCTTTGCATATTCCTGGAACAATCCAAATTTTAAACCTAGAACTCTCTTGACAAAACCAAAAATCTGTTCATTCTGAATCGCAGCCATGTACTGCAAACAATCATCCTGTGAGGTAAGTTGGTCTGAGAATGAGCAGTCTTAAGAGTTGAGTTTCCATGGCTGGCTGGGTCAATCTCTTCCTGGTTTAACATCTTAACTATGATTTTAATTTTTTAACTTATTGTAATTGGGTTTTTAATCAGAGTTATAGGGGTTTTAGATTTTAATTAAGGAAAATTTAATCTATTTTAATTGTTATTAAGTTTTGTATTGTAATGTTGTTTTAATTGCCTTGTGAACCGCCCCGGGTCCTACGGGAGAAGGGCGGTATATAAGTCTAATATAAATAATAATAATAATAATAATAATAATAATAATAATAATAATAATAATAATAATAATAATAGTAATAATAATAATAATAATAATAATAATAATAATAATAATAATAATAATAATAATAATAATAATAATAATAATAAAATAATAATAATAATATCATCCTGACCGGAACCTCACATGTGCAAATATTTTTTGCTTTTCAGAACAGGAACACTAAGGGTTGTTCCATCCTCTTTTTCCCCCCTAATGGAAAACATTTTGAATTCATAACTTATAGAAGTGTTCTGACCACACCAGAATAACGTTGAGTTCCAAGTAGCTCTAGTACAGGGGTCCTCAACCTTGGCCACTGGCTAGCTGAGGAATTCTGGGAGTTGAAGTCCACAAGTCGTAAAGTGGCCAAGGTTGGGGATCTCTGCTCTAGTACATTCAGAACGTCTTGTACCATTAGACAACCTATTCTGCATCTGAAAGGGGTCTGCCTTTGTTTTTTCTTTTCTTACCCTTTCGTTTCCAATAGGCAGAGCTGTAACGGTGTAGATGTTCTTCTTTCCATCGTACACCGGTTTCCGGTCTCCAAAGATCTGAGGTTTGAAGTGTTGTACCATATATTCCACAACCTCCCTGCAAAAATAAAAAAAAAGCAACAGACAGACATCGGACAGGGAGAGGAGGAAAGAAAAAGGAGAAGCTAGAAAGACGGACTTAAGTATAATTCTGCTAGGAAGCTAAAATTTAGATTTAGATTTTAGATTTTATTAGATTTATATACCGCCCTTTCCCGAAGGACTCAGGGCGGTTTACAGGGCATTTTAAAAACACATCAGTATAAAATACAAAGTTAAAAGAGAATTAAAAGATTAAATTATCCCTGAAAATAAAACCCCAGTTAAAATGATTAGAACTGAGAGCCGAAGGTAAAATCCCTATTTCTCAAGTCATTGGTTGCAGGGGAGAAACTTAAGAGCTTTGATCTAAAGCAGGCTTAACACAATTGCCTGTTGTGCGTGAACTGGCTCCAGAGGTAGGCAACCTTGGCTCTTTTATGACTTGTGGACTTCAACTCCCAGAATTCCTGCGCCAGCATGGCTGGCTCAGGAATTCTGGGAGTTGAAGTCCACGAGTCATAAAAGAGCCAAGGTTGCCTAACCCGAGGCTAGGCCAAACACAAACACAAGCACACTGAATTTATAAAGTCTGCACCATCGACCAGTGTGTAATACAATCGCAGTCAAATATATTTAATATAGTAAATTGGATTATATTGGGTTGGGAAACTGTTTTTTCAGCACAGGGGGTATCAAAAAAACAAAGAAGGATATGCAATTTACCTGATGCAATTGCAGTTGCCCAGTTGCCTTTTTTTGACCCAACTTATGACCGATCACTTAATGACCATTCCAAATTGTGATGAACATCCCCAAAATTACTTATGACCCATTTTCAGAGTTACAGCAGCTGTACACGTTCACTTGATTGCATTTTGAACCACCTGACAACTGGCCCATTGGCTCACCTTTACAATTTGTGCACAATTTGTGATGTTGTGCGCAATTTGCAATGTTTTTGCCAGTTTCCCGTGTTTACTTGCAACAACAAAAAAGGGGAAAAAACATCCATTGGGGAAAATATATTCACTTAATGCCTGCGGAGTTTACTTAATGACCTTTGTAAAAAAAAAAGTTATTTCAAATCTGGTGACACAATGCCTCAACTTACAATCGTAACATCTTATGACCATAATTTTGGGCTCAATTACAGTCCTAAGTCAAGGACCTGCTGTAGAGTCTTGCAATGAGAAGAGACTTGGCATCAAAGACATCCATGGCCCTTCCAACTTTCTAAGACTTTGGAAAGCTGTGAGTAGCTTCATACTTTTGCACAAGCTCCCCTTGCAACTGTGACCCTCCCAACTTTAAAACTACAGGAAGAAGGGTATTTAAATGGCAGCCCAGCTGTCTAAGAGCAGCTATTTTAAAAGCCTGGGACCACAGCCAACTCCACCCAGCTGCTGTAAACTGACCGGAGATGAAGATCAAGGCTCTGTTTTCTCCTGAGCCACCAAGGCATGACCAGAGATGATGAGGGAGGAGAAGGGACATAAAACACCCTGCCTAATGGGAAAAGGGGCATCAAAAAATTTCATCTTACTCCCAGCCAACCTAAGCAAGAACAGCAGTTCCAGTCACAGCAAAGCTGAACAGGGCCAAACAACCAGGTAGGCTGAAACAGCTCAGCCAAAAAAATGGGATTTCTCAAAACTTGGCAACAGACAGGAAGAGATGGCTCTACATGCCTTTTTCTCTACCTATCCCCTCCCAGCCCACAGGTTCTTCCTCTAGAACAGGGGAGTCCAACCTTGGCAACTTTGAGACCTGTATCTCAAAGACGCTTCTCCAAAAGATAACCGGACTTTCTTGTTTTGCTTGAAGACATTTTGCATCTCATCCAAAAAGCTTCTTCAGTTCTTCAAGCAAAACAAGCAAGTCCAGTTGCTTTTGAAAAAGCACCTTTGGGACAACCATGACCTGGATGACTGAGAATCTCCATAGACATTTAAGACCTGTGGACTTCAGTTTCCAGAATTCTCCAAATTGAAGTCCACAAGTCTTAAAGTTGCCTAGATTGAACACCCCTACTCTAGAACATGAGGAACATGTTCACCTGAAGTGTGCTTTTTTTCCCCCCAGTGAGGGCTGGAGGGAAGAAGAAATGGCTAAATGCTAATACTTGCCTTACCTGTTGACTCTGCGTGGACACTTGTCCGGCTTGATGTCAACTTCATAGTGATAGACATCGATTTTAGGAATGTCCACCTCAAAATAGTTGGCCAAGAGCTTGATGGGCTTCCCAACAGTTCCTATCCCAGGCCGACGAGGAGCTTGAAATACCTGCTGGAGGGGTGGCAGGTAAGTGCCTGCAGCAACTGCTAAAGAAAGAAAAATGAGAAGTGGAGGAAAGAAAGAAAGGGACATGGAGAGAGATAAGAGAGATGTGAGAAACCAGCAAACATCTAGAGCGTCCAGACAACAGGTGTCCAACCTCGGCAATTTAAGACTTGTAGAATTCCCCACCCAGCATTTGGCAACTTTGGCAACTTGAAGACTTGTGGACTTCAACTTCCAGAATGGCTGACTGTGGAATTCTGGGAATTGAAGTCCAGAAGTCTTCGAGTTGCCCAGGTTGGACATTCCTGTTCTAGAGCAGACATGTCAAACACAAGGCCCGGGAGCCGGAGCCGGCCTGTGAAGTGGTTTCATGTGGCCCGCGAAGCCATCCTGGAAACAGTGAGGGAACGGCCCCCACTGTCTTGGCCCTGGCCCAGAGACCCTCCTTCTGCCAGAGACCCTCAGATCTGTCCCACTCCTGCCCAGGCCCCCATAGGCACCCTTGATGCGAACGATGTAGAGCTGGCCACGCCCACCCAGTAGGCCATACGCAGTCTAGCCACGCCCACCCAGTAGGCCATGCCCACCCTGGCCACACCCACCCGGCCCCTTGAGGGCAACCGCAATGCTGATGCGGCCCTCAATGAAATTGAGTTTGACACCCCTGTTCTAGAGCATTCAATGTACCACGTTTCAGTAGGGAAAAGGTGTTCCCCCCCCCCCAATCACCCTTCTATGTCTGCATCAGAGTTTCTCCCTACCCCACCTCACCCTGGTCTACAAGAACTCCAGAGGTATCAGAATGGCACAACACAAATCAAAATACATGATTATACTTGGATGTAACCCCAAAGCCTTTATGTTAACCTTTTGTCAACCCCATTTTTCTCATGGCTTTTCCTCCACATTTATTGAAAATAAATGCCATCCCATATTGATTCTCTTATAAAGCGTTTGGGGAGAAAATTACATAATTCCTTTTTATTTTTCAGCCATGTCTTGTCCTTGCCACGACATCGAGGGGGGGGGGGAGAATCAAGCTTGTAAGACAAGCAGCGTTCAAATCACATTTTAGCTTCTTGTTTTTTTTTCAAAAGCAAACTAGACCGATGTAATTAGTTTATAATTGAGTGTATTGCATGACTCAGAAAACTGGATTAGTTTTAAGTTACCCGTGGATAAGACAGATGTGAAAAGAAACTCTACCTCCATTGCAAATGTTGTTTTGCATACAAAGGTTTTAGCTTCAATCCAATCCCCCTGGATAGAAATGGGGAACTCTATATATAGTCCTTGACTTAAAATCATTTGTTTTCAGTTCAAGGTTACAATGGCACTGAACAAAAGTGACTTACAACCAGTCCTCACACTTACAACCAAATCAGCATTTCCATAGTCACATGATCAAAGTTTGGGTGCTTGGCAACTGATACTTATTTACAACAATTGTAGCATCCCAGAATCATGTGATTATCATTACAACCTTCCCAGCTAACATCCAGCAAGCAAAGTCAATGGGGGAAGCCAGATTCTCTAAATGACCACGTGATTCACTTAACAACTGCAATGATTTGCTTGACAACTCTGGCCAAAAAAAAAAGCTGTAAAAGTGGGCACGACTCATTTACCAACTGCCTTGCTTAACAACAGAAATTCTGGTCACAACTGTATTCATAAATCAAAGACTACCTGTTACTCTAAACCAGGGGTAGGCAACCTTGGCCCTTTTATGACTCGTGGACCTCAACTCCCAGAATTCCTGAGCCAGTTGGCTCAGGAATTCTGGGAGTTGAAGTCCACGAGTCATAAAAGAGCCAAGGTTGCCTACCCCTGCTCTAAACCTTCAGTGTGGGTTAAATGTAGACCAACTATGCTTTCCAGATGTTGCTGAATGTTTCACCAATGTTGAGGGAGTTAGGAATTGTAAATCAACCACACCTGAAGGACTGCCCAGTGTAGGTCATCTTGATTTGGAGCGCCTATTTAATGCAAGGTGAAAGTAGCTCCTTTCTGTTCATTTTCATAACAGATTTGGTAACTTCTTCAGATCCTTGTTGATCTCTACTGTATTTTTTTTGAAACACACGTTAAAAAAGAAACCACAGCTGTCGTGCTAAAGAAAGAAAGGAAATATTATTTCCTTCCTACCACTAATCCTCAAAGAGTATGTTAATAATAAACAAACCTACACCTTTCAACATCAGCCTTCAAACTGCCTGCAAACTCCCAGAGAAATGTTACTCAACGTAACATTTTAGTAGCGTAGCCTTTGGGGGGAAAGTTGTATGAAAAGAGCAGGCAGAGTTAAATGAGTCATCAGTCTGGAATCTTTATGTTCCCACAAACATTCCATTCACCCTTATCTGGCACCAATTTAGTACCGAACTTTGGTTGACTAGATTCTTGTATATAGGCTTGAGCAATGAATCTTAGAAGCTGTTGGAAGGTGGCCAATGGCAATCACATGATTGTGGGGCTAGTTGCCAAGCACTCAAATCATGATTGCATGACCACATGGAAGCTGGGATACCTAGAACTCCAAAAAACAGTAGTAACTAGCGTGTTTCCCCGAAAATAAGAACGGGTCTTAATTTTGTTTTGCCTCCAAAAGAGGCACCAGGTCTTTTTTTTTTGGGGGGGGGGTCTTTTATACTCACCTCTGGCACTGACAGCCCCACCCAGCAGGTCCACTTCTTCTGACTGAAGGAGCAGCTTCATTCTGCAGCTGCATTCTGGCCTGCATTTTGCAGTCAGGCCTTTCCAGAAGCCCTCTGCAGCCGAGTACCGAGCTATGGATTCAATCCGCAGCTCAGTCCTCGGCTGCAGATCTCTTGCAGAACCGAGCTATGGATTGAATCCATAGCTCAATTCTCGGCTGCAGTGGCCTTCTTGGAAAGGCCTGACTATGAAATGCAAGCCTGGCTGTAGAAGATGCCAGAGAAGAAGTGGGCCAGCGAGGAGAGGCCTGGCTGCAAGGTAAGCAGGTGCGGAGCGCGTGGGGCAGATCCACCCTCCACCCCCACCCTAGCTTGATTTGTAGGTGTGCCTCGCCCCAAAACTAGGGCTTATTTTTGGGATAAGGCTTATATGAGCGCGCCCCCCATCAAGCTAGGGCTTATTTTCAGGGTAGGCCTTACTTTTGGGGAGAGAGGCTATCACTCATTCAACGATGATAAATTTGAACACTTGCTGAATGGGTGGTCGTTAACTAAGGAGCGCCTGAACTCCTGAGGAAATTGGAAAAACACTCCTGCCGAAGTCCTATAAGCCGTTTTTTAAGGTATTTTAAGACTACGTTTAACTAAATTATTAATTTTACATCATCCATCTATACAAGAAGATGCATGCCTGTTTTATAAAAGGATCACAAAGTTGAACGTTATTTTTTGCCTTAATGTTCCTACACATATTCGTATATTCAGCCAGTGGAGGAGAGCTATCATTTCCCAGCTTCTTTTACACTCTCAGATCAGATACTGGTAGTCCTCGACTTATAGTCATCGATTTAGCGATCGTTCCAAGTTACAATGGCACTGAAAATGGACTAATAACTTGTCCTTGTGCTTAGGGCTGCTGCAGCATCCCCACAGTTAGGTGACCAAAATTTAGGCAATTGGCAGCTAACATGCATTTACGAGAGTTGCAGAATCCCAGGGCTTTGTGATCACCACTTGCGACTTTCCCAGCTGGCTTCCAAGAAGCAAAGTTAATGAGAAAAGCCAAATGCTCTAAATCTGAGTGTGATTCACTTAAAAAATGTAATGATTTGCTTAACAACCGTGGCAAAAAAAAATCAGGCATGATTCACTTAACAATCGCCTTGTTTAGCAACTGAAATGCTGGACCGAATTGTGTCCTTAAGCTGAGAACTACCTACATACGTAAAAACAGTACAACAGTTCATTTACTGGCTGTTCAAAGTTACAACAGCACTGAAAAAAGTGAGTTATGACTGTTTTTCACACTTACGACCGTTGCAGCATTCCCAATACTGTTTTAAACTGGGCTAAATATTTAATCGTTTTTTAATTTTTGTATTCTGCTTTTTTATATTTATTGCCCTGTACACCGCCCTGAGTCCTTCGGGAGAAGGGCGGTATAAAAATATAATTAAATAAATAAATAAATAGTCACGTGATCAAAATTCAGATGCTTTGCAACTGACTCACCTGTGTGTGTGCGTGCCTGCGTGTGCATGTGTGTGTGTGTGATGTGATCATCTTTTGTGACCTTCTGACAAAGTCAATGGGGAATCCAGATTCACTTAACAATTGTATTAGCAACTTAACAACTGCAGTGATTCACTTAACAACTGTGGCAGGAAAGGTCGGAAAAAGGGGTAAACCTCACTTAACAAATGTCTCACTTAGCAACAGAAATTTTGGGCTCAATTATGGTCGTACGTCAAGGACTACCTGTATTGGCTTTTACTTGATCTAATTCAGGGGCAGGCAACCTTGGCTCTTTTAGGACTCGTGGACTTCAACTCCCAGAATTCCTGAGCCACATCCCTGATCTAATTGAAACCCAAGTGCATCTATTGACCTCTTTTGCTAGTTCAACACACCACACATTTTGAACCTGTCCAAAATCATAGCTCTGTTTTTTCCAATGTTAAGCTGGGACCAGGCTAGCAAGCAGTTAACAAAACTCTACCTGATCTTTTAGCCTGAATATCTGCATTGATTCTTATTTTTCCCAGCATAAGCTATAAAATACAACTGCATGATTTTACTCAATTTCAAAAGAAACCCAGATCAAAGAGACGGCATAGTGGCAGGACGGTCAAGTGAATCCAAAGTTAAGAATTCCAGTGAGCCCAGGGCAAAAGGGAAGTTTTCCAGAAAAAAAGGCTGAACATAATTGCTTTTAAAGCCAATTCTGCTCCATTGTTATGAACTTCCTCAGCTAGACTGTTCTGCCGGATGGCTCTTGACTAGGAAAAGACATTCTCCTACCGTGTCCCTGTTCCTGGGGCCTCTGACTATCCTGCCAAACAATAGCCAAACTTTAAACACATGGTTTCTGCTAAGGAAGAAGCAGGAGAAAAGCTGAGTTATAAGGACAGGCTTCTCAGAGGCTATTTTTAGGGCTGTCAAATTCATATGTGGTGCTATGAAAGATATAATGCATGCACCTTGTTGGCCTGTAAAACATGCACACTTAAAGAGTCCAGAAGACTGAAGAATGAATGCTCAGCACAAATGAAGGGAAAAGACACAATGGATGGAAGAGAACAGCAACTATAACAATAAACAAACTCCCAAGAAAAATGTGCTACGCTAAATCAAAAGAGAAGGAAAGATCTCAAGCAAAGAACATTTCAAGACTGGGATTCCAAACGCTGCAAACTTGTTCATTCAGTCCAGAGACCTAAATTCATCCTGAAAAGTTGCAAAGCTCCTAATGAAAGTAGAGAGAACGGAGATTTGGGAGACCCAGATGTTGGGACTGTCTAGACCCAGATGTTAGGAAAGGACTTGGATACAGAAAAACCTGGCTCATGTTAGACTCAGTATGATGAAGTGATTAAGGCCAGAAACCAGAGGACTAAGTCCTAGTCCTCACTCAGTCAGAGAAGTTACCTGTCACACTTTCTCGGCCTAATCTATTTTATAGGGTTGCCAGTGTGGGGGGAAAAAAATAGGAGGCAAGAATATTAGGAATGCAGGCTGACGATTTGAGCTATTTATTTTATTTATTTTAATTCCATTTATATCCCGCCCTTCTCCGAAGACTCAGGGCGGCTTACAAGCTTAGCAGTAGCCTTCATTCTATGTATATGCCTATACCACAGGTCTGCAACCCGTGGCTCTGGAGCCGCGTGCGGCTCTTTCAGCCATCTCTTGCGGCTCCCGGTCCTCTGCCACGTGCAGTCCAAAAAAAAAAAAAGTGGGACTAAAAAAGTTCAACCAATCAATTCAAATATGCAGGGTAGGTGCATATCTCGCCTTGGCTCCACTCTTCAGTCAAACCCTGTTCTGCGCATGCGCGCATCTACGCGCATGCACACATATTTTTTGCGGCTCCCAGTTTTTCCTTTTGTGAGGGAATTGGTTCCGAGTGGCTCTTTCACTGTTTCAGGTTGCTGACCCCTGGCCTATACCTATAAATAAGGAACATAAATATGACAGATTCTGATATAAAACTGTTTTTTCAGGTTCCTCCATCAAACACGTAGGCATTAAAGTGCCACTATCTATATACTACTAAAACTCTTGTGGCATGACTTGAACTGGACAAGACAGTGCATCATAAGGTGACAATTTTACCAAATCAAGGCACCTCCAAAGGGCTAATTTAAGGAATGTGTCCAAAATCCAGGCCCCATAATTCCCGAGGGAATGAAATTTGGGGAAGTTGTTTGTGGCTGCTTCAGTGCTACTGAAAGGAAGGGGAAGGAAGAGGGAAGGGGAATGGAAGTGGTGGGGAAGGGAAAGGGTTTTAGTTTTATTCTACATGCTCTGCAAGAAGGTATCTAACAAATAAGAGTTTTAATCTACTACATTCCAATTTTCCTCCTTTCTGTCAGAAGGAACATTGTTAAATGTGTAAAAAAAAGCATTATTAATGTGGCTGTTCCACCTATGGTCAGTCAAAAAAAAAAGTCAAGAAGGCGGGCGTTGAGTGCGCAATCCAAACCCGGCATTTCTTTTACATATGTTGCATTTAACCCGGGTGGGATCTTGTCGCAAATTCAACCTGAAGCTGGAAATGGCCTGATATATATGCCGACCAGTTTATAGACTGCACGTAATGATGGTTTTCTGACAATGCCACAACTGACTTGGCTTTAAGATGTTGTTTGACTTCAACTCCCAGAACTCCCCAGATGACAAGGTTAGCTGGGGAATTCTGGGAGCTGAAGTCCACTCATCTTAAAGCTGCCATGGTTGAGAGGCATGCTACACCATCAAACATGTTTTTGTTTTTTATCTCAGCAGCTGCATTTAAACAGGGATTAAGCCCAAGCTAACCAACAATTTTATGGCTTCATAACTTAAGCTTTCCTTCTTCCTCCCCTCCCTCCCTTTTTCCCTTTCTTCCTTCATTCCTTCCTCGTCTTCCCTTTCTTCTCTTCCTTCCTTCCCTTTTCCCTTTCCTGTCTTTTTTCCTTCCTTCCCTTCATCTTGTCTTCCCTTTGTCCTTCCTTCCTCCTTCCTTGTCCTCTTGTCTTCCTTCCTTCACTTTTCCCTCGTCTTTTTCCTTCCTTCCCTCCATCTTCCTCCCTCCCTCCCTTCCAGGAGGTGAGCTTGGAAGGAACAATTGCTGCCTCTTATGGGCTCTGATTATCGACAGGCAATTTCAGACCATAATGGATTCTTCCTAATCATGAGCATGAGCTTCCCACCTTCCCATTGGATTCCCCAGTGGATTGAATGAGAAATGCATTCCCATCCAAGGTCATCCAGAGGCCAGCCTGCCCCACCTTTTCTTCCTGTCTCCCCTCACCCCACACTGCATTGCTTCTCCAAGGATCAAAAGTGATTTACAAGCTTTAGCAAGGATGGCCCAACACAGAGAGAATGGGAGGCCAGGCAGAAAGAGGCAGCTTCTGCAAGGGGGGGGGATTTATTTAGCAATGGGCTGTTTGTTTTTTATTCTAAGGCTGACATTTTAAAAATAAATTAAAGCACAGGTCAGCAAAGACAGATTGTTGTATGACATAAATCTTAATTGTGTATCCTTTAGAAGTGGGCTGCAGGTAAGGAACAAACCAAAATGGCCACCTCCTTTGATGAAACAGAAATAAGACTGCGGATGTTACACGTTGAGTATGGAAGGTGAATTGTGGGGTCCCTTGGTGCTCATGGAGCTGGGCTGATTTCTTGCAGACCTTTCATTACTCAACTAAGTAACATCATCAACGCAGCACTGATGATGTTAGCTAGCAGTTGGGAAATGAAACATCTGCAAGAAAACAACCAAGATCAGTGAGCACCAAGGACCTCCCAGTTCAACTCTGAACTACAATATTCTCTTCTATTGGAAGATGAATTATACAGTCTGGCGTTTGGCCCTCAACTGGAAAATGGAAATTATGCTTTGAAACACAAACTTCAGTCAGAAATTATGCTTTGAAGCACAAACATCCACAGAAAGGCAAGAAAAGATACGGTAAAGTGACAAAACATGCATCACAATGCAAATTCCATTCCTTTGAAATTGCATTGCAAAGAGGAAAGATTTGGCTTGAGATATCACAATTGGCATTATTGTGGTTAGGAACAGATGCCCATGGCTGGAGGAGACATTGCTAGTCATGGTTTGATAGGATGCTGGAAGTGAGAAACCATAATGATTGTCATCTATCTTCTTCAGAGGATGCTGCCTTGTGAACTTGGGAAGGAAGACATTCAGCTAAGGTTAATACCAAGAGAAAAGGAACTTAGTGTGGACACTCCAAGAGCTTTTACAAAGCATGTTGGGACTCTAACCTCCAGAATTCCTAGCCAATGCCATGCAGGCTGGGGATTCCAAAATTTAACTTCTAGTAAATCTGAAGTTTGCAAGATTATTAAATTCTGGCTTCCCGACACGTTTGTGAAGTCATTGAATACCAGTTGATTTCCCCCCTCCAAAAAAAAATCACCTTTGCAGTTCACATGACACCCTAAAGCAGACATGTCAAACACAAGGCCCGGGGGCCAGATCCGGCCCGCGAAGTGGTTTCATGTGGCCCCTGAAGCCATCCTGGAAACAGTGAGGGAACGGCCCCCACTGCCTTGGCCCTGGCCCAGAGACCCTCCTTCTGCCAGAGACCCTCAGATCTGTCCCACTCCTGCCCAGGCCCCCATAGGCACCCTTGATGCCAATGATGTAGAGCTGGCCACGCCCACCCAGTAGGCCATACGGACTCTAGCCACGCCCACCCAGTAGGCCACGCCCACCCTGGCCATACCCACCCAGCCCCCCTCGAGGGCAACCACAATGCTGATGTGGCCCTCAATGAAATTGAGTTTGACACCCCTGCACTAAAGCCACCAAGTATGGCTTAGAAACTACAGGTAGTCCTTCACTTACAACAGTTCATTTAGTGACTGATTAAAGTTACAACGGCACTGAAAAAAGTGACTTATGACCATTTTTCACATTTGACCGTAGCATCCCCATGGTCAAGTGATCAAAATTCAGACACTTGGCAACTGACTTATATTTATGATGTTTGCAGAGTCCTGACAAACAAAGTGAATGGGGAAGCCAGTTTCACTTAACAATAGTGTTACTAATTAAACAACTGCAGTGATTCACTTAACAACTGTGGGCAAAAGGGGGCAAAATTTACTTAACAACTCTCTTGCTTAGCAACAGAAATTTTGGACTCAGTTGTGATCATATGTTGAGAACTATCTGTACAACAATTAGGTGCAACCAACACTCTAAAGCAAAACCAAGCCAACAACACACTATGATCTATGTTGTTATGCAGAAGACACTTCTGCTGAAGACAATGAGACTTGTTTCCAGAGAAACAGGTACAGGACTGTGTCCTGATTCTCTAATCAATCATTTGCCACGATTCTCCTAAGAAGTTGTAACGTTTATTTTCCTTTGGATCACTGGCATTATCAGGTGACCCAACCGTCCAAGGATAACATTCATAGGTGGCAAAATGTAGGAGAAAGCAATAATGCAGACTTTTGTAGAGATCAGAGATTGCTTGCACATCAACGCCCTAAGACAGGGGTCTTCAAACTTGGCCGCTTTAAGATTTGTGGACTTCAACTCCCAGAATTCCTCAGCCAGCACAGCACAAGTCTTAAAGCGACCAAGTTTGGAGAACTCTGCCGTAAGATCTCCAGCATGCGTTTGTATCCAAACATAATACAAGTCCTGTTTCCTCCCTCACAACAACCACATTGTGAAGTAGGCTGAACTGAGAGGAAGGGATGGTAAGCTTCCACAGCTGAAGGCAGACATAAATCTGAGTTTCCCCACTCACAGTCCAGCACTTTCATCACTACCTCATACTGGTACTTGGCCTAGAAGGTTTCTTGGGGATAAGTTTCTCTGCCCACAAATCCCCAAGAAACCTTCCATGGGTGAAGGGGGACCAGAATCTGGGTCTCCTCACTCCCAGTTCAACATCTTAATCACCATATCCTACTGGCTGTAATGTTCTGGAAGTGTTTACTGACTATTTTCCTGCTCCCTTCCAAAGAGTAATAGAGTTTTAAGGACATTCCACAGAAAATGGCCAGATTTTTATTGGCCAGGGAGATGTAGCTTTTAAGCGGGAAGCTTTTGAGCTCTTTTTGCTGGCCAGCTCTGATTTTCCACCTTCACCCTCATTAGCAAACAAGGTTTCTTTTGGGCTCTTGCCAAAGGCAAATGTGACCAGGCCTGATTTTCCCACTAAACCTCCAATCATGGGCACAGCTTCTGGAGATGACCTGCTTCTGTGTAGACAACTGCAGATTTCAGCGGTAGGTCATTTGAGCAAGCTTTAAGATGCGATCTTCCTTCTGTCACCTACTGCAGAAAAATGTACGCTGCTTTTGAACAATGGTCAAAACAGACCCTTCCAATGGCCGTTTTGACAATCCCAGGCAAGCTTTCTGGTTGATGCTACTCATTTACATCTCTTCTCGGATTCAGTAGCTGTAGAGGTTCGGCAGGAACTAACAGCCCTGACGAATCGAGCAACAATGCCAGCACTAACCTAGCGCACGGCTGGCAAACGCACGCAACGCCACATCACCTGAAATGGTCTCTGACCTCATTTCCAGGGAGCGATGCTTGGAGAATGTCAAAGAATTCTCTTCGCACAAGCTACGGGGCACATGGAATACTGGATAGCTACAATACTGTGTGGGGACACTGCAGGGTAAAATTTTCCTTCCACACAATTCAGTTCCTATGGGGGAGGGAGGGGGAGGAACAAAAAGGGCAGAAATGTTGGAAACATCAAACCACCCTAGCAGTGTTGTCACTCATTAAAGCCTTTGAGGGTCATGCCAGGGACTATTCTCCACCAAGTCCATGGGACCCAGAGGCACAACAGCCAGGGAAAGTAAACAATGTCCTCTATGGGAATCTGATTGGCTTCCAAAATTGCCATTTTAGGGGCCCTTCCCAGCAATAACTTTTAGAAACTGTCAAATCTTATGGACCACACAGATTGTCGTGAATGGCAAAACCAAATATTTTTACAAAAAAACTGAATTTTAGGAACTCTGAAAAACACGCAGATGTCTAGTATTCTGCTATGGAAACATGCAGCGAAGAGAAATAAATCATACACTGAAATTAATAAGCAAAACCAGATTTGGTACACAAACCTCTCTCTCTCTTTATTGCTGGAAGTCCATTGGAAAAACAAGCAATTTCCAAAATCTGAATTGTAACTGAATACTTGCTATTTTTTTTAATACATTTGTTTCCATTTCTGAATGTAGTTTTGTGTACATTTGGAGCCTGTGGTCTTTAACTTATCAAAATGATTTAATTTACTTGAAAGCTAATTAAGCTACAGATCCCATATTTATTGCTTAGATTATTTCTATTCCAATGAACTTATAATGTTCAGGAATTTTGGGGGAAGGAAACCTGCAGACCCCAAAGACTTTGAGAAATCCTTGTGACCCTGGAGCTGCAATTTGCTAGTCTTCGCACTATAATAGTTCCAATAGAAGAGAATATTTGCAGCTCAGGGTTGAACTGTGGAATCCCTGGTACTCTCTAAGCTTGGTTGTTTCCTTGCAAGCATTTCCCAACATAATCAGTGCCGATGATGATGATGATGATGCCTAGTTAGGTAATGAAATGTCTGCAAGAAAACAGCCAAGCTCAGAGAGCACCAAAGACCCCAAAATATAAGGATTGCAATATCGTCATTTACTACGAGATGTGGTGCTGCCTAGTGGTATAATCAGCTTCAAAAAAGTTTGGACCGATTCATGGAAGTCACGGAGATCAATTTTGTTGTCACTAAAGTTGTGCCTGACTTGTCACGACCCCGCGGACCATAGCATGTCAGGGGGCCCCGTCCTCCACTTTCTCCCAGAGTTTGCTCAAATTCATGTTCATAGGAATCAGTAGCTACCCTATTAACCTTGGTGTCGGTGGGACTGCCTCTGAAGGCCATCTGCTGGGAGACTAATGGACCTCTTTGTGCAACTGGCTGGAGAACAGACTGCTGAACTAGATGGAGTAGACAAGACTAAATTCTTATATTCTGATCAGAAGCAGGTAGGATGCAATGTCTTCAAAGTTATCCTCCAAAAAAAGGTCCTCCTCCAATAACAAGAATACTTTATTTGGCCAAGTGGGATTAGAAACGCAAGGGATTTGTCTCCGCTGCAGAAGCTCAGTGTACATGCAAATCAACAGAGTAATAATAATCATAATGATGCCAGTGAGAGAAGGTAGTAGAAAAGATGAGAAGGATAATAGCAATACAGCCATACTACATGGGTAAATATATGTAAGACAGTACTGTGGGAAAAAACTATCTCTGTGTCCAGTTGTTTTGGCATGCAATGCCCTGTAGCAAAGAGGTTCCCAACCTTTTGGGCACCAGGGACCGGTTACATGGAGAAAGGTTTTTCCGCGGACCGGAGGGGGAGTGGTTTTGTGTGCTGCCTGCATCCCGCGAATGGGGCTTTGCTTATTTGTGCGGACTGGTTGCTGGCATGCCGCAGCCCGGTATCGGTCCACAGACTGGCGGTTGGGGACCCCTGCTGTAGCGGTGTCCCAAGGGGAGGAGTTGAAACAGTTTGTGTCCAAGATGTGAGGGTCTGTAGATATTTTCTCAGCCCTCCTTCTGACCCGTGCAATATACAGGTCCTCAATGGAAGGCAGGTTGGTTGCAATTATTTTTTCTGCAGTCCTAACTATTCACTGAAATCTGTACCTGTCCTGTTTGGTTGTTGTACCAAACTGGCTGGGGAATTCTTGGTGCTGAAGTCCATAAGTCTTTAAAAAAGTGGCCAAGTTTGAGGATCCCTGCAATAATTCCTCTTGTAGAACTGTATAAACAGCTCTTTGGGCAGTCTGAACTTTCTAAGTTGATGCAGGAAGAACATTCTTTGTTGTGCCTTTTTAATGATGGTTCTGAAGTTAAGTATCCATTTCAAGTCCTTGGAGGTTACAGAACCCCAAAACACGAAGGATTCTCCTGTTGATACTGTGTTGTCTAATACTGTGGTCTTCAAGGAAGAGGGCCTACCTTTTGAGTCAAGGCAGATGGTAGAGATTTTTCCATGAACCCAAGAAGGCCAAAGACAAAGCTTCAAGGATGGAAATGCATGTGACAGAGCTGCTTGACAAGTAAGACAGATGTTTATCTCCACAGGCTAATTTCCTCCACTACATCAGATCATCTCCTAGCAGTTAATTACAGCCCTGGGGAGGGTGGGTTATTGCTTATTGGGGAATGAAAGACATCCCTGCTGAAGGAGGAAGTTCTCCTAAGATCAATTTTCAGTAAAATGCTATACCTTCAGATTCAACATTATTATTATTTTTTACAAACGTGGAGATATGTCTGATTCAGACACAGGATCTACACTTAGCTTCCTACTAAATCATTTTTTTTAAATCATAGCTCTCTGGCTAAGCCACAACTACTTACTATGCAAAGCCATAAACACACCAAGCTCACAAACTGATTGATGAAGTTACTTGGATGAGTAACAAAATATCTCAGATTAATAAGCTTTAGTTGAGTTGCCATGATTTAACCTTTTTGGATACTTTTGGCCTGGATGGTTGAGTCTTCCATTGACATAACAAACTAGGGTTTATATCAGGGATCCTCAACCTTGGCAACTTTTAAGACTTGTGGACTTCAACTCCCAGAATTCCTCAGCCAGCTTTACTGGCTGAGGAATTCTGGGAGTTGAAGTCCACAAGTCTTAAAATTGCCAAGGTTGAGGACCCCTGGTTTATACATCGCGATGCCTGGCTTCTCATTATATGTCAACCTTCAAACAAAACCAAACTCAGAAATTCCAGCACATTCTAACTCTCCAGGATCTCAGAAAGGTGTCCTTTTGTATCATTCACCATCTTTTTAACCAAGGTTTTGATTGGAAGTGCAGACAAACAAAATGTTCCATTTTTGAGCTGATGGTGCATTCCCATTTTCCTGGGCGTCTGCTCTCCCAGTTCAATATCCAGCAGGATTGAGTTGGGGGAAAAAAACTGTATGTGAGAGCTGTCTGAGCATCTTCTCCCCCCCCTGCTCTATAAGCCCCCTGCCCACTTACAGAAAGTGCTTGGAAACAAATCACAATTGAGAAATCACTGGCGCATGGAACAATTAGATCTTTGGCACAGGGAACAATTAAATCCCGTCTTCTATTCTCCAACTGTCTGCAGTCTGACTAACACTGAAAGCAAAACTCAGCAGCAGTTGGATAACCTGGGAACAGAGAATGTGGAGTGTTACCTGGAACCCCAAATGTGGGGAAAAAATATTTATTTTGCATACTTATGCATACATTAAAACAGGTTTTTCCTCATGCTGGCTGGGGATTTTAGGACTTGAAGTCCAGTCTTCTTGGAATAGCTGAAGTTGAGAATATGGCACACCGGGAGGTTCCCATCCCTTAGGAAGTTAGGTAAAAGGTAAAGGTAAAGGTTCCCCCGCACATGCGTGCTAGTCCTTTCCAAATCTAGGGGCCGGTGCTCATCTCTGTTTCAAAGCCGTAGAACCAGCGCTTGTCCGAGGACGTCTCCGTGGTCATGTGGCCAGCATGACTAGACGCCAAAGGCGCACAGAATGCTGTTACCTTCCCACCGTGGTGGTCCCTATTTTTCTACTTGCATTTTTACGTGCTTTCAAACTGCTAGGTTGGCAGAAGCTGGGACGAGTAACAGGCGCTCACTCTGTTATGCGGCACTCGGGATTCGACCTGCCAAACTGCCGACCTTCTGATCGACAAGCTCAGCGTCCTAACCCACTGAGCCACCGCGTCCCTAGGAAGTTAGAGGTGGGGGCTATTCAGATGGCCTCCACTCAAAGTCCTCTAACATGGAAAACTTTTCCTTGCCGCCTTCTCTAGTCTAATTTAGGAAGGCAGTGAAAAGGTCTTCTTCCGCAGTGTGCTTGCAATATTATCAAAGCTTAGCCGATAAGGTAATGAACCAGTGTCACATGGATGAATAGGATAGAATAATCAGGGGTAGGCAACCTTGGCTCTTTTAGGACTTGTGGACTTCAACTCCCAGAATTCCTGAGCCAGCCAGAGTTGAAGTCCACGAGTCCTAAAAGAGCCAAGGTTGCCTACCCCTGCAATAGATGAATAGGTGGAATTGTGATTGTGAGCTGCCTAGAATCTAGAAAACAGGCAGCATACAGATGCTTGTGTGTGTGTGTGTATACATATACATATACATATACATATACATATACATATACATATACATATACATATACATATATATATATATATATATATATATATATATATATATATATATATATATATATAGGCAAATAAGATGAAGAACAGGGAGTCCTCAACTTACAGCCATTCACTTAGCGACCATTGAAAGTTGGAATGGGCACTGAAACAAGTAACTTACGACCAATCCTTGCACCAACAACCTTTACGGCATCTCCAGTCAGGTGATCAAAATCCAGGCAGCCAGCATGTATTTAGGACAGATGCAGCGTCCTGGGCTCATGTGATCACCATTTGTGACCTTCCTAGCCGGCTTTCAAAAAACAAAGTCAGTGGGGGGAAGCAGGGTTTGCTTAAAGACACATAATTCACTTAATGACTGCAGTGATTTGCTTAACAACCATGCTGGGGGGAAAAAGCTGTAAACTTGGGCACAACTCACTTTTGCCTTGCTTAGCAATGGAAATTGTGGTCCCAGTTGTGGTTTAAAAGGTCAAGGACTGCCTGCACGAAGCCTTTAAAGAACATAAAAGAGAACCAGGTTTCCTGCTGATTTCAGAAAAGGCATTTTTAAGCCCAACCTGTAATTTGGAGCAGATATCCAACCGAGAAGGTGCATATCAATTTGTCTGCATTTGTTTTCCAAAGTGGCTTTGGAGAGGATACATTCCTGATACCAGATTACAAAGGATTCTTCTCTCCCTACAATCTTTACCAGATTTTATCCACAGTGGGAAACAAAGAAAAAAAAGGGGGATATTTTTTCCCTCTCCTTCATTCTGTTGGGATGTTCCTTTTGCCTTGAAACTCAAGGAAAAACAGTGGGTCTGTGGGCAGGAATAGGGAAGGAAAAGTAAAATTGGTTGCACTGGGGCAGAAGCTTAAAATAAGGGCCATCTTCGAATGTCTGCTTCAGCGGGACTCTCGATTGGCCCAAAGAAAGGAAAGGATTGAGAATAATCCAGACAATTTCTTCATCTGCAGCAGACAAGACGGGTGAAGTCCCTCCATAAAACAAAAGGTTCTCTCTCGTTTCAAAAGCTCTTCCCTTGGCTTCGAGCGAGGCTGCCCTCCTCCACCACCAATCCCATGGGGCTGAGCAGGGGACTTTGTTCCGGGACTGGCAGGGGAACAAAGGCATAAGATGGTGGGCATGCATTTCTGCAGGCTTGCCTGGAGAAGCTCTGAGCCAAACACAGTAGGGCCTCTTCTGGGCTCACCCAGCCAGGCTGAGAACACGGTCGGGGTGAGCTCCCGTCGCGTCAGAGCCCACACTGGCCGGGCAGGGATGAATGGACAAGACGCAGCTGCAGACGAGAGACTCACAATGGGGACCAAACTCCCATAGATGGCCGGCGGGCTCAGCCTTTTCAATGCATCTTCTCTTCTCGTCCCCCTCCCCCCCCTCCTGCTGCACGAGTTGGGGGATTAGCCGGGCTGCTCTCTTGCAAAATAAATCTGAGCTTGGACAGGTCTGGATGTTTCAGTGGGTGTGAGACGCAGAGGAGGAGCAAGGAGAAGCTGCTCTCAGGGTTAAGGGGGTTGTCGAGACCCCCACACAAATGGCCGATTAAACAGGAGCATTCAGACAGGCTTTCTCCTGAAAGATTAATTAATCAAGTCAAGGAATCAATGCAGGGCCCAAAGGGGTGTCCATCAGGGACACAAGAAATGGGGGGGGGCAAGAATTACAGCTGTGCCATAGGCAAGGAAAGGATGACTAGAGGGATTAAATTACAAATTGGGCACCTTGCCAGAGATCCATACTCCAGCTCCTTCTTACTTTCCCACGCCTTAGGACTGAGTGTGTTTGTGTGGGTGTGGGTGTGTGTTGGGGAGGATTTTTCTGATCTTTGTAATCATCCTTCCAGCCCACCTGGACAGGTGCTAAGCCAAGAGGAGAGCGATGTAGCAACTAAATTAAGGTTTTATCTGGACCTTGGACAAAGGAGGGAATTGAGTTTCTGCCTTCAGGGGCTTTGGAGAATAGCTTGACTCCCTCTTCTTTGTGGCAGCCCCTGAGATATTGGAAGACTGCTAGCATGTCACCCCTCATCCTTCTCTTCATTAAACTAGATTTGAATGGATAGTAAGCTGCAATCGCATAATCCCCTATCCAACTTCAGCACCTTCCCTCTCTGGGCTGGCGGACAAAGCACTGACGAGGCAGGTTCAAGTTCAGATCCATCTTGAGTCTGCAAAGCTCACCAAGTGACTTGGTGGCAGCCTCTATTCCTCAGCCCAGCCCATCTATCAAGCTTCCCCAACCAGGCCCTAGCAGTAAATCACAAATCTCCAGACACTTAAGCAGCCTAGCATGATTTAGCTGAAGGCTCCCAGGCACAGCTCAGACACCACAGGGGCAAACATCGGTGGCTCGGGGCTGAATTGTTGAGTTTTTGGTCCATGCTATGCAGTGATGATGTTCAGCAGTCCTGAACCTTCTAAGTAACGGAGCTTTGCCCCTTACAGTCATGACAATTATAGATTGGTTGATATTACAACCTTTGTTTTGTGGCAGTTGTTAAGCGAACACTATGGTCATTAAGCAAACCCTGGGTTTGCTATGGCACAGTTTCACCACAAACCAGAAGTAGATTCTGGCAAAGCCATCCTGAAACAGGGTCATGTGACTGTGGGATACTGCAAATGGCCCTAAGTGAAGCCATCAAGCCAAGTGCCCGAAGTGCAACCAGGTGACAGGCCAGGCACCTGTTGGAATTTTGGAACTGGTCTGTAATTCCAGTTAGGATCTAACGTCCAATGATTGCTAAGCAACTGGTCAAAAGTCAAGGTCTACTTGCAATGAAGTATTTGCATCTAAGCTCACAGTCAATCAAGAACCCAACACAGCTCATCTGGAATAAAACCTTGATTGCAGACAAGACTCAAGCCACATACAATGGCTGGCTGCCTCCTCCCGTTTATAGATCAGGGTTCATGCATTTCAACCCAAGGCTTCTCCCTCCACACTTCTCAATTAACAAGATACTTGATGCTTAGCAAAGCCACACACCCCTCTGCCTCCATCCTGCCCCACAAGATTGTGGTGGTGGATAAAAAATGAGGGGATATTCCCATATAAACTGTCTTGAATTCCTGCAGGGGGGTGGCATAAAAATCAATCAATCAATCGATCAATCATTCAAGAGTTCTTTCCATTAATATGGATTTTATTCAAGAGTCTGTACTAAAGGATTTACTAGCCAGTTCATGTGCTGTAGTATTCTCCAGTTTAGTGAGTTGGGTTAGTCATTTACTGAAGCATAGTTTGCTGAATAAGCCAGCATTGCCTGGTTTCATGGATTGTGCTCATCCTTAGAGATGTGAAGCCAAACAAAAATAAAAAAAAATTGGAAGTGGGTAAGGAGTTTTTCAATCATCACCCTTTCCATCTCTGGGGTTTTTTTTTTCTTTAGAAAAAAGGGAAAGGAATGAGCGTAAAACATTTTCTATTTTGAAAAATACATAAAACAGTTAAGAAAAGCATTCAGATATTGTTATTCAGCTTTTATTTCCTGAAGTGATTGGAAAGGAATACCTATATGTAACACAGTCTTACAAGGCCAGATTATTACAATTCCTACATACAGAAAACAACCTATGAAGTCAAACTCTCCTTCTAGGACCAAAAACACAAGACACACAAATGAACGCATTACGCACACGTGGTGTGACTGAGATTGGCTTCATACAGGAGGAGGAGAAGGATGGAGGCTGAAGGTTTTACCTACTCAAGTCATGAAATCTCTACTGATGAAATTTTTCAGGACATGCTGCTTCAAAAACTACAAGGAAAAATCCCAAAAGTGGTTTTTTTCAAAAGGCAACTGGACTTGGGTTGTTTTTTTTCCTTGAAGACATTTCGCTTCTCAACCAAGAAGCTTCTTCAGTACTGACTGAATGGTGGAGGATGGAAGGATTCCCTCCACCTTTCAGTCAGAACTGAAGAAGCTTCCTGGATGAGAAGCAAAACATCTTCAAGGATAAAACAAAGTCCAGTTGCCTTTTGAAAAAGCACCTTTGGGACAACCATGACTTGGATGATTGTGAATCTCCATGGACATACATAGGGAAAGTTTCTTGGGCAGTTAAATCCCATCCTTGTAAAATAGGCAGCATTGTCTTCTAGAATATATGTAGAACGTGATCCATGGAGGGAAGGGGTCAGAAAATCAAGTGTCAGTGATGGAGAGAGCTCCAAGGAAGATTAGATTTCAGAGGGAGAACTAGCAATGGATTCTTAAGAGACCAAGTCTAGATTTATTACAGAAATATGACAAATTCTTGAAAACAGGCAGTAAAGAAGATCAAGATGATTACTGGCTTCCCCACTTCCTGTAAAGTCAAGATATTCCACCTTGTATGGAAGGATTTTCGGGTCAAAGATTAAAATGCCATTTTTAAAAACTTGCAGCGTGTTCTCAACCATCAAGGAAAGTAGGGACAATCAAATTTTGAAGTTAAAAGTCCAGGGAAATCTTTGCTGGCTGTCAAAAATTTTAAATCTCACCCATTCCAATGATTTCCCCCCCCCCTCATTTATGGTATTTGAATGATATTCTACCACAATCAAGAGACTCTCAGTGGGTCATCTATTGGGAAAAATACAGTAAAGCCTCTGCGATTAAAAAAAAAAGATAATGAATTCCACATTATCACTCACCAACTCTGTGCTTCACACGCTAGAACCAGAACACACTGTTCCTACTTCACAACATTAAGCAAAGGGCCATTGGCTTTCTTAAAGATTCATAAAGCAGAGAAGTATGCTCAGCCAATCAGCTCAAGATCCAACTCTAGAGAGGCAGAAAAGTCTTGGAATAAGAGTAAGATGACAACAACGCGGCACCAGCACTGGCATATTTTGTGTAGTGTCCTTCTGTTGTCCAGCCTTCCTTCCGTTTCCTCCAGGCCTCAGTAGTCAGTCTGTAAACTGGGCAGCCATAATGAAGGATCCAAAGGACATTAGAGAAATTGGCAGTTGGCCCCAAAGAAGCTTGTGGATACAAGCACTGGTTGGGTTTATACAAAATGCCACACTGAGTTGGATTAATTATGATTTACTGAACAACTACAAGCCAATCCCATCAACAAATCCATAGTCTCCATCTTCTGTGGGCTTGGAAAGTAAGCAGAAGCTGACCTGGTGAGGACTTGGGCCACAAAGCTCAAGGTTGTAGTTTCACTGAGTCATGGACCCAACTGATTTTATCTATTATGGAAAGACAACATTTTGGAAACCATGGTTTGTTGAATAAAAATAATGACACACACACACACACGCACACCCCCAAACCAATGTTTCCCAACTTCAGGAAAGTTGAGATGTGTGGACTTCAACTCCCAGAATTCTGAGAGGCGAAGACCACACATCTAAAGGTTCCTAAGGCTGAGCAATGTTGCCCTAAGCTTGCAAACTACATCAGCTTGATTCACAGGGTTAGCCACAGACAGTAAACAGGGTTATGATTTAACATAAGAGACAAGAGCCTTTCTGTTAAGACCGGTTTACAAATCCAAGCTGGTCAGTGCCCCCCATCTCAGGGAACCTTCCTCCACCCCACTCCCCCTTTCCTGTTCTGCCTGGATACCCGCACGCCCACCAGCCCCCACCTCAAAGTCACCCTAAGTCCCCACTTTGTCATGCAAATGGATGAGCCTCAAAGGAGGGGAAATGGGGGAGGGAGGGCCTTGGGGGGGGGCCTTTTCTGCTGCCACATAATGGATGTGCAAAGCAGCCACCACAGAAGGACCTGGGATTTCTTTTTTCCCATTCAGAGGGAGACGCCAATTCTAACTTCCCACTCAAGAGGGGCCGGGCCCAGGAACGGGAGATGCAGACGCGAGGGTTGAACCCGGTGCCTCCTTCCATGCCTTTCCCTCAACATCCTCTACGGAGATTCTCAATCATCCAGGTCATGATTGTCCCAAAGATGCTGCTTTTTTTTTTCTTTCCAAAAGGCAACTGGACTTTCTTGGGGTTTTTTTTTTTCTTTGAAAATGTTTGGCTTCTCATCCAATCCATGAACTGAAGAAGCTTCTTGGATGAGAAGCAAAATGTATTCAAAGCAAAAAAAACAAAAAAAACAAAAAAAAACCCCAAGAAAGTCCAGTTGCCTTGGGGAGAGAGAAAAAAAAAAAAACCTTGGGGATTTGTCCTCAACACCTGTCAGCCAGGTCTAGATCTACATCTCTTCCTGACCCACAGAGAGACACATGAAGGAAGACATGGAACCAACACCTCTATTTAGATCCTGCGATTCCCCTCCCCCGCCGCGCCCCCCCCCCAGCAGAATCCAGAGTGGGGAGAAGAGAAAGAGGGAGGGGGGGGGATGCATGGATGCCTCCAGACACCAGAATGAGACTCTATTCACGGTGGGCTTTTTGAAAGGAGCCCTCTCCTCCCCGTCCAAGCCAGCTCTCCCACACACTGTCCTGCTGTTACAATAAATTATGTGAAGGGGGAGGGCAAAACGTAGGGGTCCCAAAGGAAAAGGGGAAAGAAAAAAAAAAGAACTAGCCCACAGCTAACACATGCCGTTAATCACATGAGAGCCTCAATCTGCTCCGCCAAACCTCACACAAAGGCCAAGTTTCCCATCACCAAAAAACCAAACACAAAACAGTCCCGCAGGATGGGGCTGCACATCTCATGCCCAGCCCTGCAAAAAAAAAACCAATTCCCCAGGAATGGCAAGCAGCTGGGAATATTTCTAGCTCTTGCACGTGTGTGTTCAAGGACAGAATCCCATTTTTTTAAACACACAGACAGACACACGCAAGCACCCACACGTTATCCTGCAGAGAGAGAGAAAGAGCTGTAACACATAGAGAGACAGACACACGCGCGCACCCACACATTATCCTGCAGAGAGAGAGAGGTGAGGTGAGATTTCAGGAACCCGCTGACTTCGAAACATATTTTGAGAGAAGCAGCTTCCATACAGAACCAACTTTGGTGCCTGTCTCGGGCACCTGTTTCTATGAGTTCCTCTGAAGTCTACACGTTCTCCATTGTAAACAGGTTTTAGCTAATAAACTAGCCCAGTGTTTTTCAACCTTTTTTGGGCAAAGGCACACTTGTTTCATGAAAAAAATCACAAGGCACTCCACCATTAGAAAATGTTAAAAAATTTAACTCTGTGCCTATATTGACTATATATAAAGTAATTCTCTTGAATAGGAATCAAATAAACACAAAGAAAGTATTTTATAATTACTTTTCAATTTTTCCCACGGCACACTAGTGTGCCGCGGAACAGTGGTTGAAAAACACTGAACTAGCCATTTGTCCAGAACGGGATAGCTTGGACTAAAAGACCTCCAAGGACCCATTTTTCCATACTCTGATGTCCTGAAACTAGATAACGCAGGAATTTTGTTCAAAATAATCATTTTATTGGGGGGAAAGAGGCCAACTGCAAATGGGGGAGCGTTTCTCTTTAGTTAAATTACCCCCCCCCCAATATACTGTAGCAGGATAACCAGCAAGAGCAGCTTTTTCCACCATCAGTGCTTAAAAAGTGTTAAAAGGAAACCAAACAATAACCACATGTGAAATGATTAAAAGCAAACAACTGGTCAGATCAACAAGATGTGGATTTGAATGGCTGCTGGAAAGAAAAATCATGGGCTTTTAATGAGGCAAGTGAATGAAGCAGCTGAAAATTCAGGTAAATCTCAACTAACCAGGCACAAAGAGGATGAGAAGCATTTGAACATTTTAAAATATATCTCATCTTTCCCCTGCCCAGACCATCATGGTTTCCAGGGAAGGCAGCTGGCGGCCTCAGAGAAATTAACTCACAAAGAAATGAATGAAAATTGCACTTTGGAGCAATGGGCATTCAGAAGCACACTGTCTAGGATACGCAGGGCAAAATATAGCTCCTAAGTCTAGTACTGTAGCTATTAATAGCCTTATCCTCCACGGGGATTTCTTTCCTTCTACGCTGGGTGAAATAATCTCCCCGAGAAGTAGGGTTTTAGTGATAAACTCACTCATCGAGTTCTTTTCCTAAGCAGGAATCTAAAGCCAGTTTACTAAGGTCTCAGCAACTCTCTAGCCAAGCCGTGTTCAAGCCAGTGCTTCACTTCTGCTGGATTACAAGTCCCATCCTCACCGACCAGGAAGTTCCAAGTGATGGGAAGGTAAAACAACATGTTCAGAATGCTGCTTTAAAAGGAAAAAACAACAAGAACAACCCACCTTTCTGATCCTTGGAAGAAGGAGCGCATGCGGGCTATGATCAAAAACATTTACAGCAGTGCAACAATGTGTTTGGAGCATGGCTTTTGTTTTTAGGTGCTTTGTGGAGCTTTGATTACACCATTGTGGCTGCCATCTTGACTTTTTTTTTCTTAACCATATCCTGCAGAACCCCTAAGCTTGGAAAGTAGATATAATGCAACAGTGCCTAAAGCCTGCTTATGAAACTGATCTCTAGGAATCTGTTTGGAAAAGTTCTAGTTCATGCGAGGATGATCAGAAATATTTTTAACGTTTGATTATTCTACTCAAGAATTAAGAATTAGCTAAAATTTAAAACAGAATCTGGTTGTGTATAGTTCTAGATTGATAAACATAGGCTGTGGTCCTGTCAGTAACGTGTGATGTATTAGGATGTGAAACAGATGATATTTATTAGGTAGAACATAGCTACTCAGCCACTGTGTACATGTTAGATACTATAGTTTTTGCTGTAATGAAATAAGGGAAATTTGGGTTGTGAATATTATTTGGGATGTTAAAGGCTAAATGTGAATAATATTAAAATTAAAATTAGGTAAACTTTAATAACAGGACAGATATATCTCAATGAAATTGAATTGACAAATTTTTCAACTGACCATGCTACTTCTAGAAATTTATTAGTTTAAACTGGTGGTATGAAATGTTAAGGGAAATTGAGAAGGATGTTTTGATAATGTAACCTGAATTATGTACTGAAAACTCTATTACTGTGATTACCCAGTCATCATGATGCTTTCTAAATATATAGATTTTAACTGAAAAACCAATAAAACTTGTTTTTTAAAAAAGAAATATTTTTAATGTCATCTGCCTTCCGGTGCATTTTCTGAAAATCACCATTTTTGGAGGATCAAATCTACAGTCAATGTACATTATTTTGGACCCGCATATTTAAAAGATCAGTTTCCCATATGAAGCAATCTTCCATATGGCTAGTCTAGAGAAAAGAGGTGACATGATAGCAGTATTCCAGTATTTGAGGGGCTGCCACAAAGAAGAGGGGGGTCAACTTATTTTCCAAAGCACCAGAAGGCAAGGCAAGAAACGATGGATGGAAACTAATCAAGGAGAGAAGCAACCTGGAATTAAGGAGAAACTTCCTAACAGTGAGAACAATTAACCACTGGGACAGTTTGCCTTCAGAAATCGTGGGTGCTCCATCACTGGAGATTTTTAAGAAGAGACTGGACAGTCACTTGTCTAGAATGGTTTAGGGTCTCCTGCTGGAGCAGGGGGTTGGACTAGATGACCTCCGAGGTCCCTTCCAGCTCTATTCTATCCTAGGTTTTATCTTCAGGGGAAAACTTTCACTACCCCAGGGTTTCCCAACTGCAGCACCATTAAGATATGTGCACTTCGGTTCCCAGAATTCCACAGCCAACGTGGCAGTCCACACACCTTAACGTTGCCAAGGCTGGAAAACCCTGCTCTACATCACCATCAAGCTAGGAGTACCTAAGGTGAATACAAGAAAAAAAAAGGGGGGGCTGGTGGTGGTTGCTATGTACCTCCCTTGGAATTCTTGACCAAGGGTGAGCAAGCTAATTGCACAGCTGGCTTTTCACCAGCAAGCAAAGACATTTTTATTCACATCAATTCTGATCTGCATCCTGAATTGTAATTTACAGTTTTTGTTTTTAAGCAATGGGGACTGTTTATTTTTAGATGCATTTTTAATTTGTTTTTGTTCAAAATTATAATGTTATATTATTTGACATTTCGGATATAAGAAACCACAAGAATCCTTGCAAATCCAAATATACTAGGGAAAAAGCACATTGGCCAGGAAGAGCAGTTAAACCAGCTATGACTCTGTCAGCAACAGTTTGTTCAAACTAAACGCAAGCCACAGTCTACTCTAAAGCCAAAAACAAACCCTGATTAATGATTCTGGTTTGTCTCAGAAAGCAAGAATTAGTTTTTTTCTAAAGGGAAAGCCTCTCCTGATTCTTTCCATTTTGTGAGATCTTAGCTGCTCTCTGAGCTTGGTGGTTTTCTTGCAGACATTTCATTACCAGCCTAGGTAACATCATCGGTATTGCACTGACGTTACTGATGAGACTAACTTGCAAATAAAGCTTCATACAAAACACTTGGAGAACCAACACAATGTAAAGTATTGAATATGGACTAGGAAAAAATCAAATTAAGTTCCCATAACCATGGGCCAATGATTTCTTCTTAGCAAAACCTTTATCACTAGGGATTGGGGATAAAATAACTCCACGTGCTTAATCTTTGAACCCCAAACAAAAAGATGGAATTTCTTTCTTTTTTTTGACCCCGTAATCCCTTAATTTGGGTTAGAGTCGAGGTGATTGGATGGAGCTGAGCTATTTACTAGCCAGATGGCTGACATCACGCGGAGTTCACAGATATTTTTTCTTCGCACCCTAGGAGAGAAATATCTGCTATCTAGGATTGAACTCTCAACCTTCCAAGTGGAATATAAAAACTATAAATATATCACAAATCTTGAATTTTTTTATTTTTTTATTTTTTATTTTATTTTAATCCCATTTATATCCCGCCCTTCTCCGAAGACTCAGGGCGGCTTACAATTTAAGCACAAACCAATGTGCTTAGCAATAGCCTTCATGGTTTGCAATGATGGTTTGCAAATCAAAACACCTCCATTCACACACTAGGCTAAGCAAAACCCAAGTAAATCAGGTTACCTTAATGAGTTGTGCAAATTCTTCCCTAGAGTCTGAATAAACAACTAGGTACAATTCTCAAGAAGTGTTAAAAAGATTCAAATTTTGGGGGTTAAACGAATTCCTGCCCCATGTGCTTTTAAAATTAAATTCCTTCTTCAAAGCCAATATTCTCACCGCCTAAAAATCAAATCAACATTTTTCTCCTAGGAAAGTAGAATTCGAACAAAGATTCAATCTTTTCAGAAGATTGAAAGCCTTCCCTTGAAGAGTCTCTTATATAGTAGTTGGGTTGAATAACAAGTAATCTCATCCAAGAAACTCACATACCCTTACCCTTAGACCCAAACTTGGCAACTTTAAGACTTGAGGACTTCAACTCCCAGAATTCCCCAGCTAGCAGTGCACTAGAGGAATAGATAGCCTTTGGTGACCTATCCTGAACTGAGATAAGCAGACTTAGTCTATGCTCTAATAACCCTTCAAAGCACTCTACTCCACAGAGGTTTATCATTAAAGAGCGTTCAGGATCCTTAACTGAACCTTTGGTTCCTCCGTAGGCTGAATGGAGATTTTGAAAACGGGATGAACCCACTGTACAGCCACAAGCTGGGTCTCACCAGGTTGGAAAATGTTGGGAGATATCATCTTTTAGGTACGTAGTCAGAAGCCACTAAGGGATTGTAAACTATCATCAGCACCTTCACAAAGCAACCAGTGCTACAGCTCTTTGGTTTGACCCTAAAACTGAAAGCTTTGGTCCAGCGGTTAAGGCACCAGGCTAGAAACCAGGAGACTATGAGTTCAAGTCCCGCCTTAGCCATGAAAGACAGTGGGGTGACTTTGAGCCAGTCACTCTCTCTCTCTCTCTCTCTCTCAACCCAACCCACCTCACAGGGTTGTAGTTGTGGGGAAGTTAGGAGGAGGAAGATGTGTTGGATAGAATCGTCACTTTGAGTTACAGGTAAAAATAATAAAGTTGGGATACAAATTAAATGAACCAATAAATAAATCACAGGATCTCTTGAATCAAAAGAGATAGGGCCACAAGAATTTCAGCCACTGACCCTTTTCCCACCTTTATCGCAGGATATCTTCAAATATTAGGGTTTATTTTCTTTTGATTGCCTACTGTTGGACCTTTTCACAGATAAGGAAGGAGCTCGCAAGGAGTTGCATACACAACGCCAGCATCTCACAGTGCAACAGTTCCCAGGAGGGTCTTCTCAGTGGTAGTAGCCCTGAGATCTTTATTTATTTTTATTTATTTTAATTCCATTTATATCCCGCCCTTCTCCGAAGACTCAGGGCGGCTTACAAGCTTAGCAGTAGCCTTCATTCTATGTAAATGCCTGCTTATTAGGGCTTTCACACACACACACACACCCAAGCGGCATTATTACAAAGTCAGCTTAATTGCCCCCAACAATCTGGGTCCTCATTTTACCTACCTCGGAAGGATGGAAGGCTGAGTCAACCTTGAGCCTGGTGGGACTCGAACCTGCACTAATTGCAGGCAGCTGGTGTTACTTAAGGAGGCATTAGCCCACTGCTCCACCAAGGCTTTAGATCTGCCTGATATTTTATTTTGTTTTTCTTCTTAAAGTTGCCATGGTTGTTTTTCTTCTATTTTTAGACAAACTTTAACTTTTGCATCTAGAGATTGTCCTTGACTTACAACCATTCATTTAGTGACCGATCAAAGTGACCACGGCACTGAAAAAAGGGACTTACGGCCAGTCCTCACACTTACAACCAATGCAGCAGCTCCACGTACATATGATCACATTTGTGTGCTTGGCAACTGGCATGTATTTACAGCGGTTGCAGCGTCCAGGGGTCATGTGATCGCCATTCCTGGGATCACAGGATCACTTTCCCAGGCAGCTTCTGACAAGCAAAGTCAATAGGGGGAAGCCAAATTCACTTAATGACCGCATGATTCACTTCACAAATGCAGTGATGCGCTTAACGACAGAAATCCTGGTCTGAAATGTGGTCTTAAGTCGAGGACTACATGTTTTTACACATTGTTAATCTTATTGCAATTGCACCCATTTTCCACCTGGTGTTTTGAATCAAAGAATTGTATGTCATTCCTGCATCCATGACTTTCATAGATCAGTTATCAGGTCAGAAAGTAGAGTTTGCCCAGCTGACATAAAATGTTACTTCTTGCTTCAAACACTCTACTATCTACTATCACCCCAGTGCCAAAGAAAGCCTCCATCAAGGAGCTGGATGACTACAGACCGGTTTCTCTGACATCCAGAGTCATGAAAACCTTGGAAAGGCTAGTGCTGGCCCACCTGAAAACCGTCACAGACCCACCACTTTTAGATCCCCTGGCAATTTGCCTACCCAGCAAATAGATCAGCAGATGATGCTGTTAATATGGCTCTGCACTACATCCTACAACATCTTGAATCTCCAAGGACCTACGCAAGGGTCCTTTGTGTAGACTTCAGCTCAGCATTCTTTACCGTCCTTCCAGATATTCTTCTAACTAAACTGATTCAGCCAGCCGTGCCTGACCACCCTTGTAAGTGGATCGTAAGTTTTCTAACAGACAGGAAGCAGCAGGTGAAACTAGGTAAAATCACATCAGATACCTGTACAATTCGCACAGGGCACCCCCAGGGCTGTGTGCTCTCTCCACTTCTCTTCTCTCTCTATACCAACGGCTGCGTCTCAAAGGATCCCCCTGTTAAAGTACTGAAGTTTGCAGATGATACAACAGTGATTGGCCTCATTCGAGACAGTGACAAATCTGCATACAGACGGGAGGTTGAACAACTATAGCCTTGTGGTGCGGTGAACTGAAGACAAGTTTACTAAATCATCTATCTTCATACTAATCCTTAAAACACATTTTTAAGACAGTAGTGAAAAGCCCGATGCCCTCCAGATTCATTGGACTTTAACTTCCACTATCTACAGTTTGCAGGATAGAATGGGAAGCTATGGAAATTAAATTCCACTGATCTAGATGGCACCATGTCAGGGGAAGCTGGTATGGGCCTCTCCAGCAACACTGTGGGAGATAAAGCAGATTCCCCTGGTCCTAAAATACCATCGTGCTGATGCAATGCCTTTTTTCTGCCTTGGAAAATTTGCCAAGAGCCAAGGTGGAAAAGGATCCTGAACTACATATTGGGGCTGCATGAAGCTTCGATGCAATCAACTGGCCTATCTGATCCAGAGGGATCATTCAGACCTCTTGAGTCCATTCCTCCCTTTGGAAAAGACTTTGGAGGCATCTCGATTTTACTTCCATCCTATACCGGAAAATCAAATCCAAGATTCTAAATTGAGCTGAATTGTTCAGTTGGATCAACAGTTCTAACCAGAGTTTATTTACTTATTAGATTTACAACCTGAGTATACAGGTCATCCCCAACTAACCCTTCAGAGTTACAACGGCAGTGAAATAAGCCTGTCCTTATACTTACAAATGCCTCAGAATCCCCAGTCGCATATCAACAATTGGATGTTTGGCAATTGGCATGTATTTAAGACAGTTGCAGAATCCCTGGGTGAGGTGATCACCATTTGGGACTTTCCCACTGGCTTCTGACAAGCAAAATCACCAGGGGGGGGGGAGAGCTGGATTCGCTTAACGGCCATTTGATTCACTTAGCCCAGGGGTGTCAAACTGCCAGCCCACGGGCTGGATGCGTCATGCGGAAGCCGTACCCAACCCATTGCAATGGGGGCATTGCAATGGCAAAACCATCCCAATACGTTGTGCGATGTCACATGATGTCTCGAGTTTGACATGTCTGACTTAACCCATGCAGTGATTCGCTTACCAACCATGCAAAAAAAGTTGAGCAGGAGTCACCTATCAACCACCATGCTTAGCAACAGAAATTCTGTTCCAGTTGTTGCCAATGTGCTCTAAGTGCATTGTACAACCTAAGGCAGTGTATGCAATGCTCCCACCTTCTGTCAGGAGAGCGGGACTGGGCCAAACGTACCCAGCCAGCTTTAGTACCTAAGGGAGGACTAGAACTTGCAGACTCTCTGCTTAAAGCCCAGCATCTTAATCACTAGACCAGGGGTCCTCAACCTTGGCAACTTTATGACTAATAATAATAAAGTTGGAAGGGACCTTGGAGGTCATCTAGTCCAACCCCCTACTCAGGCAGGAAAGCCTATACCATTTCAGACAAATGGCTGTCCAGTCTCTTCTTAAAAACTTCCAGTGTTGGAGCATTCACCACTTCTGGAGGCAGGTTGTTCCACTGGTTAATTGTTCTAACTGTCAGGAAGTTTCTCCTTAGTTCTAGGTTGCTTCTCTCCTTGACAAAATTCTGGGAGTTGAAGTCCACAACTCATAAAAGGGCCAAGTTTGAAGACCCCTGCACTAGAGTATACCAAGTGACTACCAGCTCCTTTACCTCCAGTAGTTAAAACTCTGGAAAGTCGACGTACGGTAGCTTCTATATCAGGGGTCTTCAAACTTGACCCTTTTATGACTTGTGGACTTCAACTCCCAGAATTCCTCAGCCAGCATGCCTGGATGAGGAATTCTGGGAGTTGAAGTCCACAAGTCATAAAAGGGCCAAGTTTGAAGACCCCTGTTCTATATCCTTCTTCCCTGAAAATAAGCATCAAATTGAATGAAGTCAGGGAATGATCTTAATAAAGTATCTTTTCTTACCAGTCTCTAAAATACATTTTGAAGTATATGGATAGTCCTTGACTTACAACCGTTCGTTTAGTGGCTGTTCAAAGTTACAACAGCACTGGAAAAAATGACTAGTGACCATTTTTCACACATGCATCTATTGCAGCATCCCCAGGGTCACGTGGTCAAAATCCAGCCACCTTGGCAACTGACTCATATTTTTGACGGTTGGAGTTTCCAGGGTTTTACTGATAAGCAAAGTCTACGGACAAATGAGATTCACTTAATATCAGGGTTATTAAACAACTGCAGTGATTCACTTAAGAACTGGGGCAAGAAAGGTCATAAAATGGGGCAAAGCTAACTTAACAAATGTCTCACTTACAAACATAAAATTTGAAGTCAATTGTGATCGTAAGATGAGGACTAACTACTGGACTAGTCAGTCTGCAAAAAGTAACATATCATGATTTTTCCCAAAAGTTCTACATATCCCTAGTTGTAGCTTCACTACAAACCTGAAAGAAATGTGATTCTATTCCACATTTACCAGGGATTCTCAAACTGTGATTCAAGGCTGGGGTGTCTGAAGCAACTTAGATTGAGGGAAGCGTGGCTTTAAAATAAAAAAAGTCTACCCAGATTTGGCTATGCACAGCGGGAGCAATGTCAACCCCACTTCAGGCATTGTTTACACAAACCAAAATAGACAACCGCAATGCCACAAAGTTTTACAATGCTTGTGATAGCGAGATTACAATGACATTATTAAAAGTGATGTATTTATTTCTTGCTCCATGCTAATCCCAATGAAGCCAGGCATTTTACTCCTGAAGGGATGGTACACACATTCAATTTAGGAAGTTGTAATACTGTAAAGATTCAGAGTCTGACATACGTTACTCTTAACTCTCCTGCCTTCCATGTACCTTACATAACATCTCCCATCCTCCCCAGCAAGACTGGCTAGTAGCAACAGGAAATACTGGGTACTGTAACCAACACTTTGGGGAAGGCATCCGGCCACAGCCGATTCCAAACCATTCTTGGCTTGAGAATAGTTTATTGCATGAGGCATAATCAGTTACCTTTACAACATGTAAAGTACCAACAGCTAAGTGCACACACAACTTTAATCCGTGTAACCAAACCATCGTATATAATGCAGAAGTACAAAACATGGACCCCATTAATCTTAAGGTACCCCAATACTATTGTTTGTGCTTGAAATGTAAGACACATTTACACAATTTGCTGAGCAGCTGAAAACTTTCAAAAGCAAGAGTTGTTAAGAATGGCCTAGTTCACCCATTACACTAAGCTGAAAACCACATTTGGAAACCACAACGGATAGCGTCCTTTGCTTCACTTTCACCATGATTTGCTTTCTAAGGCACCACTGGCCAAGGCTCACAAATAGCACTCTAAGCCAGGGGTGTCCAACCTTGGCAACTTTAAGACTTGTGGACTTCAATTCCCAGAATTGAGGAATTCTGGGAATTGAAGTCCACAAGTCTTAAAGTTTGCCAAGGTTGGAGACCTCTGCTTTAAGCCATAAATAAGTTTATAAATCTAAACTGGTAAAGTTCTCACAATAGGCTACAACCACCAGAGTGGCCATTACATACCACACTGAGGCAGAACCAAGCAGCTAGTATTATGACCTAAAGTAGCAATGCATGACTCCCACAGACACCATCCCAATTGGCCTCTGGTGAAGACAATCACAAAGTCCTCTGCAAATTTCTCACAAATCTCTCAAAACCGCCCACCACCCCCATATAGCAATTCCACTAAGAGCCTAAAAGCCGTAGGTTGAACTACTGACAATTAACCCGAAGGTGCTTTTCTGAAGAACTGAAGAAGATTCTTGGATGAGAAATGAAACGTTTTCAAAAGGGGAAAAAACCCCAAAAAAGTCCAGTTGCCTTCTGGAAAAGCACCTTTGGGGCAACCATATTAACCTGGATGGTTGAGAATTTCCATAGACAATTAAAACAACAATTAAAAATCCTCTTCTGAGAAAGTTTCAGAAAGCACACGTGCTCATCTTTTCCTCACCAGCTTGGAAATGCTGAGGGCAGAGTTTCTTTAAAGGAAATCTGAAGGACGCTGGTTCCGTTTATTTCAGAGGCGATAAAAAGAAATACTCCTACAACACCAGTCACTGCTCGGGCAAACAAAGAGGAAGAAAGAAAAACCCCAGTGCTCGCGCCCAGCTCCTGTCCTGTATCTCCCGTTTTACCTCTCCCCACTTTTAAGTCACAATTGCTTTCCATCCCAATTACTTTCTGTTAGATTTACTCACACTCCCCTTATAATGAGAGTTGCAAAGCCCTTTGCTCTACTACTGGGGGGACGGGGAGAGGAGGAGGAGAAGCAGCCCCCCCCCCCGCCTCAGCTGCTCTTGTCTTAACAGGAACCTTTGCCCATCTGCATACCCCTTTCAGACCCGTGTCACAGCCCTGATGCAAGTTGGGCAGAGAAGCATCTTTGATATTTCTCCAGCAAGCCTGCAAGGAACCATGGTGCCTCCTTCCATTGACCTTTCAAACATCTATTTCTTCCTCCATCCAGAAAGAGCCTCCAAAGGTGAGTCAGTCTCTTGTCTTCTCACTTAACCACTTTGGTTCTCTCCTTGAAAACTAGGGTCCACCATGTGCTTGCTGAAGTTCTGGAAGCAACATTCTCAGGGCTTCCCAATCTGATGGTCCCCAAAACTTTCAGAGAATTCCCCATGGGGATGTCAATTTCAGTGAAAGTGGTGCCCTCACTTACGAGGCTGTACATTGATTAGGCGGATCCCTATAACACACTAAACTCAAAACGCTGCACAGGCTGCTAACTAAGACAGGGTTCGGAGCTACAGCTGGCTGGGTTCATCCTCCATGTTAACGGATCCCACAATAAATTTCATTCTAGCTTGGAGCCTCCGTTGGGTTCTGTTGAATGCCAAGTCCATTTAGCTTAGGATCCTGGTCCTCATAACCTATGGCAGATGGGAGGCAAGAAGGGACCTGGCAAGGGTCACCCAGAGCCAGGGGTGGCCGTGGTGTCCCGTGCAAAGATGGTGGTGAAGAGATGCCACATTCTGGTGGGATGTGTGAAGCGAGTCACAACTCCTTGGGATTTCCCCCTCAAGAACGAGGGGGGGGGGGATTCTATTTCATTCCACTACCCAGAAGGACCGATGAGTAACAAGGTGTCCTGCTTAAGGGTTGTGTACTCACACACACATACCAGCCAAGACTTATTCTCCTCATCCAAGCTTGTCCCCAGTCTGCTGTATGGTTGCCTGAGTTGCACCCCGCTTCCAAAAAACAGCTGTGGCCCCATAAATCTTGTCTCCTTGCATACCCGGTACTACTCTTCCCACCCCCACAAATCTAATGTTTCAAGAGTCTCTTCTCCCAAAGGCAAAAGGTGAGCCCCCCTCTCACTTCCCCCAGCCTTTCCACTAAAACGACTCCCCCCACCCACATTTCTGATTCCTGCTCCCTCCCCATCTTTTCCGATTCATCTCAATGTCTCCCCACTTTCCCCCGCTGCCCCAAATTTTGTCTCTGCACAGCACTTGTTTATTCAGCCCATCGTCCTTCCGGCGAGTCCCCCTGTTATCCACAATCTCAGCCAGTCTCAAACACCCCCCCCCTTTCCCTCAGAGGGCTTCCCCCCTCAAATTCAAGTTCAGAGTTTTCGAGAGAGCCCCGCGGCCCCAGAGCATCTTCCCCCCTCCCGGCACTCTGTAAGCCCCCTTTGCAAGGTTCAGGTGGCCTCCCCTTCCTCTTGGCAGGCCTCCCCTGCCCTCCAGCCCCTTCCCTCCTTGGCTCGCCGAAAGCCCCCCGCCCAGCCCCCCAGAACTTAGGAGGCTCCCCCTCCAAACCTGGGCCCCCTCCTCACGCCCAGCTCAGGCCTCGCCTCGCCTCCAGCCCCCTCCCCAGCGTTGCACTGGCTCCCCCGAGCCCCGAAAACTCTTTCACCCCACCCCACCCCACCGATTTCGCCTCCATTGTTCTTCGACCCACCTGGCGCCCTCCGCAACCCTGGCCCGCGCCCCTCGCGCCCCCCCCCCAGCCTCCTCCTGGCTTCCAAAGCCCGGAGACCCCCCCCTGCCCTTTGCAAAATCCCGGCGTTGCTCTTGCTCCTTCGGAGAGCCCCCCCCTCGGCCCCCCATCTTTGCACGGGCTCCCGTAGCGCCCCTGAGCGATTGCATCCCCCCCACCCCGCCGCCGCCTGCCGCTGCACGCTCCCCCTCTGCGCTGGCCGGCCCTTCCCGGGCTCCTTGCGGGGTACCTGCTCCCGAGGGACCCGCTTCCATCCCATCCACGCGGGCGGCGCCCCGCCGGACCGGGGAGAGGGGAGGGGGCGCGCGGCAGAGGGGCGAACCACCGCGTCCAAGCGCGCACCGGGACTCGGGCGCCGCTGCAGCCGCAGCCTCTGCTCGGGACCAGCCCGGGATGCCGGGATTGCGCCTGCGCAGCAGCCCATCCAACCAGCGCCGCCGCAGGCTGGGAAAGGAGGGAGGGGCGGGGAGGAGGCGAGAAGATCAGCAAAGAGGTAGGAAACGAGGGGAAGTCTCGAAAGAGCCGACACTTCCGAGGCCAGCGGGACGCTCCTGTCCCCAAGGGCGCCAGGAAAGCATGCGGTGCACAAGGTGCACAGAACCGGGAGCGGATGCCGCCAGCCTCCCTCTGTCCTTTGGGGAGGGAGCAGCCTCGGGCAGAAATTGGGGAATCGGAAGCCATGGTGAGGCGAAGAAATTTTGGGTCTGGTTAGTAAGGAAAAGAAGAAATAGGGGAGACATGATAGCAGTGTTCCAGTATCTGAGGGACTGCCATAAGGCAGAGGGGGCCAGGTTGTTCACCAAAGCACCAGATGGAAGGATGAGAAACGAGAGTTGGAAACTGACCAAACAGAGAAGCAACCTGGAATTAAGGAGAAACTTCCCGACAGTGAGGACAATTAACCGGTGGAACAGCTTGCCACCAGAAATTGTGGGCGCTCCATCACTAGAGATTTTTAAGAAGAGACTAGACCAGGGGTAGGCAACCTCGGCTCTTTTATGACTCGTGGACTTCAACTCCCAGAATTCCTGAGCCAGCTATGCTGGCTCAGGAATTCTGGGAGTTGAAGTCCACGAGTCATAAAAGAGCCGAGGTTGCCGACCCCTGGACTAGACATTCACCTGTCTGAGATGATATAGGTTCTGCTGCTCGAGCAGGCTGGACTAGAAGACCTCCAAGGTCCCTTCCAGCTCTATTCCATTCCATTCCAAATGAGCTTACCCAAACGTTTTTTCTAACCTCAGCCACTTCAACTCCCAGAATTCCTGGAGAATTCGCAAGGTGATTGGGGAATTCTGGGAGATGGTCTACCCATCTTAAGGTTGCCGAAGTTGAAAAAAAACGCTCTCTTGGGCTATGCAGCGCTTCAAATTTGACTCTGGGAAGGAATTTTGGGGTGGGTTTGAAAAACATGGGTTTACACCATCTTCCTTTCTGCTCCCTTCTGTTCTCCGAAGCAGACATTGCTTCCCCTCTCGTCAGTCCATATTGTGTCTCAGTCCATATTGTGTCTCGTTTTTAATTTTCTCACCTGTCTTCCTGGTTGAGGATTGCATCGGCTCCCTCTTACTTATTCTTTACCCTTTTGCTCTTAACAATTCATGATTTGTTTTGCAATTCCTTCCTTCCGAACCAATGTTTTTCAAACTTGGCAACTTTAAGATGGCTGGATTTCAAGATTTCCCCAACCAGCATGTGGACCAACTTCACAATGAGCTGAAGTCCACCCATCTTAAAGTTGCCAAGCTTGAGAAACACTATTCTAAAAGCTGACACTGACTTCTAATAAATAATCAGTCAACCAGCCATCTAGAGATTGTTTTGAAGCTAAAGAGATTGTTCTCTGGACATCCCAATAATGTAGAGGTTCATACAGTGCTGTGTTCATACAAGTTAGGATATAGACATTTTTCTACTTATAGTCACAACTGGGACCAGAATTTCCCTTGCTAAGCTTGTTGATGTGAGTCATGTCCATTTTTTGCCGTGGATGTTAAATGAATCACTACAATTGTTATGCAAACCATACTTGTTAAGCAAATCTGGCTTCCCCCTATGGCAGGCTTCTTCAAACTTGGCCCTTTTGACTTGTGGACTTCAACTCCCAGAATTCCTCAGCCAACTCATAAAAGGGCCAAGTTTGAAGAGCCCTGCCCTATGGCTGTGCTTGTCGAAAGCCAAGGGAGAAGGTGATTGATTGCATGACCCCAGGACACTGCAACCATTGTAAATACATGCTGGTTGCCAAAAGCCCAAATTTAGATCAACTGACCACGGGGATGCTGCAGTAGTCAAAAGTCCAAGGGCATAAATCACTTTTTTAAAACCCGTTGCAACTTCAAATGGTCACTAAGCAAAGGGTCGTGAGAATACCTGTAGGCAGATAATACTTAAAGGATGACCCAGGAGGTGATCAAAAAGGAAGTGTTAACCCCTACAGCTTCATTCAACCCTAGGTAGTAAAGGCATTTTTCCCCGTTTTCTACATCTCTAATTTTAGTGAGTTCTTTGGTCCTTTCAAAGCACAAGAGGGTGGAGGGTAATCCATTTTTATTCTGATCCAGTGAGCTTATTTCAAAACACCTAGTTTCAAACTCTAATCCTTCACCTTTTTTGCTTTGTTGGGCCCCACTACAGTCCTACTAGTGGTTTTGCCCCACACTGCAGGAATCCTTAACAGCTGCAAGAGAGATCTGGTTATTTCACCACTGAGGCAACCAGATTCCCTGGACTTCCTCCTTCTTCCCCGCCCCCCCCCATTCCTGTTGCCAACAAAGGAATCCATCGCTGGCACCCCTTAATGAAGATCTGAGGGAATGACAAGGAAGTCACCCCAGCTTCTCCTGTACTGTACAGTACCAGGCATTTCTTGGAGCGAGTTTCCACGTTGGAAACATTGCTGGCACATAAGTTTGTTTGTTAATCAAATATGTTATGCTGCCCACCTCTCAGTGACTCTGGGCTAGCTTTAATTAGGCAGCTGATTTAGACTGTTGACAGAACATTTGTTTTTTGGTCATCTCTATGCACTAGGGAGCTTGCAACATCAGGAAAGCAACATGGAGGAAATCATAAAATCTATCTGTAGAATCAATATGAGAAACAAAGATGTTAGCCCCTACAACTAAGCCCATAGATGCTGTAAAAAAAAGTACAAAGTCTCTCTTGAACAGGACAAGGCTGGTCATCTTCATCATGTTGGGACGCACCTCAACTCAAGAGATAAGGTCTTCCATTTTTTTTCATACAAGCCATCACACTTTTACATTTCTCATATCTCAAAGAAAAATAAGAGGGGGGAAAAAGACAAAACAGAGAAAACATTTCTTTTATATAAACCATCCCAACATTTTTATAGTTCTCATGTCAAAAACCCAAACACAAAAGAAGGCGGTGTACTATATTACTTGAGGGGTTCAGCCCTCTTAAACTAATCTTAAATACTTAAGTCTAACTAATTTTGATAAAATCTTAACCAGTAAGTATGTTTTGAATATTGTGGGGAAAACAAATTTAAATAAGAATGTAAAACAGGATTTATGACAAGGCAATCAAGATGATCAATGAAATAAGCTTTATATTGATGGTTATTATTTGCAGAAACATGAGAAAAATGTCTATATTTAATTGTCATTTATTTAAATAAAAACTGTATTATGTTAAGGTTGGCAAGAAAGAATATTATTGGAAATCTAGTAAAGCTATTATATGGACTATAAAATTATAGAAATTGTTAAGTTTTTTAAACACTAACCCAGACAACACAATGTTTAAATATTAAGCTGAATATTAAAAATCAGTAAAACATATTTTAAAAGAGAGATAAGTTCTTCCAGAGGGAGAGGGTTACCGTGACTTGTTGGGTGCCCAGAGGGTTTTTCAGTAGGGGGGAAAAAAAGTCACGTGCCCACTGACACCCTGCTCTGTTCTATATGCTTTAAGTCACATTTAAAAACAACATGACTTTGAACATGCATCAACGCTGCCATCCTGACTTTTTGTAATCTTTGAATTAATTTTACATAGCGTAAATGCCAAAAATGGGTAAGTAACACCAACAGGTGTAGTCACAAATAAATCTTGGCTGGAAAAAAACAGGTTTGGGTGAGAATGTGGTACTATATATAATTTTGCATTGAGTAAAGGAGGATTTCATTTTGTGTGCTATCAAGCTACTGCAATTTCTCATTATGATTAGTTTAAAACTTAACACCGGTATTACTAGGAGGAGGGGCAAAAGAATCTTTTTAAAGCACATTTAAAAGATCATGGTACTCCGTCCCTTCCCCATCAGACTGGTTGTCGATTTCTGTTGATATTATTATATATTTTAATTCTTACTCATTTTTATCTGCAATTCTAAGGTTTTTCTTGGCCTTATCTTGCCTAAGGTAAATTTTCTCCTCTAGAGAGATGTAATATGTGAATGTAAAATATAATACAAATAAATTTATTTTCCAGTTGAATATGGGACAATTAGAATTGTGTACATGTACTTCATGAACTAAGAGAAGGGATTAATATGCTGGTTATTGCAATTCCTTTTCTGAGTAAATTCTGCTTAGAATCTACTTTGACTGCCAAGGTCACATAGCTGAGGTTAGCCATAACAAAAAAATTATCCCCTTACCTTACCATTGATTCAAATGCCATCAAAGTCAAGGTTTCTGCCATAAGTATGTTTACTTTATATTTAGCAACATTCTTTGCTTCTTACCCAATATGTCCCTCGGTTCTTAAATATTCTAAATTACAACTTCTCAATCATTATTTTACAGCCAGAAGGCATCCAAATAATATTATTTAAAATTCCATTTCATGCCACTTGTTTCTATCATGAATCTTATCAGTAGCACACTGGTTTTAGAATAAAAATAAAAGACAAGCTTTTTTTATTGCACACCGAAGAAAAAACATTTGGCAACAAATGCCTTTATTTTTTTGGACACATGAACACAAAATCCCTGCAGGCTAAAAAATGGAAAAAAAAACAACACATTGCAATTATACACAGCCAGCATATCGCAATGGGGGAGGGAAGTACTGTTAACCTACCCGTCCCAGAGTTTCTTTTAAAGAAAAAGTACCTCGTATTGCTATAGACATACATCCAGTCCAATTTAATAAAATACAATTTATAACATTACAAGTCTAACAATATAGAAACAAACAAACGAAAAAAAAAGAAAAATACATCGGAAGTCGAAAATGAACAATAGGCCAACAAGTTTTACGTACAAAGTCCAGGCTCTAGACATAGAAATATCACGAAAGTGTCAATAGCAAGGTATAAAGAAACCCTTAAGTGATATTCACGTACGATCTTTCCTCAATTTGCACAAGGGAAAAAAAACCTTGCAGTTGAAGCAGTATTGATGCAATGCCCTCAGGACTCTGTTTTACAAAAATGAAAACAGAGGAACTGCCTTGCTATCGAGCAAGAAAGGGGAAAGGACCCACAGCATTATCAACAAAAGTCGTTTTCTTGACGGGAGTGGGAAGAACTGATTGGAGGTTAGGTGGCCTGTCGTAAGGAGAGCCATACCCTAACCTCGTCACACACAGATTCTTGATATTAGGGCTGTAGGGAGGAAAAAAAAAAGGCTTCCCGGGATCCTAGAAACACGGAACATCTTCTGCATCTGATGTTGAAGTCTCCTTGGATGCCCTTCTTAAAATGCCCCCAAGTCACAGAAGTAAGCAAGACTCTGTTACAGAGCAAAACCTTTTTTAGAGCCTCTTTGGAATAAAAGTGCTCAAAAAAAAAAAAAGGCAGAAGACTTACAGAAGGAACCACATTTGATTATAAACACCAAGAAATACAGCCCAATTTAGCCCATTCCCCTCCAGCCCACAGTTCAAATTTGCTACATTTGAAAATCTGCCATGACATAACAGCCCAAAAAAAAAGGGGAGCCAGCAGGCTTAATATAAACCAAGAGTCTTCAACCAAGTTGAAATTCTAGAAGTTGTAGCCCAAAACAACCAAAGACGACACAGTTGGAGAAGACTGGCTGAAAGGAAATATTAAAAACCCCAACCAAACTAAACCCTAAAACCTTAACTATAGCTAGAAAATGCACATCTTCCCATTGATTGACACATGCATAACCATTCAGTTCATCCCAGGGGGGAAGCAGCAGTCCCAATGAGTCAAAAAGGTCTCCCAAAGATCAACAAGACCTTCTCTTTATTAGTTTGAAGATCTTTCATCTGCTTTGACAGAATTTTTCAGATCTGAAACATACCAAAATGACATCACTGGACTGTTCAGCAAATAAGAGATGACTGAACATATTTTTTTTTTGCACAGGAAAATTTTCCAACAGAGACAAGAAGGAAGAGGGGGGGGGAAATCATGAAAAATTCCAAGAAAGTGCAAAGGTTGGCAAGAAAGTTTTCTCAACAACATTTTTGGGATGATAAAATTCATTGATAATAATTCAGTAAAAAAAAGAATCCTGCTTAGGTATGACTCTGAAATACAGATGACTTCAAAAGACCACTGTGGGTTGTGGGCTGTAATACACAAGAACAATATGATCAAAACCTTTTTTTTCCTATGATAGAAATTTTCAAAAAACACAACTATTTCATATAGCTTATACAGCCTTATTTCCTAATAAGCCAATCAGAAAACTCTTCCCAGACTCACTTAGCTTCCTGTTTTCACAGTTTGGGCTCAACTAAGATTAACTGAGCCTTTTAAAATGCCTGTTTTCATCCAATCGCTCTTTTTTGTTATTATTTGGGTGGTGAGGGGGGAATCCCGCCTCGTTCCCAAAATCTGCTTTTGTGGCAAATGATAGGATAAGAGGTTTAACTCCTCCTCTAGCCCTACTTCCCAATTTTGATCTGGACGTGGGAGCAAAAGCAGCTTTTTGTTGCTGATGGTATACAAACTTTTTGGAAAGCCTTTTTTTTTCATGTTGCCTGGCGGGCATTTGAAAGGAGATCTCACCTGTAGACAGGTGGGTACATATATCCCTTTTCTCCACCTGTACTAGATGCCAGGGCAGCTACTGGTGTATCCAGGTGGTGTAGATATCCATTTTTCTTTTTTTTTCTTTCTCTCTCTCTCTCTCTCTCTCTCTCTCTCAAACCATGTCCTTACCTAGTGCAATAAAAAAATGCTACACTCTAAAAAACAGGTGCTTACACTCTTGTCAAGGTGCCTCAGATCTCCGTTTGTTTGGGTCAGCAGGAGTTAAATTCTTGCATTTCCTCCCTGAACGTGAAAAGAAAAGCAGACGACGAACTAAAGCAAGTGGCCACTCTCCCTCCCTGTGTGTCCTGATATTGATTATCCAAGTGAGGTATTCTCAAGGAAAAAACAAACCCTTACCTATATTTAAGCAATCTAGTATCTCAGTTCTGGATGTCAGAACTAAGTTGCTTCACTTCTTTTTCTGAATGGGGACAAACACTGCATATGCCCTTTCCCGCAGTCACTCACTCACTCACACTCACACTCACACACACACAGACAGCTCTGGAAGAAGCATATAAAACTTTTTTTTTTTGAAGACTAACTTCAGTGTACTCTGACACAACTGAATAATGTTCTTGGAAATGTGTATTTTCCAAGTTACTAGAAGCTCTATTTCAACTGACTGAAGGACAATCTAAATCAAGGGTGTCAAACTCGCAACGTCACGTGCCGCGACGTATTGTGGCTTTTTCGCCATTGCCGGCAATGGGGTGGGCACGGTTTCGCTATGATGCATCTTGGCCCACGGGCCGGCAGTTTGACACCCCTGATCTAAATGGTGTATCATATTGTCAACTTGTAAGTCCGGATTTGAAAACTCACAAGGTCACATGACTATGTGACACCACCCTTCAATTAAAAGACCAGAGTGCAGTTATTGGCCAAATCCCAGTCTTCCACAGAGGTGGCCATATCAACTCAGTCAAAAACTAGTAATTTAAAGCATTGTGTGCTAACACTCACAAGCTAGTCTCAACACAACACTATTATTGTCTGCACAACCCCCTCCCATCCTAATTTTGGTATTAACACATTTCAGTGGAAGAGAATCGAGCAAAATAAGAATCCTAATAGAAAAGGTTCAAGATCAACATTACACTTCACACTTCACACATGCTACTGAGTGTCGCTGTACATGCAAGAAACCTAAATCATCAAAGGAAACAGGATTTAAATTGCTGGTAAAAGTCTTTGATTGCTACTGTCACACTATACACAACTGTACAAATTGGCAAAGCCTTTTTCTGATACACAACACCCACTTTCCAAGCTTATAAAAAGGGGTAGACAGACCAATGGTGACTATAAAACAGTTAAAAATAATCATTTGTAAAAAGCATGAAGGGAGCCTCTTCTGATCCATTTTTAGTAATTAATTTTTTCTTCAGCAAAGATAAGTCAATCTACCCAAGAATGGATTCTGACTAGAAAAGCTACTGCCAGGTTATTTAAAAAAAATTATTGCCAAAGTTAAAACCTTCTATGAAAAAGAGTATTAAAAATGACTTCAATTTGTCAAACATAGCAGCATAAAATGGGCACTTTTTGTGATGTTTGAAAAATACTACAACTAATTGTTTAGAACCTGGTTACCTATTTTTAGAAGGGGAAGTAGTTCAGCATTTTGAATCAAAAGATGGCAGTTGTAACCATAATAATAATAATAATAATAACAACAACAACTGTATTAGAGCTGCCAAAAAGGGTTTTTCTCTGCTAACATTACGCATTCACAGAAGTACCACCAAGCTGAATTATAGTGCAATTGCTTTGCAGCCCAGGACTGCAGAGATTTACAAAAAGGGAACTAGCAAAATTTGACAAAGCAAAAAATTAAAAAACAGAACAGCCATACCTCTGAAAATTAATGTTTCTTGAAGGGTGTCTTACACCAAAAATTCATTGATCAAGTCTATATGGCTCCAGACAGAAAAAAACAGTGGAATCCTGTTTTGCCGTATCTGGAAACTCACTAAGCAGTATATCAAAGCCCAGAAGGAATTAATCTTCTTGACAAGCTTAACATGGGATGAAGTGGTAACGTAAATTGATTTAACTGATTAGCAAAATATTTCAATAAAAACCTTTCGTGCCAAGTCCTTTAAAAAAGTTTTTTAAGAGGATCAGCCTTTTGCGTTTTGAGGTAAAAATTCAGTTCAATGCAAAGACCATTTATGAAATTTCTGTTTGCGGAAAGGAATAAAATAAAAATGGCTCAATTGTGCCTGCACAAGATGTTAGCTGCAGGAATCAATTCAGTGCAACTGTCCCAAACTGCTGGTGGAGGGCAGCCTGCATTAAAAACGAGCCCTGACTATGGATGGTTGGTGGCCTGACCAACTAGGCCACTCCTGCCACGTGGCTGCAGAGTCCTATCAGGCAAAATACATAGTGTGCTGAGTGTCGTGGTGGATTTGCACTGCCTTGGCTAGTGCTTGAGGGTCACGGCCATTGCTTTGTCCTGACACGTGGCTGCCTTCAGCACTGAAAAAGAAGTTAGAAGGATTTAACACATAATCCCAACCCAGAAAGACGATGCTCCTCAACCACTCTCCACCCTTTGCAGGTTGCCACTGTTTCCGTGTGAAAAGCCACTTTTAAGTACTGGGCAGAGGTAGTTTCTATTCATGTTACAATATACTGGTAACCCCTGACTGATGACTGTTTGAAGTTAAAACAGAAGTATCTTGGGGCTATTTATGACCCAGATTCGAAGTTCCGATGGTTGCCCCCAGTCACGTGAATTTTGGGTACTGGGCAACTAGGCCATATATATGGCCGGCTGTAGCATCCCATGGTCATATTTGACTAGTTTTGCTGAAAACAAACATTTGCCTTCCTTTTTGGGGAAAAAAAAGCCCTTTAGTGACTGCCCCAAAAACGGTTGTAAAATTGGAGACGGGACTGACCATTTTACAACTGTCACGACTTGCGATCGTGATGGGCAGACTCCATTATGGTCCCAAGTCAAGGACTACCTGTATAAACGAGGTTAAAAATAAACCCTACCTCTTGTGTGTGACGCAGGGATCTAATCTCTAAACTATAGTTTCTTCTGAAATATCCGAAACATCGGGAGAGTAGAAGTTTGAAGTAGTTTAGCATAATGGCTTAGCAAAACTAACAAGCTTTGCTATTGCAACTTCAAGGTCTTTTATTTTTTTTGGTAGTTGATTATGTTGATAGACAGATAGTCTTAATTATTCTAGCCAACGTACTGCCACATTAAATGGAATCCACAATTACTGTAGAAGGCAGGAATGTTGCAAGTTGTTCAATAAAATACTGCCTGTGCCTCAATCAGCAACTAATGCCACCAAAAATATTTAACTTCCCTCTGAAATTCAAACTGTTACCAGGGGAAGGAGCTTTGCCTTTAGATCAACTCCAGAAAGGAAGGGCAGGCCTGGATATGATTTACCACTTACCCAGGATGCACTCTAAACCCTGAAGGTTCTTCTCCAAGGTTTGCTCACCTGTCATGGTCTTTGTCTACAAGGTGGTATCTTGCTCTAAATGCCACTAGCCTAGCATAATATGCAGGCGCAGGGATGGAGACAGACCGCGTGCATCGAACGTAAGTGTGACACAGCTGGTATGTCAGTAGCTGCAATTCATCTGCGGTGAAACAGTTGTCATCCCACAAGACTTGATAGTGAGACGGACGGCTGGTTCCCTGAAATCAGATAAAGGCTAGTCAATCCACCCCTGAAATTCTTTCAAGACAAGACATACCGCGCATGAGGTAGGCAGTAGCCTCGGAATGAAGAAGCCTCTTCTTTTTCTTCTCCAGGAAGGTCTCCTTTCTCCCCCCCCCAAGTTACAGAGTTTCTGTGCAAGAGGAACAAAAGAGCAGCTTCTTCAACCTAGGGCAGGGGTAGGCAACCTCGGCTCTTTTATGACTCATGGACTTCTACTCCCAGAATTCCTGAGTCAGCTGCCTCAGGAATTCTGGGAGTTGAAGTCCATGAGTCATAAAAGAGCCAAGGTTGCCTACCCCTGACCTAGGGGGTGAAGGCTGTTCATTAATGCAGAATAAAACGCCTCATTGACTTTTCAGGGCCAAACTACATCTGCTTAAGGCCATTGCCTTGGACTGTTCTCTATTGCCATTCACATATCGGCCCCAAAGGATTCAGAGTTCCCTGGGTACTGGCCACAGTGAGAGGGTGGCCTGAACTTACATCTGCTGCCCCTAGAGGTGAGAGCTCTAGGGGACATGCTGTACCCAGGATGGATATTTCGGACTATTCCCCCCTGGTATAGGCTTTCCAACTGTCGTGAGAGGGCGGTGGTTGGCCTATCTTGGGGGACACCCAGCTGAGTGGCAGTGGCTGGGTGGAGGCTCGGGACATCTACTTGCTCTCTGTTTGGTTCCTCCTTAAATCAATTGATTATGGACTGCCTATATCTGGACTGCTTTATGCCTTGTTTGAGGTACTCCTCTACAGACTTGCTCGCCCTCAGGGGTGCTCCCCCCTCCTGGAGGCGGCCCGCCTTTCCGGCCGAGTATAATCTCGAGGAAGGTCCCATTTATTGGGATCCTGAGAGATGGCCGGGCACGGTTACGGACCTCCGACGTAGACCCAACAGGAGGTCTTTGATTTGTTTTTTGTCAAAATTTTTTTGGGGGTTAGGGAGGAGGGAGGGTTCTTTTCTTGGTTGTTTGGACGAGGGGGGCAGTCCATCTACCGTTGTTCAGGCTAGTGCTGAGGCTGATCGCGATGGGGAGGAGCGGGGGTTGGCTGCTTCTGGGGCTCCAGGGCCAGTCGTGGGATTGCCTATTCCCACGACGATAGGGAATGGCAGCAGGTGTAGGAACAGAGGGCCGTATCGGTCTCAGGGAAGGCCTCTCCGCTGCTTACAAGCGGTGAGGCACTCCGACCCTCTGGTTCCGCCCCGAGGTCCCGGGAGTGAGGATGTGCAGCCTCCTGAGCTCCGGCTGGTGTATTTGAATGCCAGGTCGGTCGTTAATAAGGCTCCTCTCGTTCGAGACTTGGTCGAGGGTGAGCAGGCTGACCTGGCTTGCATCTCGGAGACCTGGTTGGGCCCAGAGGGCGGTGTTCCTCTGGTTGATCTTTGCCCACCAGGTTTCCGGGTGCTGCACCGGCCTCGGGCTCAGGGTAGGGGTGGGGGAGTGGCTGTTGTTGTGAGGGAGACCTTGTGTCCGCGGGAGGCCACCGTTCCCCAGACAGTCGGGTGTGAGTCTCTCTTTTTGAGATGCGGCCCTGGTGCGCAGTTGGGCTTGCTGCTGGTGTACCTTTCGCCTAGTCACGCAGCAGCAGCCCTGCCTGAGCTGCTTGATGTCCTCTCGGGGCTGGTGGTTGAGTTCCCGAAACTTATAGTTTTGGGGGACTTCAACCTACCATCGCTGGGAGGATCATCTGAGTTAGCTCGGGAGTTCATGGCTTCCATGGCGGCCATGGACCTGACGCAAGTAATTACGGGACCGACTCATGAAGGAGGCCACACCCTTGACCTTGTTTTCTTGTCTGGACGGTGGTTAGATGATCTTGGTGGGGGCTCTCCAATTATTATGCCCCTGTCATGGACCGATCATCATCTCCTGCGGCTGGTCTTCCGTTTTGCCACCCCCCGCCGTGGGTGTTTGGAACCACTCAAATGGTACCGCCCCAGACGCTTAATGGATCCCCAAAGGTTCCAGGCGGCGCTGGGGTCCCCACCTGCCTCCCTCACTCACAGCTCGGCCGAGACCCTAGTGGAGGCCTGGGAAAGGACGGCCACTGAGGCCCTTGACCGAGTTGTACCCTTGCGGCCCCTGACCCGGTGCAGATCCCGTCGGGCTCCATGGTTTTCTGCGGAGCTCCGGGAGATGAAGCGTCGGAGACGGGGCCTAGAGAGCGGTTGGAGGTCCACCCGATCTGAACCCGACCGATTGCGACTAAGAGCCTATATTAGGTCTTATCTCGCTGCAATTAGGGAGGCGAGGTCTAACCACTTCGCCACCCTTATTGCGTCCGCAGATAATCGCCCGGCCGCCCTGTTTAGGGTGACTCGCTCCCTCCTAAATCAGGAGGTGAGGGAGGATCCCTTGCAGGGACGTGCCGAGGAGTTTAACCAACATCTGTCGGACAAAATCGCTCGGATTCGGACCGGTTTGGACTCTGACTGGGCAGAGTCTGACGATCAGGACACGGGTGGTCTTGTCGATACCATCTGGGAGGAGTTTGATTCTGTAACTCCGGAGGAAGTGGACAGGATCATGGGGAGGCTGAGCGCCACCACATGTTTACTGGACCCGTGCCCTTCCTGGCTGGTTTATGCAGCCCGGGAGAGGACACGCAGCTGGTTCCAGGCAGTTATATCGGCCTCTTTGAGTGAGGGTATCTTCCCCGCCGTCTTGAAGGAGGCGGTGGTGAGGCCTCTCCTCAAGAAGCCTGTCCTGGACCCGGCTGTATTGAACAACTTTCGTCCTGTCTCCAACCTTCGCTTTCTTGCGAAGGTTGTTGAGAGTGTGGTGGCGCATCAGCTCCCTTTGGTCCTGGATGAAGCGGATTATCTAGACCCGTACCAATCGGGTTTCAGGCCCGGGTACAGCACGGAGACGGCATTGGTCGCGCTGGTGAATGATCTCTGGAGGGCTCGGGACAGGGGGCATTCCTCTGTCCTAGTCCTATTAGACCTCTCGGCGGCTTTCGATACCATCGACCATGGTATCTTGCTGCGGCGTCTCAGGGGATTGGGAGTGGGAGGCACAGTTTTACAGTGGTTCTCCTCCTATCTCTTGGGACGTTCGCAGTCGGTGTTGGCAGGGGGGCAGAGGTCGACCGCGAGGTCTCTCATTTGTGGAGTTCCTCAGGGGTCGGTCCTCTCGCCTCTCCTGTTCAACATCTACATGAAGCCGCTGGGTGAGATCATTCGTGGCTTTGGAGTTGGGTATCATCAGTACGCTGATGATACCCAACTTTTCTTTTCGACCCCAAACCACCCCAGTGATGCCCTCAACGTGATGTCCCGTTGCCTGGAGGCGGTTCGGGTCTGGATGGGGAGGAACAGACTCCAACTCAACCCCGACAAGACTGAGTGGCTTTGCATACCTTCGTCCCGGGTTTATTCGGACATTCCACCTCTAGTTATGGGGGGTGAACTATTACCCCCCGTAGATAGGGCTCGCAACTTGGGGGTCCTCCTAGATTCACGGCTCACTTTGGAAGACCATATAGGAGCCGTGACTAGGGGGGCCTTCGCACAGGTTCGCCTGGTGCGTCAGTTGCGGCCCTATCTTAGCCGGGACGATTTATGCACGGTCACTCATGCGCTCGTGTCCTCTCGTCTGGACTACTGCAACGCTCTCTACATGGGGCTGCCCTTGAGGACTACTCGGAAGCTCCAACTGGTACAGAATGCAGCCGCGAGAGTGGTGTTGGGAGCCTCCCGATACTCCCACGTTACGCCTCTGCTCCGTGAGCTGCATTGGTTGCCAGTTGTCTTCCGGGTGAGATTCAAGGTACTGGTAACGGTATTTAAAGCACTCCATGGCATGGGGCCGGAGTACCTCAGGGAACATCTGCTGCCGGCATCAAGCTCCCTGCGCCCTGTGCGTTCCCACAGAGAGGGCCTCCTCAGGGTGCCACCGATCAGAGAATGCCGATTGGTGGCCCCCAGGGGGAGATCCTTCTCTGTGGGCGCTCCGGAGCTGTGGAATCAGCTACCGGTTGAGCTCCGGATGGCGCCCGATCTTCGCTCCTTTCGTCGCGATCTCAAGACATTTCTGTTTGTACAAGCCGGCCTAGCCTGAGGGGGAGTGTTGGGGTTATTTTATTTTTCGTTTTTTAACTTTTCTGGGGGTTTTTAGTGTTGTATTTATATTGTTTTTAACTAGGGCAATTTGTTTAATCTTATTTTAATGTTTGTATTCGCTATTTTATTCTGCCCTGTGAACCGCCCTGAGTCCTCAGGGAGAAGGGCGGTATATAAATGTTATTAAATTAAATTAAATTAAAATTGTTGTTCTATGCACATTTTAATATCAAGGTTAACCTTTCATTGACACAAAGCCGGTTTCACCCGTGCACGAACCGCGAAATGCTACAGAGCAACTGCCGTCTACAGTATATGATGATTACCTGGATTCCTGCATGGCTACAGAGGTAAAAGTCAAATTCAGATGGGTGGGTGATGGTGCTATCCACGGTAGTACCTGCCGGAACATTTCCACTTTTCCCCACCTATTGTAGACAACACAGCCATAATGCTTCATAAACAGCATCCATGTCAACAAAACAAGCAGAATTCATCATTATATTTTATTTGACTGAGTAAATAAATAAATCTGTGTAGCACACTTGAACCTTACCACTACCCTGCTACTAAAGATTAAGGATCAAGACTCCAACGAGCAACTGAACAGTTTCCTCTAAAAATGAAACTCTTCAGCTTTGCCTGAAGTCAGCTAGGTTCAGATAAACTTAAAGCAACATCCAACTGAGCAAATTTTCACATTATCCAAGTGCAATTGCCCTGTAGCCATTTGGTATTTAGGGAAAGAAATGGGCAGCAAGGAGAAGCATGCATGGCTCGACAAAAGGAAATGCACAAAATATTTTTAAATTTAAATTTGAAATATTAGCTTACGGTTGGAACAGCTCTTGCAACTTGAAGTAGAGTGTCAAACTTGAAATACTTTGAACTGAAACTTCTCCCAATAATAAGCAGGATGAAATGAAATGGACCTGACTTACCTGGATCCCGCACATTTCATTCTCTTAGGAATCATTAGAGTGCTGAGGGATGCCTACAAATATGCCTCCTCCAAGTTTTCAGCTAGACTTTAGCTTCTTGTAGCTGTATTACATGTGTCCGTTTAGAATCAATGCTGAATTATTATACTTTTTTGTTGATGCAAAATGTGTAAACTTATTCCCTACCACCACCAAAACGCCCCATCAGTATCTAGCCATATAAAAATTCATTTGCACCACCCTTACCCCACCAGGCACATTTCTAAGAAAATCCATCTGGCATCTCCTGAAAGCTGCAGAATTTAATAGGATGGCTTTCCCTCTGTAGTCACCTACCCGTTCAGTTTTGTCTGCACAAAAGAGTCTTGTGTGATGCCTTTTCTGCACGACAATGTAGGTGATTCCTGGTCTGTAGTCTTCTTCTAAACTGATACAGGCCTTCCGGATTGCAATAAGCTCAGGCCAAGCTACCTAGAAGTGTTAAAAGTTGAAATCAGCTGCTGATCTGGGCTGCACAAGGCAATTCACGAAGTCCCACTGAAGCCGCTGTACTATTAAGTAAGAATAGGTATGAATCCAAGCCAGGTTCTGGTTGCTGAATATATCAAGTAAGTTCATGACAACTTTCAAAGTAAAATATGACTTTGCAAACTTGTCAGGAAGGAAATAGACAGGTACATTTAAGAAAACTGCTTGTGTACGTAGTGCTATATGCTAATGATTAGATATTAATTTAATTTAGGATTGGGATGCATCACTGACATATAACATTCAGCTGGTTTGGATAAAGAGACAACCTATCTGCTTTTCCAGCATACAGGTAGTCCTTGACTTACTGTAACTGAGCCCACAATTATGGCCATAAATTGTGATGGTCGTTAAGCCAGTCATCATGTGACTGTGCCCAATTTTACCTTTTTTGTGGCAGTTGTTCGGTGAACACCATGATTATTAAGCAAACACCACAGTCATTAAGCAAACCCATTGTTCACCAGGGAGCTTTTTTTTGCCAGAAACTGGAAGCAAATGCTGTCTTTCAGCCAAAACATCATATAGCACGGCCAAGTTTCCACAGGAGTCTGCAAAGGGCCGTAAATAGGAGCACCCCAAATGCAGTCAATCACTGGCAGTACTAGGATCCACACCAAAGCCACTCTTTAAGGATTAATACAGCAACAGTTTATCAGATCATCTAAAATTCAATGGTTTTAGACATGTTATTGTTATTAGGATAATCTTAAGTGTTTGCAACCCTTGTCAGTTTTCTGTGCAGCTGTACTTCAGCAATGGAGCTAATAAGTGATGCACGCAGGTATCTCAAGAAGAGTTTCGAACTGGACGATTAAATGTTTGTGTTGAGTGCATTCTTGGCATAAACCTCTTTTCAGGCTGGCAGGCAAAGGAGTGAGCCTTGGTGGAGCAGTGGGCTAATGCCTCCTTAAGTAACACCAGGTGCCTGCAATTAGTGCAGGTTCGCGTCCCACCAGGCTCAAGGTTGACTCAGCCTTCCATCCTTCCCAGGTAGGTAAAATGAGGACCCAGATTGTTGGGGGCAATAAGCTGACTTTGTAATAATGCCGCTTAGGGGTGGGGGGGCGAAAGCCCTAATAAGCAGGCATATACATAGAATGAAGGCTATTGCTAAGCACATTGATTTGTGCTTCTTAGATTGTAAGCCGCCCTGAGTCTTCGGAGAAGGGCGGGATATAAATGGGATTTTTTTTAAAAAAAGGGATGGACTTCCTAAGGGAGCCCAGTTCAGAGTATGAATTACTAGAGTAAGACCAATACCTGTTTCATTTGCCCTTCGGATACTCCTCCTCTATAGTAAATGATGCGTGTGGGCTTGAAGCGAGTGGACTTGTAAAACTGGATCAGCAGTTCTCGCACCATATTGGTCAGGTCCTGAATCACTTCCTGACTGTACAGCAGTTCTTGGGACGTCTCTTGGCGGGATGTTTGCACTCGCACAGTAGCGCAGTAGCGGCTGGGGTGGCCATCCATGCTTCCGACTACAGCAGCAATGGAAGGTTTCTTCCCATCTCCAGCAGGCGGGTGAGTGACATCTGCTCCCAGAAAAATAACGGGTTGCTGGAATACCGAGGGCCTGGGAAATTGAAAAGAAAGGCATTTTAATTAGGAACCAGCAAAAAAAAAACCAAATCATTTAAAAAAATTGTTCTATGCTGTTCTAATTATCCATTTTTTTTCCTACATGTTTTTCAGTTGTACCTTAGTGCCGAGACGTTTAGTGCTTATTTTTATATCACACAATTCAATATTCTACCTCTTTCATAGTTAACATATAGAAGGCAAACAATAAATATACCCCGATGTCACTGTGTGGCTCCCTGTTGCATCAAACAATTAACGTTAATCCTCAATTAATCCCTACTTTGCCTTGGGGTGAAAAGGAGAATTCAATGACCGTTTGTCCCTGCCTTGAATAAAAAAATTCAGGTCAGCCCAGTCAACAAGCAATCTGAAGAATGTATTAGTATAAAACAATAATTACGAAAAGAAAGATAAAATCTCAAGGACTATAGGGACAAATGGAAATCCTACACTGGACTCTCATATAGCCCCACTTTCTAATGTGGAGACCATTGTATATGGACAACTCTTTATCTAGTACAAGGCATTATAGTGGAAGTAAACATGTGAACTAAAAAAAAACTATTTAGAGATAAGTTTTAAATGCATCATATGTTTCTATAACTATATTTCTAGTGTTATATTTCTATAACTAAAGAAAACTTTAGGGCAATTTAAATTAGGTAAATGACAAAATTCTCAATGTGAGTATTTTCATTTTGAGCGTTTTCATCATTCTGCTTCTCAATAAAACTCAGCCATGTGCTTTTTATGAAGGATACCCAAGGGTGAAGCTGACCTTTGATGTGGTACAAGGACATTGTTTATTCCACCAAGTTTTGCATTGATCTTCAGGCAAAGATTGGACAGAGTCTGGGGAGACGTTTTCACCACATTCTTCACCTGAACACACTGGGTGGCCATGCCCAGGAGAGTATCCCCAACTCGTTTAACTTCGGCTGCAAAGAAGAAGTTGGCTTTTTAGAACCCGGAAGACTTTTTAAATGCTCCATCCGATCCCTACTCCCATCCCATTCCAGCATCTTGAGCTGATGACTTAGGCAAATATCCTTTTTTATTTTAAAGAGTTATTATTACAAAACAAAAGCACCAGAATGTAATTGTGCATTCTTTCATTACAATAATTATATTATGTATTTGTCAAATGGTCTCTTTCTTACCGTAGACAGGTGTCTTTCCTGGAAGAATCACTACAATTAGCTGCAGCCCCACATAAGTCAATTTCAAATGTTTGAACATGGGCTCCACACTGTCTGCCCCTTGTGCATATTTACAGAAGCACGGCTGGCCCTGGATTGGCATCCCCGCGTCCTTAGAGATCTTGCGCAGCTGATCAGTAAAACTCCTAGAAACACAGAATAAGCCATAGATAGTACTGGCACAAGCCTAACTTTGTGAAGGTGATCCCTTTTATCTGCCTGAAATGATTTTTATAAAAGAATTGGATTGATTCTTAGAAAACAGATCTCTCAATCATTAAGCTAGCTCAGTATTTTTGAATCTTGGCAACTTTAAGTCGAGCGGACTTCAACTCCCAGAATTTCTCAGCCAGCACGACTGTGAAATTCTGGGAACTGAAGTCCATATATTTTAAAGTTGCTAGGTTTGAAATAAACAGGGTTAGACTAAACATCCTTGAATACTGTTAATATAACTCTGGATATCAGAAAATGAGGACAACCAATTACTCTGGGCTGTAAGTATTAATACTGGATAAGGCAATCTGTGATTTCCCAGGTATGTGTGCACTTTTTAGGTTCTCATTCTGAAATTTCTGATTACGGTAAGCAAGTTCTATTGATAATCCCAAATTAAAATGTTGTTAATTACTTTCCATTGCATTAGGCTTCAATAATGTTGGCTGAGAATTATGCTTATAACAAAGATGATATTGGATCTTCTTGGAGTCCAACTCACCTCACAGGGTTGTTGTTGTTGTCGGGAAAAGAGGAGAAAAGTGTGTTGGATGTGTTCACCACCTTGAGTCATTTGTAAAAATAATGAAGGCAGGATGTACATAATCAAATAAAAAATAAATAAATTAAAAAGATTCCAGGTCTTGAAGATATCAGATTGGGGAAAGCAGAAAGTGAAGAAAAGTAGATGCTTTGTTGATACCAATATTTAACCTCTTTTAAAGGTGCACCACTCAAAGCTTTCCAAACATCACTTTAATCAAATAAACATAATCTTCTTCTAAAAAAAAGAAACTACTTACTTCAACAAATCTTCCCGACATTGTTTCTGAGGTGCAAAGCAGGCAACAGCCCACACTTTAATTTCAATACCAGCATAGAACTGTTTTCCTCTCATATCCCAGACACCCTGATTTGGTGTAGCAACAGTCTTGTTCTAAGGAAAATCAAACACAAACTGCTGTTCTTTGACAAGCGTATAAACTAATGCACAGGCAAACCCTTTCTACTCTGTTTCCATGGTCCATTACATTTTCAGCCTCAAATTTTAATCAGCTGCCAATAGTGAGTCTACAGGATTAAAAGTACGCATTAGCCCTTACATGAGGTCTGTTGTGTAATCTAGATTGGGTGAACATTATGAAGTACTTACCCTACCTCCATACTGCAGCATGGGTGCAGGTAATACTCTGCCTGTCAGTTCTGTCATTTCATTATGGACAACAATACCAAACTCCTTCAGATATGGATCAGGTCCACCAACCATACTGTTACTCTTGACCTGGAGATTCAGAGAACATTTCTTAAATATAGACACAACAGCTCTTGTGAATATTTCATTTGAGTAAGTGTAGCTCGATCGGCAGTCCACTGTTTGTTCCTTAGTTGCTGCTATTTTTCATTGTAGTTATCTGTGAATTATGTGAACTGTTCCAAAAGGATGGAGGGGTGGGGTTTATTATCCCATCTTCTATGCCCTGGCTATACCACATTCTGGGTGTGTCATAACCTCATAAATCTTGGGTCACAGGAAACAGGTTTGCAAAGTTCATGCAAGAAAAGATCTTATAGTGATAAGCATCTTCCAGCCACCATTTTACTCCATCTTATTTTTATGATATTAAAGCAGTTACTCACAAGTCTGCTAATTTCCTCCTGCCTGTCAGGTGCAGATCGTGCTGTTGCTTTGATCATAGTTGATGTCTGATTGTCTGTTAGCTTCTTAATACAACGCTGTCCTGCAACTATATTACATACCTAGAATGAAAAAGATACAGGGTGAACAAGCCTGTGCAGCAGAACTGAACTGAGGAATAGAACCACCTAGGTGTTTACCTCAAGGGGTAGATATGTATGTTTCTGCTCTTGCCCTACTTGGAGGCATGGAAGATGGGGATATTTCAGCTGCAGACTGTACTTCTGCTTAAAATACTGAGCTACTGTACACTCCATAGCTTGCCCATTTTCCAACTGCAGAGGGAACCTGTAAGCAGAAATATAAATTAAATATATATTCATTTCACAAGAAAGAGGTTTGCCTATGATATAAGAAGATGGACAACTATTTTGGATTCTCAACTATTCTGAAATTAATAAAAAATTGAAAATAATCAGAGATGCATCGGTGGTATGATTGGGAAGGGAGAACTCCAAATATATGTTATCAGGCCCCATTGAAGGGATCTTAGCATCCTAATTTTAAAATTCAGATTTAGAATTTCAATTCACAGGAACAGCATGAGAAAAAAAATGCATAATGTCGGTCCAACTAAAAGTTAAAATTAAAAGAGGCTATAGTAGAAATACGCATGTAAGATGAAGGACTACGTAGTCCCATATCATTGCTAAATGCCTGTGTGGTGATATCAGGAGGCTTATGTGTAGGTTCTCTCATCTGAAGAAGCATGCATGGCTGCCACATATCAAATTTTCTCCATCACTGTACATAAGAGCCTTGGTGGAGCAGTGGGCTAATGCCTCCTTAAGTAACACCAGCTGCCTGCAATTAGTGCAGGTTCGAGTCCCACCAGGCTCAAGGTTGACTCAGCCTTCCATCCTTCTGAGGTAGGTAAAATGAGGACCCAGATTGTTGGGGGCAATAAGCTGACTTTGTAATAATGCCGCTTCAGGGTGTGTGTGTGAAAGCCCTAATAAGCAGGCATATACATAGAATGAAGGCTACTGCTAAGCTTGTAAGCCGCCCTGAGTCTTCGGAGAAGGGCGGGATATAAATGGAATTAAAATTTAAAAAAAAAATAATTATGGAAATACAGGGAGGCGTCACTTAACCATGGTAATTGGGACTGAATTTCCATCGCAAAGCGACACCAACAGAAAGCACAAGTCATCTGGAAGTTGAGTCCTGGCAACTGGACTTCTTTTCTTTTTGGTCTGATGTTTCACTGCTTATCCAAGTACTTTTTTTCAGTCTGTCTGCTTGGATAAGCAGTGAAATGTTTCAAGCCAGTAACAAAAGAAACCCGGTTGCCAGGACTCAACTTCTAGACAACTCTACCTGGATGACTGAGAATCTTCACGGACATACTGCCAAGGCACAAGTCCCTCTTTTGGCCCTACGCTGAATGGCGAGAGAGTTTGTTATTTTTGTAGAATTCCGAAATATGTAGCTTATGAAATATTTAGTTGTGTGAGACCTTCAGTTTATAAAATGCTTTTTCATAGTAGAAACAAAGACTTTTCAAGATTGTTTAAAAAAAAAAAAGCCTTGGGCATACATACGTTTGATGGCTTGCAGGTCGTCTAGTAACATTGCAAACTCTGTATTTTCTTTTCATCTGACCACAGTGAGTAACTTCCACTTTTAAACCTATAAATCCAGTGAAACACAAAGACACACATACACAAATAAGCAAACGCCAATATGATACATTGAGAAGGATCAAAGATAAAATCAAACTACTGGGCTCTCCAGGACTACATTTATTTTCTATTTAGATGTTGCAAATCCACTATGTCTGGATTGTTCAAATTAAAATTCTCAGAGTGGATACAATAAAAATCAACCCAAATTAAACAGTTCCTTCCAAAATCTATTCATCCACAAGCTCATGGGGGGAAAAAAGAATCTCATAACATAAAATAAAATAAAAAGAATTTGTCCAGTGAAAATACTACAGAAATGTGTCATAATACTGTAGTCAGAAATTTGGGGGAAGTAGTTAATTCGGATTTTGACATTGTAGTGAGGTTTGAACAACTTGCCCGTTAAATATTCTGAATTTTTTACTTTTTTGTTGAATATTGAATATTTTTGTTTTATTTTGTTGAATACTGTTAATTATTTTGCTAATATTGAACACATTGGCAAGGCTAGAAAACAACAAATTAAAAGGTACAGAGCTGGCTCTGAGCTATAATTGCCATCCCTCATATTTTCTGCAGCAAAGAAAAACAAAATATTGTTTTTCTAAAAGACAAACGGGGGATGTCAGAGATATATCCACACAATGACAAAACATCCATCTGTACAACCACAAGCTTGTCTTTTTTTATTTTTAAATGTGTGATATTGGGAGATGAAGAGACTCTAGCAGTTGCTAAAAATGTTCGCTCTGAACACCATCCAAACCAGCCCAACTTATAATTTTCTAAGGGTGGAAGCATACTGCAAAATTTTCAGAAATCCAAGTTTTTTTTGTTCACCAAAATTTGACATACCTGATAACTTACGATCTTACAAGTATTACCTCTGATTTCTTTGGTAAATTTAACACGCTGGGAATCCGTAAGGGGTTTTGTTTGTTCATTGATGTTTTGAATATCCAGGACCTCGCACATGAATTCAATAATAGGCTGAGCACGGTAGAAAGCAGTTGCCGATACTAAAATAATTAAAAAAAAAAGAGGAGGCGGAATACTGAGAAGAGAGTCGTAGGAGAGATTTAGGATAATTTAAGCAAACAGATTTCTTCCATACCATCTATATTGAGCATCATGTTCCACATGGCGGGTCTGACAGACTGATGGAAGCCAAACCAGACCTCCCGACCTCCTCCCAGCGGGTGATAGTATCCTTCAGGGGGAGAGAAGAAGGAACGCCCCACGGGAGTGTACCTGGTGGAATGGCAGAGTCTATTCAGATTTCTCTGAATTTACAAATTTACAAGTTACAAATTAGGAGGATTTGAGGTATTCCGTACAAAATATTACAAATATTTTAAAAAATCAGACAAGTGGGAACTGTAACAAAATACTATGAGATAGTGTATGCCAGACGTGTCAAACACAAGGCCCGGGGGCCAGATCCGGCCCGCAAAGTGGTTTCATGTGGCCCGCGAAGCCATCCTGGAAACAGTGAGGGAACGGCCCCCACTGCCTTGGCCCTGGCCCAGAGACCCTCCTTCTGCCAGAGACCCTCAGATCTGTCCCACTCTTGCCCAGGCCCCCAAAGGCACCCTTGATGCGAACGATGTAGAGCTGGCCACACCCACCCAGTAGGCCATACGCGCTCTAGCCACGCCCACCCAGTAGGCCATACCCACCCGGCCCCTTGAGGGCAACCGCAATGCTGATGCGGCCCTCAATGAAATTGAGTTTGACACCCCTGGTGTATGCCCAACAGTTGGCTTCTTTCAAGACACTCCATTTCACTTAGCCTGTTTTTCTCCCCTGCCAACACACAGTTGGTATAGTGCACCCATTAAGATTATTCAGGGCTAATAGTTTCTGCCTACGTATCATAAGATTTCATTTTTCTCCACTCGTTTTGTTACTTAAAACCTCTGCACGTTATTCCACTTTTACTAAGTTTTCTGTGTAGATGTTTTGGTTATATAAATTCAAAAACTAAGGTCGTAGTGAATGCCTATTGATAAAGTAACTATCACTAGCAAACAAGGTGGTCAGGATTAACTGCATTTTCCTGCCTCTACTCTATTCAAACTCTAGTTTTACCTGTAAAGAGTGTTATTTCAGTACTATGGAGGCACAAAATGTTCCAGCAAATACTTCTATCATGGAACAGTCAATTTCAGGGTTGGATCATTTTTAGAACAATTTGTTCTGGACCAAGATATTCCATCACAGCACTTTTGGCAAGACGATAGTCTTCATCATCTTCATCAGTTTAAGTTAAAGCACATGTGTATTGAATGGATATTAGAACTATCATTCAGAAAATGGTAACATAAAGTGCCACCTTTTAGTTTAAAACTTCAGAGATAGAGAAGGATTTATGGTGTGTGTAAAATAATCTAAGCAAAAGTCACTAAGGAGACTAAGGAAATCCTTCAACAAATTTTGGAATATATATTAATTGCCATGGAAGGCAAGCATCAGTAGCCTTGGGCCAATCATTCTCAGTGCTAGGAAGAAAGCAAAGGCAAATCATTTCCAAAATCTTGCCAAAAAAACTGAAGAGTCAACACTGACTTGAAGGCATCAAACAAAAAAGTTAGTTTGTAAAGTATAAATTGTCTTGCTTGCTGCAAGAGTTAGAATACCCTAAACTGTGATTGAAAAGAGAGTTACAATTTATTTAAACTGTATTTAGAAAGTTAATTTGACTCTTTATTCAAATGTTATTTTAAAAAGTGACTGCTGTTCCATACCTTTCCTATATTCCAAGTGAAAAATAGATGAGAAAAACAAAAACATTTAATGAGAGCAGAAAATAAATATATCCCTTAGAAAAACTGTATATTCCTTGCGATTACACTTCAGTTCTGAAGGGGAGGAACACCACAAGAGTCGCAATGGGCCACAAAATGCACAAAAGATTCAACCAACATCTGCTAAGAAAACTATACCCCAAGAAAAATGAATGATACTCACCTCATAGAGGGAAGATGCCGTGTGATAACATCTAGTGCCTGCACAGAGTCTTCTGGGACTTCGTTCAGATGTCCTGCCAAAGCTTCCAGAAGCAACTGAAGGCTGACTACAGACACCCACTGAACTGACACTTTAAAGGTCTGGTCCTTCCCTTCGCCAGGGAGCGTGACCTCCATATCCACCTGAAGACACAACAGTGAGGATTAACTGTGCAAATCTCTCTTAACTGTACAGATCATCTGTTGAAATTGAAACTCTTCATGAGCTCAACTTGTTTCCCACTGATCCTTGACTGAATTCAGTTTAATCTCATTATTACTTGGCTACAGCAGATACCCATCAAAGTCCCAGATCATTCCTCCCTAGAATAAAAATAAGCTATAGTTCAAAGATAGTTCTCATGCACTTTAAAACAAATCCATATGCTTCATTTAATGTAGGACACTGCAATTCGGGCATGAAAAAGCAAAAAATACTGAATGCTATTTAATAGGTTCAAAGCAACACGAAGGATCCAGTTTATCACAGTTTGTCAGGTGCAAGCAACCAGATCCACACATGCATATTTCAAACTAGCTATTTTATTATAGATAGCAGATAGACAAAGTGCTATGGAGTTGGGGGAGACATGGATCTCTTGCAGCTGACCAATGATTCAAGGCTAATTCCCTACTTAAGTCCTCTTTTCTGCCTAGCTGGGCATTTCCGAACATTGCTATTCTTTACATGGCATTGCTTTAAAACAGTCAGGATATCACTGACCCTGCAGGTGTCGCAAATGTACAATTCTCAGTTTCTCTTAGCATTGGACATACTTTCTGCAAAAGCTGGGAATTGCAGCTTAGCGATGACTTTTTCAGATCTAAAACTTCTATTTTGATAACTTCATTATTTGAAAAGAACTTCATTCTTAGGAAAGATGGCATTGAATCACTAAGTTAAACTCTGAAGGCTATTACTGGAATGACTTACCCTGTCCCTTCCAATAGGCAGAGGATGCGCAGTATACATATTTCTTTTGCCATCATAGCCAGGCTGTCGATCCCCAAATATTTGCATCTTGAAGTGTCTCACCATAGTATCTACTACCTCCCTGGAAAGTGGCATAAATTGAAATGAAAACAATTTAACGGTATAAGAGCTTAAGGTTCTTGATTTGATTTTCAAAATATGAATTAGTTCAAATACAAATGGTCTCTACCTTATGAGATTGTCATCAGTTCTGTTGCTGAGGAATGATCCACGTATGCCCAATGTATTATTTTATTTAGAACTCTACCAACTGTCAGCAGTCAGAGAACCATTAAAATTAGACTTGAAACTATAAAAGTCATCTTACCTATTCACTCTCCGGGGACGTTTTTCTGGTTTGATATCCACATCATAATGATAAACATCAATTTTAGGAATCTGTACTTGGAAATGATTGGCTAAGAGGCGAATTGGTTTTCCAACTGTTCCCAGGCCAGGCCGACGCGGCGGCTGGAAAAGAGTGGCTGGTGGCCCTGGAAAAATAGAAGCATGTTTGATACGTGAGCCTATACTAAAATTGTAGTGTTCCAAACATTTGAACAATTCTAAATCAGATTTAGGTCATATCCCATTTTGAAGTAGTTTGCATTTACATACCCAGGAAGAAGCTTCAATACATCCTATTAGGTTGGTTACAACATAGAAAATATTAAGACAGACAAATCTAATATACAGATGAAGTTAACAGATAGCTTACAGGTTACAAGACAGCCATTGATATACCCACAGCTAGCTTTTTGTTGACTCATTATATTCTATTCACAAATAGAGATTATTTATTCCTAGTGTCTCCCATCTTTTATTCCCCAAGATAAAAATATCCCCATACGACACTGGTTGCCGAACATTACCCTTTGATATCATTAGTAGCTTTTTTTTTGAAACTCTACTGCTGTTGTTTTTTTCTGCAATGGTATCTTGCTGTTTCTTTTTCCTTCTGTATCTCAGATGAAATAGCATAAGATTTTTGGTGTTTCCTCAAGTCCTTCACCTTCTTTAATAAACTGTACCTTCAATATCTGCATAGATCTAAGAGCTTAATGGTTCTCTCTTTAAGCCACAACAGCTTTGTCCAGCTTTGATTTTTCTAACATTCCCTTTTTTGATTTTTTAACATTCTCTATAGAATAGAATCTGGAAGGGACCTTGGAGGTCTTCTAATCCAACCCTTGGCTTAGGCAGGAAACCCTATACTATTTCAGACAAATGGTGGTCCAATGTCTTCTTAAAAATTAAATTGAGATCTATTGTCTGTTACGATCTCTGCAAAGATTCCATTTGTTGAAAAGACTTACAATTGCAAAATTTACTTATAAAATTTGCACATCCACCCATATTAAAACCAGAACTCTGGGCAATTCACAATAATATATAAAACCAAAATAATGCATAACCCCCCCATGCTAATCTGCAAAACCAGAAAGGTTGGAGACCGCTGCTTTAACTACTCCTAATTTATATTTTTTCCAAGATTAGTAATCAGTAATTGCTAATTTTGCCAAGTTTTATTCCTCGCTTTAAATGCACATCACACAAAATCGTTCTTGTAGAAATACCACATCTAAACCAGATGCTCTAGTACCCACTCACACTGCTACAGGTTTTGTCAAATCATAATATTTTCATACAGGTACACTTATCAACTCTTTCTATTCTTAATACGTATCTTAATATTTTGACATCCATATCCTGTAACGATTGTCACAATAGAGGTGCCATTCCTGGAACAAATTTTGTCAAATATAGGTAGTTCTTAGTTAATGATGGCAATTAGGACTGAAATTTCTATCACATAAAGCATGACATCATGGATTCAGATTAACGACAGCATTTCCAGTTGCTGTCATTGAATACTGCAACATCATAGGATCACTGTGATTTCCCGCTGATGTCCCTACTGAGTTTGCTTGTTGGAAGCTGGCAGTGACAGTTGAAAATTGTGATGATGTGATTGCAAGACACTGCAACATCATGATTGTGAGCTGGTCACTGAATGCCTGGCTTGTGATCACATGATCATGGGGATGCGCTGATGGCCAGAACTTTGAGGAATCTGTCATAAGTACCATTTTGTTCAAGTCAGCACTATCTTAAGTTTAAACAGTTGCTGAACAAGTGATTGTTCCCTTTGTTTCCTTATAAAAAATACGTCTATCATATGTAGTAATTTTTCTTGCTGCTCAGTGAGTTCTGAATGTCAAACAAACCTTATTAGAAACCTCTTCAAACTCAAACGTATTAAATACATTTGCAATAAAACCCATATGGGGGCTGCAGATGATGTGCTGCAATATTTGTGTCCAAAACTACTAAAATAGTATTTACAACTACCGGTAAATTGTTTTAAAGTATTCTATGTTTTCTTGGTAAAATACAGGAGCCATTTACCATTACTCTTTCCCACACAGTACAAAACGATGCCTTTGCCACTGCCACTGAAGTGATCACCTGTCTCTATTACTGCTACCTGATATAAAAGCCTGCTTGCTTTAGCTGGGCAGTGCATGACCTTGATGCTTTGGGAGACCATGCTGGCAGCATATACTCTTGCCATTCACTGCAAAAGTTTAACTGCCATGTCTATTGAGAAGCTTTGACATAAAAATTGAAATTTTCCAGAAATATCACAATCAAAACTATTTCCACCACTAGCTAGTCCAGGGGTCAGCAACCTGAAACAGTGAAAGAGCCACTCGGAACTGGTTCCCTCACAAAAGAAAAAACTGGGAGCCGCAAAAAATGGGTGCGCATGTGCGTACATGCGCGCATGCACAGAACAGGGTTTGACTGAAGAGTGGAGCCAAGGCGAACTATGCACCTACTCTGCATATTTGAATTGATTGGTTGAACTTTTTTAGTCCCACTTTTTTTTTTATTGGACTGCACATGGCAGAGGACTGGGAGCCGCAGGAGTTGGCTGAAAGAGCTGCATGCGGCTCTGGAGCCGCGGGTTGCAGACCTGTGAGCTAGGGAGACTATTAGCCCTAGGGATAATTTCAATTCAAAATATAAATATAATACTTAAGGAAAACTATTTCTTGGAAAAGGGTAAAGGCAAGTAAGTGTATTGCTATTTATTCCTGTAAGTAAAGTCATCTTCAAATCAAGCTAGGGTCTACATGGATGCTTCACGATTTAATAATAAGAAAGCAGTTTGTCACTGTCTTCTTGATAGGTTTTTGTTTTTTTAAAAGAATTTCCCACTCTACAACCCCCAATTTTCTTTGCAATCCCCTCAACCAAATACCAACCAGGTTTGATTCTGCTTAGGTTTTTTGGGACTGGTCAAAATACCACTGTCATCAGTGATGTAGTAATGGGAAACAGCTCCCAAGTGGCTGGGTATTATTCCAAACATATCAAATAAAGTTTTCACTTCATCTATCCCATTTCTAGAAAGATAGAACCGAGAATAATAACCAGAAATCTACCTGGCATTTAAAAGGAATAGGTGAAAGAACTGCAGAACCCTAGCTAGGCTACAAAGTCTGGCACAAGACCAGAAGGGCTTTTGCAGCTGCTGTCTTACTTCCTCAAAGAATCTTGGCACTCCCAAATAAGAAACCCACATAGACCACCACTCCCTACCTTTCACTGCCAGAGCCACACCCTCTGGTCTTTGCTTAAGATTTAGATCTCAAACACATTAGTTAGCAGAATAATTGTGTGGGAGCTTCAAGAGTTTCAAGGAAGATGGGGTGCGAATGAAAAGAAGAAAAAGGATCAGCTATAATAATAAGCTTATCTCCAAATATTCTCCAGTTACCACAGAAGCTCTAATTCCTGCTCTGACCAGGAGCAAGAAACAAAAATGTATAACTTACTCTCAATGAGCCTTTACAAAATTACAGATATTAAGGTCAGAACCTGAGCATTTATTCAAGCAAAATCATCTCAGAATGAGATGATAACCCTAGACATTAGAACCACTGAACCCAGAATCTGTTTATGACATGCTAAAAAATAACAATGGCTAAGCCAAACTAAGTGGCCACAAGCCAGTGTGATTTGTTATATTTAATGATTAGCATGTTGTACACAAGTATCACCACCGATGTAATTTATATACACACATATATTTGCACTTATTGTACCTAACCTTAGAGTCACAACAAGTGTTATATTTAAAAACTACTGCACTCTTACCATACATTTCTGCAACTTCTTATTCTAACCACGAATCAGAATTTTCTGGAATTTGTGGTCATTTTTACTTTTTAGTTCTTTTAACAAGTATTGCAATACGGGCATAACCAAAGATATTATATCCCCTTCAATACTACTTGAAATATTATCTCTTGGAAAATAGGGGGGAAAGTTAAAGCATAAATAACTGAACAAAATAAAGTAAGCCTCTATATTCTCAAAACATGTTCCTTTTTTCTTGGTGTTCCATTAAAAATTCCTAAAGGTAACAAAAAGCAGATTAGAAAATCACTAAAGCACAAGGCAGCCTGTTCTACAAAAGTCAGGTCATAGCACTATGCTATTCCCCACCCACCCCCTCTAAATAATCCAAGCAGAGACCCAGTTCACACATCATCCTAGGCCAGGGGTAGGCAACCTCGGCTCTTTTATGACTCCTGGACTTGAACTCCCAGAATTCCTGAGCCAGCATGGCTGGCTCAAGAATTCTGGGAGTTGAAGTCCAGGAGTCATAAAAGAGCCGAGGTTGCCTACCCCTGTCCTAGGCTATTAAGTGGTTTGTCTGTCTTGGGCTTAGCAAGCAGGTCCCATAAAACTTCACGACTTCCAGTTTAGCATCTTGTGCAAACCCTGGCAACTGTGTTTTTTTAAAAACCAGGTTTCACTCAAGCCACGAAGTAACAAAATAGGTGAAGAAACGTTTCCTTTGTCCGCTACATCCACACGGCACCTTGCAGTCCTTGGAATCACCACATCGCCCACTCTGGATTACACTAAATTACGGGCTCTCTCTTCGGCCTGGACCACAAATGATAGTTGTCGTGGTTTTGAAGTTTTTAAAGGGCGGCAGGCTGGGGCAAGTGCTGCTCCAACCTTCCCAGAAGGCAAGCCAGATTTTCAGCAGCTCCTGAAGACATCACGTGCTGTGTGTTTACAAACACTGGCCGGTATTCAGCCGCCCGGAAGGCAGCAAACCGAGGGGAACTCCTTTGTGAAGGAGGGCCACATGGCCTCGGGGAGAGCAGAGGCAACGCGCCCGGAGAGCCCCGAGCCCACAGCACCTGCTGGCGGGTTTTCCTTCTCCTTTCCCTGGAAGGAGAGGGAAGGGAAACCCGCCTTTCTCTCCTCCGGGGCTCGACGGGAAGGATACCCGACGCCCCTCGAGCCTCACCCGCAAAGAAAAGGCGAAGAAAAGGGCCCAACTCGGGAGCTCCCGCCCGAGGAGCCTGCCCCGCCCCCCACACACACCTGCAGGCCTCTCACCTGGCCCCAGAGCCTCCATGGCGGCGGCGGCCTCGCCGCGGTCCCCTCCGGCCGCCGCCGCCGCCACGGGCCCCGCGGCTCCAGCCGCCGCCGCCGCCGCCGCGTATCTCTTGATTTCGGGAATATTGGCTTCGGGGGGAGGGTCGGCTGTGAGGGAAGCGGGGACGGAGAGGAGCGTCCCGCGTCACACACAACTCGCGGCCGCGGCGGAACCAGCCCGCCCGCCCGCCCGGCCGGCCGCCCTCCTTCGCTCGATTCCGACAGGACCGTCGGCGGCGATTGCTGCGGCGGCTCCTCTTCCTCCTCCTCCTCCTCCTCCGTCCGCCTCACACGCTCGCCTGCACGCGCGCGCCTCAGCCCCGAGAGCGAGCGAGGAAGAGGCGGCCGAGCGGGAGCCAAACTCCCAACGCGCGTGCGTCGCCTGAGCGCGGTGCACCCCCGGCCACGGCTGCCTCGAGCTCGGGCCCCCCCTTGCAGCTGCGCCTGCGCGCGCCTGCGCCTGCTTCACCTCGCCACCGTCCCCCCCCCCACCTCTCCCGCACCCAGCGCGCGCGCGCGCGCGCCCGGACGCAGGCAAAGCTGGTAAGCCTGTCAACTCGGGCGCGCGTCAGCCCCGCCCCTTCCTCCTCCTCCTCCTCCTCCTCCTCTTCGGCCCCGCGTGACGAGGAAAAGGAGAGGCGGGCGAGCGGTCCGCGGGCGCGCGCCGGCCGCTTCGTCTCGGGGGCGGGGGGGGTGTGCAGGGGTGCGCGCGCTTCCTCATGGACGCCTTCGCGCTGCCTTCTTTTATTCCTCCTTTCCTCCCTCCCACCCACAGAAGCGATGGCCTCTCCCGAGCAGAAAAACCGGCGACCCCGCGAAGCGCTCGCCCATTCCGGCAGGCTAAAACTGAAAGGTTTATGGATGGACTTAACGCCAGTGTTTGGCAATGTTAAGATGGGTGGATTTGGGTTCCCAGAATTCCCTAGCCGAGGTGGGTGCACTTCAACTTCCAGAATTCCCCAGCTGTTGGGGGAGGGCTTCAACTCCCCACCTCCTTCCCTTGTGCGTCTTGATCAAGGGTCTTCAAACTTGGCCCTTTTATGACTTGTGGACTTCAAGTCCCAGAATTCCTCAGCCAACATGCCTGGCTGAGGAATTCTGGGAGTTGAAGTCCACAAGTCATAAAAGGGCCAGGTCTGAAGACCCCTGGTCTTGATCCTTTGCCTCCCATGTTTGGCCATTTTAACTCCATTATAGTGTAAACCCACTCTAATGGCAGAAAGTGAAGAGGAACTAAAGAGCCTCTTGTTGCGGGTGAAGAAGGAGAATGCAAAAGTTGGGTTGAAACTTAACATTAAGAAAACCAAGATCATAGCATCCGGCCCTCTCAATTCCTGGCAAATAGATGGGGAAGAAATGGAGCTAGTGACAGATTTTATTTTCCTCCAAGATCACTGCAGATGGGGACTGCAGCCAAGAAATTAAAAGACGCTTGCTCCTGGGGAGGAAAGCCATGGCAAATCTAGACAGCACACTAAAAAGCAGAGACATCACCCTGTTCAACAAAAGTGCATATAGTCAAGGCTATGGTCTTCCCAGTTGCAATGTATGGCTGTGAAAGCTGGACCATAAGAAAGGCTGAGCGCCAAAGAATTGAGGACTTTGAACTATGGTGCTGGAGAAGACTCCTGGGAGTCCCTTGGACTGCAAGGCGATCAAACCGGTCAGTCCTAGAGGAGATCAACCCTGACTGCTCTTTAGAAGGCCAGATCCTGAAGCTAAAACTCAAATACTTTGGCCACCTAATGAGAAGGAAGGACTCACTGGAGAAGAGCCTCATGCTGGGAAAGATTGAGGGCAAGAGAAGAAGGGGATGACAGAGAATGAGGTGGCTGGATGGAGTCACTGAAGCAGTAGGCGTGAGCTTAAAGGGACTCCAGAAGATGGTGGAGGACAGGAAGGCCTGGAGGAACGTTGTCCATAGGGTCGCAATGAGTTGGACACGACTTCGCAGCTAACAACAACAAGTGCTGGAAGGGACCTAGAAGGTCTTCTAGTCCAACCCCGTGCCCAAGGCAGGATTCTTTCCCAGACAAATGGTTGTCCAATCTTTTCTTGAAAAGCCCCAGTCATCTGCAAATCTTAAGTGAATCATGTGGTCATTAAGCAAATCCAGTTTCCCCCATTGACTTTGCTTGCTGGAAGGTGGCTGGGAAGGTCACAAACTATTGTAAATATATGCTGGTTGCCAAGCGCTTAAATTTTGACTGAGCCAGAGGATCCTGCAATGGTCATAAGTGCGAGGACCAGTTGTAAGTCACTTTTTCTACTGCAGTTGTAACTTTGAACAGTTACTAGATGGATGGTTGTAAATGGAGGATTAGCTGTATTCAGAGCTGGAGCACCTTTGCCCGCTCTAGATTGGAGTATTGCCTAATTTTTATATCTCCATGAGGGGGTCCAATTCTTACACTAATAAGGTCCATCCTAGCTTACCCTCGCCAAACGTTTTATAGTTTTCCCTCTCTTGACAATTCACCCTTGGATCATCAAATAAGGCTTGAGATTTAATAAACAATGGCACCTAATATTTGCAAGGTATGCAGTCCAACGTAAGATCTCTTTTCTTTTGATGTCAAACTACACAAAACAATCCTAACAATAATTATACAAAACTCTAGCACAATATTACATATTTAACTTTTAAGCTTTTGGAATGTTTTTGATGAATGATTACTAATCCTGTGGATGCTATTACATGCCAAAGTTTTTGACACACAAAGCAGAGCAATCACTGAAATTAAAACAGGGAGGAGTCCCAAAATATTCCTCCTGGCACTTGGGAATTCTCCTTTTTTCTCATGCCAGGATCTTTGCCCAACCACAATTGTGCTTTCTGGATATTGGATTCCATTAAAGTGAATGGAGCTATTTATCATCATTTATTCTAAATAGCTCTGGATTATATGTAATACTTCATCTTTTTTGATAAACTGGTAACAAATAGGATACATTGAAACTTAATGATCGTATCAGTCTCGATCATATACAGGTAGTCCTCTACTTTTGATCACAATTAGGATCAGAATTTCCTTTCTTAAGCAAAGTGATTAAGTGGTTCATGCCCGATTTTACATCATTTTTTGCCTTAAGTGAATCACTGCAGTTAAGCGAACCACATAGACATTAAGTAAATGTGGCTTCCCCCATTGGCTTTGCTTATTAAGAAACTGGCTGTGAAGATCGCAAATGGTGATCATGCAACTCTGGGATGGTGCAATACATGTTGGTCGCCAAGCCCCTGAATTTTGATCACATGACTGGGGATGCTATGACAGTCATATGTACAACAACCGGTTATTTTTTTCAGTGCTGTTGTAATTTCGAACAGTCACTAAAAAAATAGTTGTATGAACAATGCCAAGTCAAATGTGTGGTATAGGAATGAAGTGCTGAATTAGGAGCAGTAAGATAGAAGTTCCAGTCCATCCTCCACTATGGAAGGAAGCTGGGGCAGTCACACTCTCAAGTCAGCCTTCCTCACAGTTGTTTTGGGGAAACAGCATTAAATGCTATACAGTATACACCACCTTGAATGAGACATAACAAATGTGAATTGTTTATTGTTGGCTCAGCATGACATGGAGGCTCTTGCGGATATGAAGTGGCTATAATATGTGCCACAAAATATAATTTGGAAAAGACAATATATTGGTGTTCTGTTACTTGCAGTGCAGTAGAGCTTCCTGCCCAGGAGAGAATTAAAACCTTCAATTTGTTTTTTGTACCACATTCCTGTCACTGTGGATTAGGCACTGTTATCAGAGAAAACACAAGAGAAACCATATTTGTAGACAGTTCACAAAGAAAAGACATTTGTGTAATACAATAATACAATAGAATTGTCAGAACCCACCTCAACCCACATCTTAAGAAAGCAGGCCTCTTGGAGACAAGATTTTCCAAGCAGGGACTTTTACTAAGAAATAGGAGATAGCAGGCATAATAGACAGGATCTGAGGAATCCCGTCACAGATTGATATTTTTAAAGTGTCCCCAAGCAAACCCCACCCCACAGTTCATTCAGTCAGTTCCGGATCAGCAAACCTCCAGGTGGTAAGCCCATTGTGGGAGAGGAGAGATAACAGTCCGTTTGCAGCAGGATCATTTCCACCCCCCCTCACACTTCATTCGGAGAAACAAACCAGATTCCAGGAGAGTTTCATTCCTCCCTTTTCCACCCCCTTTTCTAGTTTCCTGTAAGATGAGAGGGAGTGCCTAGTGAGAATGCAATTGATTATATTGTGATGGGTAGCAGGCAGGCGGAATAAACAAAGGTTACATTTAAGGGAGGAAGTGAAAGCCATAAAGCCCCATGCCTGTTCCCTCTCCCCCTTGGGAATGGCAGAATCCAGGGGGAGATGAGATTTGGGGTTAGCTCAGAGGAGATAGTTAGAAATGAAATACTAATGGATTCTGACAAGAATAGAGCTGAAAGGGACCTTGGAGGTCTTCTAGACCAGCGTTTCCCAACCTTAGGAACTTGAAGATGCGTGGACTTCAACTCCCAGAATTCCCCAGCTGGCTGGGGAATTCTGGGAGTTGAAGTCCACGCATCTTCAAGTTCCTAAGGTTGGGAAACACTGTTCTAGACCAGCCCCCTGCTCAAGCAGGAGGACCTATACCATCTCAGACAGGTGATTGTCCAGTCTCTTTTTAAAAACTTCCAGCGATGGAGCGCCCACGATTTCTGGTGGGAAGCTGTTCCACTGGTTGATTGTCCTCACTGTCAGGAATTTTCTCCTTAATTCCAGGTTGCTTCTCTCTTTGATCAGCTTCCAACCATTGTTTCTCGTCCTTCCCTCTGGTGCTCTGGTGAACAACCTGCCCCCCTCTTCTTTGTGGCAGCCCCTCAGATACTAAAACACTGCTATCATGTCTCCCCTATTTCTTCTTTTCTTTAGACTGGCCAATCCCAAGTTCCGTAGCCGTTCTTCATACGTTTTGGTCTCCAGCCCTTTGATGATCTTCATTGCTCTTCTCTGAATTTTTTCCAGACACTCAACATCTTTTTTGTGATATGGTGACCAAAATTGGCTGCAGTATTCGAAGTGTGGTCTTACTAGGGTTTTATAAAGTGGTACTAGTACTTCACATGATATGTGCATTTTCTGTCCTTATAAGACCTTAGAATGCAGAATAAATCTGATGTAACAAGATAGATATCATCTATCTTCTCTTTCTATTTTCCTCTAATGCAGATTTACTGATTATAAATTCTGGGAGTTGTAGTTCCAAAATATCTGAAGAGTGCCCAGACAAAGAATGCTAATCAAATATTTGCTTTTAAGCAGATAAATTTTTTCTTTCCTTTTCTGAAGAATAGTGCTGTCAGCTCTTAAGCAAGCAAAGACAAGTTGTTGGCTTCTGTAGAAAAACTTAATAATATCACATCTAATTTGCCTTTGCTGACAAACCGAATATGACATGTATATTCCAATAAATAAAGTATTTTTCAAGCAGGATCTATAGAATGCTTTCTTTTGTATATTCTCTTATATATTTAACTACAAAATCTCTTGGCAACTTCCACATTTCTCCCGAGAGAAAGCCACTTGAAAGTGTACATTCTAAAGTTTTATTTAGAAAAAAAATCATTTCCTAGTTGCTTTGATCTATAGTCAGACTTAGGGGAAAACTTAGTATGCCTGTCCTGTCTGTAAATAAATCAGAGGTTGGATGGATTATTCTTTATGACTTTGTTAGCATATTGTGCTCAGCCATAGTTAGTTTCATCATGATTTATTGAATAAACAGTAATTGATTTAGTGCACACAACTTGTAAAATCATAAATAGGGCCACTGACTAGAGTCAGGGCTAAAATAAGATTTAACTTAAAGTAAATAAAACTTCAGGATTGTCCTGAATCTTTTTATATTTTTTCTTTCTATCAAGTTCAAAATTATAATTTGGTGGCAACTTTTAGAAGAGTCAAGGGAATGGTTCCATGCAGTCTTAGTCTTATGATGTGCACCCATGCGATGAAGAACATGGTGGAAGGGAGCAAACCCCACTTCTCTGCTTACTTCCCTTTGCTCTCTTGCCTTAAGGCAGGGGTCTTCAAACTTGGCCCTTTTATGACTTGTGGACTTCAATTCCCAGAATTCCTCAGCCAGGGTGAGGAATGTTGGGAGCTGAAGTCCACAAATCATAAAGGGCCAAGTTTGAAGACCCCTGGCTTAAGCAATGTTTCCTTAGCCCAGGGGTAGGCAACCTTGGCTTTTTTTAATGACTTGAGGACTTCAACTCCCAGAATTCCTGAGTTAGCATGACTGGTTCAGGAATTCTGGGTATTGAAGTCCACAGGTCATAAAAGAGCCAAGGTTGCCTACCCCTGCCCTAGACTAAGTCTGGAAATGAGCAACAAAGAAACTCAAAGCAAGACAGAGAAAAGGAGAAATTTTGCTCCCTGTTTTGTCTCCTATTCCATTCTACATATTGAGATAATAATTAGGCTGGACACTCAGATTGACTTTCATATATAGACGTATGCCCCAAGACCACCAACTCCAATCTAAGAATAGCTTTATGGCAAGAACAAATGTTCTTGATGGTACACATGAACAAAACTGAATTAAAAGATGGAGGAAGGAGGCCACCGAGCAAGGAACAACATTAAAGGAGGATATGGCTGAAAGATCTGACCTCCATTTTACTAGTTAGAGGACCCTGAATAGGTTGAGGGTTGGAGTGCCTAATTGTAAAACCAATATGCTCAGATGGAGGCTGTTACCACTGCAGACCCCAGCCTTTACACCTTGGCAGCTTGGTGGGGGAAGGGAGAGGAGAACCAGGCTGTGTAAGGGGTAAGCCAGTGTTCTAAAGTGTGCTGTCCCGCCACTCACGCAAGTTGAGCTGCATGCGCATGCAACTGCCAGCTGCTCACGTTGCCCAGTTTTGACCAGGCCACGGCCCGGTATTGGGCTGCAGCCCGAAGGATGGGGACTCCTGTATTAGCAGATAACAACATGCTGTATGAATGTGGAGGAGAGACACGAGTCAGCCCATCTGCTGCTATGTTGGCTACTACCAAAAGCATACCGATAATGACTTATTTTTGGTCAGCAACAAAGCCAAGACAGTGGCTTCATTCTGGCAGTTTAAGGTTTGATCTAGACAAGGAAGAACTTATAGTCATTCATATGGTGACTGCTTGAAGTTACAATAGCACTGAAAAAAGTCAGCTATGTTTTTCTCATGACAGTTGCAGCATCCCCATGGTCATGTGATCAAAATTTGGGCACTGGGCAATTATCCTGTACTTACGACACTTGCAGCATCCTTTGGTCATGTGATTGCCATTTACGACCTTCCTAACTGGCTTTTGACAAGCAGAATCAACTGGGGAAGCTAAATGTGTTTTAACTAAACTGCATGATTCACTGAACAGTGATTTGCTTAACAACTGTGGCAAAATGTCATAAAATTGGGTGGAATTCACTTAACCGCCTTGCTTAGCAATAGAGATCCTGGTCTTATAGTTGTAAGTTGAGGACAACTTGTATATGATCAAGATGATTACAGACATCTGTACGTGATGTTGCTTCCATCTTTAGAAGCTAAATAGTTGGCTACTGGAAGGGAGCATTTTATATTCAAAGGATGGATTTCTCCTTTGTGGAAAGTTTGCTGGCCTGCTTCTCTCGACGCTTTTATTAATAAGGTGTTGATTTTTATATCCTGTGGTTGAGCCAGAAATAAATCAGATAATTGTCAAGATGGATGAGAACAGAAAAGTATGGAGGGATTCAAAGAGCATCTGTGGAAATGTCATATGATCATTCTTTTTACTCCTTTCTCCCCATTTTCCATGCTTATTTAGAATAAAATGTTATTAGTATGTGTTAGACAAGGCATTTTATGTGGTTTCTGATCTGTTGTAATTATTCACATGATTATTGGTATATAATACTTTTATTATTCACACTTGTAGAAGAAACACTGGAAAGGTGCATACAAAAAGGAGACATGTATTGACAGTGTATACTGAACACAATATACTAACAAAGTCATGAAGAATGTCTCCTTTTTGTATGTACATTTTGACAGTGTATACTGCAACACATAAGCTGTTAAAGAATTAATCTTTAAAATGTACGTATATGTGCAGGTGTGTGTATATGCATACATTTGCCTTCCTTCCCCATCCCTTAGAACAGTGTTTCTCAACCTTGGCAACTTTAAGATGTATAGATTTCAATCTGTAGAATTCCCCAGTGACACATCTTATAATTGCAAAGATTGAAAAACACTGCCATAGAACAATGGGGATAAGCACATTTGATAGCTGAGGACTTTCTCATCCCTCACAGAAATACCACATATTTCTGCTAATGCATTAACCCAAAGCAGGAGAGTGCAGTAAAATATCCTAGTCAATGAATAGGAAAAGCAGGGGCAATATTTGTATTCCAGCAAAGGACCTGGGGGGAAAAATGAAGCTGCTGGGGAGTATAGTAAGAGGATTTTTTATAAGTGGAAAAAACATTTATACTTACCGAAGGTATGGGACTAGCTGGATCTAATAGTCCAGTTTGAGGCACATAAAAGATCAATAACATTGTATTTGAAAATTAAGCTAGCAAGGGTGTGCCCACAGCTGTCCATTTTACAATATAACTAGGCAATTATGTTCCATTTTTTATTTTACCCATTCTAGCATTAGTGGAGACATCTTGCTGAAGGTAGATGAACACAGAGACCAAATTCAGAGTCCTTCGCAGTTTTGGATGTTCTTTAGCAACGTCTTTCAATCTTGACAAGTTTAAGATATGTGGATTTAACCTCCCAGAACTCCCCAGCCAGCTCCGGCATGCTGCGGAATTTTGGGAATTGAGGTCCACACATCCTGTACTTTCCAAGGTTGAAAAGCACTGCCCTATAGGAGACTTACAAGGGACGCAGTGGCTTAGTGGGTTAGGACGCTGAGCTTGTCAATCAGAAGGCCAGCAAGTTGACAGGTCGAATACAGAGTGTTGCGCAACAGAGCGAGCGCCTGTTACTCGTCCCAGCTCCTGCCAACCTAGCAGTTCGAAAGCACGTAAAAATGCAAGTAGAAAAATAGGGACCACTCCGGTGGGAAGGGAACAGCGTTCCGTGTGCCTTTGGCGTCTAGTCATGCCGGCCACATGACCCCGGAGACGTCCTCGGACAAGCCCTGGCTCTTCGGCTTTGAAACGGAGATGAGCACCGGACCCTAGAGTGCGGGGGTAACATATAGGAGAATTGCCATAACCTTTCGAAGAGGAAAAATACGGATTTTGCATTACTTTTCCTTCTCCACTTGGATGCGATGGCACAGTAGCCGGGCTTAACATAATATAGTTCTTTTATCAAGAGGAGAAAAAAAAAGTTAAAACGTTTTTCTTATGCCTCAAAAGATTTAAAAAAACGACGAAGACGCCTTCATTGTACTCCTGTAGTCCTACGAATCCAAGAAACTCCTCCACGAGGGCGGTTCCTTATAGGAAACACGGTTTGACCATTGGTCCGGAGAATCGCCGGCTCAAGCTGTCGACCAATGGGAACTAAAAGGGGCGGCTCCATAAGGCCGGAGGCCAGCTGTGACTGGCTGGGGGTGGAGGGGCGGAGCCAAGCGCCGAGCAAGAGCGCGAAGACTCAAACGCAGCCGGAGTTTTTGGCGCTTTCCGGGGTCCTGCCGCTCAGCTTAGCCGACGCGGGAGGCCGATATCATGGCGGCGGCGGCGGCGGCGATGGAGAAGGAGAAAGAGGTGAGTCTGGCCTGTGTCAGGCGCGGGGCTGGGACGAGCTATCTGTTAACCGTCGGAGGAGAAGCTGCCTCGGCTGTCGGGCGTCTTCCCTCGTAAGGCTCTTCAGAGACCCAGGACTACGGCTCCCGGCGTGCACTGCGCCTGCGCTTCGATATCCCGGCATGCCAAGGGCGCCCCGTTTAGGTATTCTGGCCATCCTGGTGTTTTCTAAAGTCGCCGGGCTGCACGTGCTGCGCATAGATGGGTCCCGCGGTTAGGGCAGCCCCCCAGACGGCCCCTAGGCGGCAGCAGAGCCCCAACTCGGCCATGCCATCTAGGCCAGGGGTCTTCAAACTTGGCCCTTTTATGACTTGTGGACTTCAACTCCCAGAATTCCTCAGCCAGCTTTGCTGGCTGAGGAATTCTGGGAGTTGAAGTCCACAAGTCATAAAAGGGCCAAGTTTGAAGACCCCTGATTTCTAGGCTTTTTGATAAACCTGGTCTCAGCAGCAGAGCCCCAACTCGGCCATGCCATCTAGGCCAGGGGTCTTCAAACTTGGCCCTTTTATGACTTGTGGACTTCAACTCCCAGAGGAATTCTGGGAGTTGAAGTCCACAAGTCATATAAGGGCCAAGTTTGAAGACCCCTGATTTCTAGGCTTTTTGATAAACCTGGTCTCAGCAGCAGAGCCCCAACTCGGCCATGCCATCTAGGACAGGGGTCTTCCAACTTGGCCCTTTTATGACTTGTGGACTTCAACTCCCAGAGGAATTCTGGGAGTTGAAGTCCACAAGTCATAAAAGGGCCAAGTTGGAAGACCCCTGATTTCTAGGCTTTTTGATAAACCTGGTCTCCTGCGTGCCGGGTTGGAGAAAACGGGGATGAAGGTGTGTGTGTGTGTGTGTGTGTGTGTGTGTGTTTACGTGTTGGGAAAAAAGGCATTTTTCAAGAGCCAGATTCACAAGTTATACTGGACAAAATCGGGAAAACGTTGGCTTAGCAGGAGGGGTGAATTAGCAATGGCGAATTGGAAGGCAGGTTTAGGCATCCTAGCTGCAAAGACTAACTAAGGCTTAGTAAGTGAATCAGGGTTGAAGAAAGTATTAGCCAGCATGATCCGTGAGAATGGTCCCTCTGATAGATAGTAGGGACTGGAAATGCTGGCTTCGTTTATGTCCCACTTTCCCCAAAAAGATTTCATAGTGACATTGGTAACGTTCTTTTATCTTTCCTCTGTTGGATCATCAGTGGGGGAAGGTGATCAGCATGGAGACTTTCGAAATTGCTTTTATATAAATCTAAGCTCTTTGAGGCTTTGGCTTAACCTAGCCTGCGATGAATCTTGTGGTGACACTGAGATTTTGGAAGATGTAGGGATCTGGGCCTGAAATTTGCCAAACTTCTTTTGGGGTTCTGTAATGTTGCTTTGGATTACAGTAATGCAATGAATGAATGGAACTGATTTTTCTCCTTTTTTAAAAAAAGAACGGTCCACACGTGCTGGAGCATACACAAAATTCAATTAGAATTGTTGACATTTTAATCTGTTTTTTACACAGATGTATTTTATGCACCAAATTTCTATATTTCAAAGCAAAGGTAGGGCGTTTCAAGTTCCAATACTGATAGAATATAATTTTAAATAAATCCAACCCTTACACTGGTTTGACAGCTGCCATTAAACAATGTCCAGAGAATATAAATGCTATAGATGTTGGTTCAGTCCCCAAACAATAGACTGGGTTTTTATATTTTATTTTTGTTAGCATACTGTGTCACTGGTATGTAAACCATGTTTCATGGTTTACTGTAGTATGTGAATCCAATTTAGGTTAGTCAAACGTCATGGTTAAGCATAGAACAACTTAGTGCAATTTACTGATCAAGACTTTTCCTTCAACAATTGTTGAAGTTGAAGTCCACAAGTCTTAAACTTGCCAAGGTTGGGGACCTCTGCACTAGATGACTGTAAGTTTCTAAATCTTGTTCTTGGACGATATCGTAGTGAAAAATATTTGAATGGCCCTCTCACAAATAATGAAGAATAAAGCTAATTGACTCTCCTTTTGTTAATGAGCCATGAGCTCTGTAGATGCTAACTGCTAAAGTTTACAACAGTTACTAAGCCTTTCATTTAGCAATGATTTAGTGAATAAGCTACAGTGATTTGGTTTTCAGAAACAAATGACATTAAGATTCTGCACGATGTATGTGAACCTTGCCTTTGAATTTTGCAATGTAGAGTTGCAATCACATTTCAGTACAGTTTTATAACTGAGGCAGAGGTTTCTGGAGTCAATTTGAAATCTGAAATGAATCTGATAATATAGCAAACTTAGTCTTGGGTAATCGGGTCTTGTAGCTTCATTTGGAAAGTGTAGAGTAGTGATGCCCAATGGAATAATGTGAACTTGAGTCTGACAAGAAATGAATAATGGCGTATTTGCCTTCGTTTTTAAATCCCTGGTGCATGCTGGATATTACATGTGCTTATCTTTTCATGTTAGGGACGCGGTGGCTCAGTGGGTTAGGACGCTGAGCTTGTCGATCGGAAGGTCGGCAGTTTGGCGGGTCGAATCCCGAGTGCCGCGTAGCAGAGTGAGCGCCTGTTACTCGTCCCAGCTTCTGCCAACCTAGCAGTTCGAAAGCACGTAAAAATGCAAGTAGAAAAATAGGGACCGCTCCGGTGGGAAGGTAACAGCGTTCCGTGCGCCTTTGGCGTCTAGTCATGCCGGCCACATGACCACGGAGATGTCCTCGGACAAGCGCTGGCTCTTCGGCTTTGAAACGGAGATGAGCACCGGCCCCTAGAGTCGGAAACGACTAGCACGCATGTGCGGGGGAACCTTTACCTTTACCTTTACCTATATTTTCATACTTACCAATGTTCCTGAACTGTAGTTCCATTTGGATGCCCAGGATGTGAAAACTCAAGATACTTCTGACAGTGATTCAGACAGCGGTCAAGGCAGCTGTGAAATGAGCTTCTGGTCCCAGATAAGCAAGGGAGTTGCATCTGTTGACGAAGGAGGTCTGTATCTTTTGGGTACAATTTCACTAGAACGGCCACTACCGGGCCATGGCATATTCACAACCAGTTGACGTGAGTTCAACTTGCGCAAGCGGTGGGCCGGTGTGCGTGCGCACCGGTCCACCGCTTGCATGAGTCAAGCTGCACGCCGGCTCACCACCCACGCAGCCCAGTTCTCTCCCCTGCAGCCAAATCGCCAAGCCGCAAAGGTTGGGGACCGCTGCACAAGAATATTGTTTCAATTTAGTTTGATAATCTAATGTTACATAATATTGTTTGTGTGTGAGAACGTATTTTTTCTCAGGGCAGGCCACCATGTATTTTTGCCACCTGACAAAGTTTAAGTGGTTCTTTTTATATGGGAGTTGTTAATTCTTCTGTAACCTCTAGATAAAATAACTGTAGTCAGTCTGTGAAGAAGGTATGCTACAGACCCCGTCAGTCAAAGAAATTTGACTGACTGGATCTAGGAAGAGGGCCTTTTCTGCTGCTGCCCCTGCTTTGTGGAACATCTTGCCCTCGGAGGTGAGGAAATCCCCTGATCCCTTGGCCTTCTGCAAAGGGGTCAGAACTTGGCTGTGTAACCTTGCATGGAGGATACAGGGGTCCACACAACTATGGAGCTGCTGGGCTCCATGACATCTCCCTCTCCCCCCCACACACACACTTGTATTAACAACTCCTCGTCTCCCCATCTTGGAATTCTCCGCCTTTTTCAATTTTATCATGTTTTACCTTTTTAAAAATCTTTAATCTTAAATTATTCAGTTTGTCATGTTTTATTATTTTGATTAAATTGTACAGTGCCCAGAGCCCCTCCCTGAGGAAGATTGGCAGTTGAGACGTATGAAATATAAAATAAATATGCCAGCTTTATTACGGTTTAGTGGGTTGTGTGAAATGGCAAACTAGGGTTAAACAAAAGGATGGCGCTGCGTGATAAGTGAGCCTTGTGTCGTGTGTGTTTGGGGCAGATTCGGACGAAGAGATCTGCACACGTAAGAGAGTCAAATGCAGGAGGGTGCTCGCTGACAGCAATAGTGAAGGAGAAGAGGGTGTCCCTGAGAAACTCAAGGCTGCACCCAGCCATGTGGAAAGCCCCAAGGAAAGATATAATCGGCTGGCTGTAAAGGGCAAGAAAGACAAGGCTGGGGTGAACAGTGACGACAGCGATGCTGAGAACCTGTTGCCTCAACTTCCTGAGAGGGACGAGGAGAGCTTGAACGGGAAAGAAATTAAAGAAAAGAGCAGCTCAAGGAAAAGGAAGAGGAAGGAAGAGAAGAAGAGGAAGACCACAAGGCAAGCAAGAAAGAAGGAAAAGCCGCAAGAACAAAAGGTATGATGGGAAGTAAGAAAATGGCCGAGTACCGTAGCATCGTTTCGTAGCATGTAACACGACCCAGAGCACACCAGACCGAACTGATGCAAAGGATGAGCATCCATTTAACAATTTGTCTTGCTTATGGCACAGAAACGCTTTGCCTGTGTTCTAAATCGGGGATCTCCAACCTTGACCATTTTAAGACTTGTGGACTTCAGCGTAGCTGGCTGAGGAATTCTGGGAACTGAAGTCCACAAGTCTTAAAGTGGTCAAGGTTGCAGACCCCTGTTCTAAATTCCTCCTACTTTATTCTTTGCAAGAGGGTTGATGGCTTATGCAGATGTTCCCGCCCCCATTTACAAAAGTAACAACTGCAAAGACTGCACATCGAAACATGAAAAACACGAGTCACTTTAACACAGTCTTCCCAGTTCAGCATATGTAATTGATCTCACAAAACCCACTGCTTGTAATCCACTGTGACGTAGGGCGTGATAAATGATTGAAAAGAGACTGAGATTTGGATGGATTAGGGGTGTCCTCACATGAGTGGCCAGGTTGTTTAATTTGTTTGGCTCTATATAAAACATCTGATGGGGAGGTGTGGAATGATTCATTGTGCCAGTGTAACCTTTTATAAAGGTTTGTGGTATTTTCTGTCATGCTGGCTTCCCCAACCTATTTTCTAGTACTGGGTTCTAACATAACTCTTTGAGGACTTTAATTTAACAGATCTGAAAGATGTGAAGCTAGGAATTACAGGTGTTGCAGTTCATTTTATGCAGGGCAGGGGCAGGTTCAAAAAAACGCATTTATGAAATTGAATCTCTTGTATTTTATTTCCATTGTTCTTAGGAGAATGCCAAAGACTTTCCTTTTAACGACAGTGGGTGTTTGCTGACAGATAAAGAGCTCTTTGACAATGGCATGGAGGAGGAGGAAGAGGATGACTTTTCTTTTCAAGTTGAAAATTTGGAAATGTCAATAAAACCTGCAGAGAAAGTGAAAACAAAAAAACAGAAGGTGAGTTGCATCAGGGTTGTTATTATTGTTGTTGTTGTTCATCACACAGCCAGATGTCTAGAGGGGATTTGGCGCTTTTATCCACCGGAGTCCTTTTCAAGGACCCGATTATTATTATTATTTTCAGGCTGCGGAACCTGTTTAGGAAAAAAAAATCCCAGAATCTCTAACCAAGAGGCAAATTGGCTGTGTTGGAGTAATTTTATATTTTTTTTTTGTCCATAGTCTCACATAGAATCCCATCAAGTCCCTCAAGCATGAGATGAAAATTAACATTCCCTTTTTTGGTTTCAAACAGCTATTTTTAGAGAGTGAGGATTACAAACATGTAGTGGATGAAAACGAGGGGCCGCTTTTAAAAGAATCTAGAAAAAGGGTAAGTACTTTCCCCCCCCCCCCCATATTGACTTGTACATGGCTGAATTTTCTGCCCGGTTTTTGTTCAACTTCAGTAGAGAGTCGTGTGGCAGCAGAGGCATCTTCCATCTTCTGCCTGTCCGATTTTTAATTGTCTTTTGCAATATGCTTTTAAAAGAGTTATTTATTACAAGATTTTCCTTTCTTTGTTTAGAAGCTGAAACCAACCAAGTTGACGAAAGAAGAAAACAAGCAGCTACACAGTGAGAGTCAGCGACTTGTTAGAGGTATATAAAAAAGCTGAGAGCCTGTAATGCTTTTAAGACAGCCCAGGGACAATTTTCATACAGCACTGCAGTTATGCCCCGAAAAAGTTCTCCGTTGTCAAGCTATGTGTTACCTAAGAGAACGCATCAAATTGAATCAAGATGGACTCGATTCTTTGCGATCCCACAGACCTCCAATCTATGTCCACGTTGGCCCTTCCTTCTGGTCTTGCAATGGTGCATCCATCATGCTGGAATCAGTTCTGTAAACTGATTCTGTTTGTTCTTTTCCTTTCGCCTTTCTCACCGTTATGGACTTCTCAAGGCAGCTAGGTCTTCACATAATACGGTACATTTTGTTAATGCTGCAGCCTGATTCTGCCGTTATTGAAATTCTTTTCTTTTTTTTCTCATTAATCTACACTGAGGACCCCCTAACGATGAAGTAAAAACAGAGTTTTAGAAATGTCATAAATTTACTAAAAAGAAAACACTGAAATATCACATTGGCCTAAGTATTCAGACCTTCCACCCTGTATTTTGTCGAAGCACCTTTGGCGGCAATTACAGCCTCAAGCCTTTGTGGGTATGACACAACGAGCTTTGCCCACCTGGATTGGGGAATTTTCTGCAATTCTTCCTTGCAAATCCTCTCAGCTCTGGCTGGTCCACTCTAGGACAGGGGTCTTCAAACTTGGCCCTTTTATGACTTGTGGACTTCAACTCCCAGAATTCCTAAGCCAGGCACACTATCTGAGGAATTCTGGGAGTTGAAGTCCACAAGTCATAAAAGGGCCAAGTTTGAAGACCCCCTGCTTAAGCAATGTTTCCCTAGCCCAGGGTTAGGCAACCTTGGCTTTTTTATGACTTGTGGACTTCAACTCCCAGAATTCCTGAGTTAGCATGGCTAGTTCAGGAATTCTGGGTTTGAAGACCCTTGCTCTAGGTAGGACATTCACAGAATTGTCCCTAAGCCACTCCTGTGTTGTCTTGGCTGTGCGCTTAGGATCGTTGTCATGTTGGAAAGTGAACTTTGGGCCCAGGCTGAGGTCCTGAGTGCTGTGGAACAGGTTTTCATTGAGGATATCCCTGTACTTTGCTCCATTCAGCTTTCCTTCAACCCTGACTCATCTCCCAGTCCCCCCACAGCATGATCTGCCCCCGCCATGATTCACTGTTGGGATGATATTGGGCACGTGACGAGCGGTGCCTGGTTTCCTCCAGACGTTTGGAGTTGAGGCCAAACAGATACCAGACATTCAAAGCCGGGTTGTTGTTTTTTTTTGGAGCTCCATTAAAACTTTGAATGGTTGCAGAGTGAGGACCAACTATGATTTGAGCCCGATCATTTCTCCCTGAAATGTGGATTGATTTGTCCATTTATTTATTTTCTTGGCTCTTTGTGGTTTTCAGCCATGTGATTTATTTAATGCTCGTGGTAAAAACTGCCATAAAGTTGCTTTATCACCACACTGATTTACAATGGAAATTCTGGAGGTGGTAAGTCAAGGGCTGCCTGTAATCTACTGAGCTCTCTGGTTTATGCTGAAAATCAGCTTCATAATTTTGGTACTCTTGCATTTTTCTTTGATTAAAAGTGATCTTATGATACGATAGTAATGCAGTTAATGGTTTGCATGGGTTGACTTCCTTCTTCTACTTTTTTTATGGTAGAAGCTGCAATGACACTACCTTATCACCTGCCAGAGGCCAAAAGTGTGCAGGAATTCTTCAAGCATAAACCTCGTCCTTCTTTCCAAGGAAGTGCAATGACTTTGCTGAAGTAAGTCCAATTTCTTTTTATTCGTATTCTTTGAACTTTTCACCGTTCTTTGCCGACACTGTTGGAATAGCATGCATTCCAATTGGATGCACGATTCAGCTTCTAAATATATATATATATATATTTCTACATTTTGTGGATATGAAAATATGCTTGCTGCAATTTCAGAAATGGAAGAGATGTCTGAAAAAGATTTTAAATGTTAAGAATTGAGTTTTGCTGCCTGTCTCAGCTTTTTGGCTTAACAAAAACATCCCAAGAATGCTGTATAAAATAAGCAAATATGGATAGTTTTTAATTTGAGAAACTTTCTCAGTGTTCTTTGTTTTCCTTGGACAAAACTGGATAAACCCGAAGAGGAATTTCTTTAATTCAGAATCCACAGTTTGTCCTTGTCCCTTTTAAATAATGTGCTATATAGTGCTGTGATAATGTTTTCTTCTTGATTTTTTATATCTTGTTGAATTTTCATATTTTATTGGGGTTTGACTCCTCCTTAATTCAAGAGTTTGTTATTCAAACCATACTATGTACAGAATATAAAATAACTGTATAAAATAACTGTTACCCCAATCATTGTGTTATTTATATGAAAATCTTCCCATTTGGAGTATTCTTATATTTATAATTATTACTTACTCTGAGCGAGAAAGTTTTACTAATTTGGTGTTGCAGTGAACTGATTGACATTTTCTTTGTTTCGGAATTCTGTGCACAAGTGGATAGTTTGTGTTTCTGCTTTATAAATTATGAAGTGTAATTTTGTCAGAAATATAAATATAAACCTAATAAGATTGGATTGGATTTGGAGGCTGCGTTGATGCGAGGATGCGTCTGGAGCAAGTTGCAATTTAAAACAATAAAGCAATAAAAAGGAACTAGTGCATTTCAATAACAATATCTCGCAAAATGAAACACTAATTGGGCTCCACAATTGCCCTCCGTGAAACTTGAGAGAACAACTATATTTTTTAAAGATCTCTGGGATATCATTTGGATGTGAACCATATGAATGTCTGGTGGGGGGAATGTAATTGCAGAAAGCATCACCTCTGCCTGACCCTGCCAGACAGATAAAAACTATGGGAGGTAGCAGTTCCTCAGAAAAAAATGTTCCATATGCCATGAAGGTCTTTATAAATGATAACCAGCACCTTGAATGGAACAAGTAACTAGAGCAGGTCATGGAGTTAATCCTCCTGGGTAAACCGGACAGGAAACATCATTAGCCGAGCTAAATCTACTTAATTGTAAAACTAGGTGAACAGAACCTTGAAAATCTGAAGATACAAACTTCCCCTTGCCACTTTTAACTTTCTGATCCATTATGATGCATCCTTCCTAACTTTCTTTGTCTGACTGTTAAGCCCTGTTAAGCAACTCTTCCCCTCCTCCCACAAGATCCATCCACATATTTCATTACAATACTAACATTAATTGTGCTACTGCATTCAGCACCAGTTGCAGCGTCTGAGTGGTTTTCAAGGTCAGCTTCCCATAAAGCACATTGCAATAATCCAAGTCATGGTTATTTATTTCATATAGATCCCTTCTTTTATGCTCTGTATACCTTGGGCTTGCTTGTCTCCCATTTTGAATTGACTGAGTTCAAGGGAAAGGAGGACGTTGCTGATTTATCCCTGTTTTGGTAAACAGATCGATGAAAACTCAACCCAACGCATTCAGAGAAGATCACGTGACGGGGGATTCCAGTGTCAGCTGCCATCACAATGGGAAAGAACGGTCTCTCCAGCCAGGAACGTTGGATCTGCCAATTTCAGGTTTTGCAAATCCTTTGGCTGCCGGCAGCTCTTCTGCAGAGGAAACGGAACATTTGAGGGGAGATTGCTCTGAAGGAGATAAGCAGAATGATGATTTCCAAACAGAAGTTAGGGACGATCTAAATTCTAAGAAAGAAGGTGAGCTTAATGAGGTCCCGTCTGAGTCCATCAAACCACTGGAGGAGAGACTGGAAGGAGATATAGTTGAAGAAAGAGAGGCGCAATCATTAGAAGTGCCTGTGCTACCCCAAGAACCCATTCAAGACTTGGAGCCACTGGTGGAAATTCCTGGTGACAACATAAAAAGGGCCAGATTGGATCGGCTACGGAAGCTGGGGGTGGATCTGAGTATTAAGCCTAAGCTATGTTCTGGCACGGACTCGTTTATTGACCTTGGTGAACCTGAACCCAACAGAGGTAGGGTAACCCTGAACCTGGTTAGATTGCTGCTATGTATATAGCTGTGCTAAGTCTCTTTGTGTAGAAGCCCCTCCGTGCAATTTATTCTGAGAGGTAGGAAAGACATTTTGGGTGGCATTTTCCCCCCCTAAACTGTCTGCTCTTCTTTGCGTCTTCATTTTTTGGTACTGAATTATAGCAGCAGCAATTGATCCTTTATCAAAGATGATATCATAGTTTGTCGAATCAGTTTACCAAGCTCACATATAGATAGAATCTGATAGATAGTCTGTGACTGACAACCATTGATTCATCTTACAACTTCCAATAAAGGAGAATATTTGTAGCTCAGGGTTGAGAGGGGTAGGGGTAGGGGGGGTCCTTGGTGCACTCTGAGCTTGGTTGTTTTCTTGCAGATGTGTCATTATCCAAACTAGGTGACGTCCTCAGTCTATTGATGCTGTTCTCTAGTTCGGGTAATGAAACATCTGCAAGAAAATAAGCAAGCTCAGAGAGCAGCAAGGACCCTTCCCTTAACAATTTCAACCAATGTTTACAGCCGGTCCTTGGTGTTCTGGCCATCCCAGCCCCCTTGGTTAAGTGATTGCAGTCAGGGTCCTTGGCAACCCACTTGCACATATGATTGGTTGTAGCACCCCACAATCATGTGATCACCATTTGTGATCTTCTTCCCTGCCAGCTTCCCCAGGAAGCCAGTGGGGAAGCCACAAGTTGGTGGGGAAATTCACACGATGGTGGGGTAAGTCCCCCCCCCCCCCGCACACAGACACACACACACTCTTTGACCCTTGTTGCACTTCCTCCCTCAGCAACAGCCACTTACCTGCCTGCATCCGGGATTTGCAACTTCCTGCTGGCTTTGCCATTGACTTAATGACAGCAACCAGGCCCGGGGATTCCCATCGCTAAGCCTGGTTCTGCTTTATTGACTGCATTGTTTAGTGATGGAAATTATGGGACCCTATTGCTGTTGTAATTCAAGGACTACCTCTAATAAATTCCTTTTAACACGAGGAACTTAAATATACAATTTAAATCAAAAGCAAGAACAGAAAAAATATCGACTAAAAAGGCAGAGAGATAATTCTCATAAATAACCACCAATGAGTTGTGATTTTACTTCTTTTCTCTGCCTTACATTTGTTGTTTGCCTTCCTGGGGTCAAGCAAAAGAGAAGGTTTTTGTTTGTTTGTTTTCAAAATCAAGCAGCAGAAATTGTCCCAACAAGGGAATAGTTCCAAAACTCATTTTATGATCAGGATATTTCAGAATATTTTAAGATGTTATGAGAGCTGTTTTCTCCAATTTACACATTTAAAACAAACTCCGAGAAGGAAATGAAAAAAAACCACATTTTTTTCTATTGCAAACACTTCCTATTATGATTGACTTGGGCAGTTCTTAATTTGCAGAAGTTAGGATAAATTTGATCCTTAGTAGGTGAAGGATGACATTTGAGGTATCATTCAAACAACAGGATTACTCTTAAATGAAAAAAATGTTTGAGCATCTTTTATCTTGGGTCTTGATGTTGGATCTGTGGTATTTTATGATTTGTTCAAGAGAAAAAAATTGTTTTCACCCATCTGCAACACAAATATAAAGAAACTTAGCAGATAACTTAGCAGAATTGAGTTATGGGCAAATCCAGTATTGAATTGGCTTTTAAAAACTGAAAAAGTTATAATTATCGTACAGATGATTCTAGTAAAATTATTTTTGCATATATATTTTTGTGTGTGTGTGTATTTTGTAGAACTGGAAGCTTTGAAAGAACGCTTTGTAAAGCATGCATTTCACACAGCCCAACCAAAGACAGAACGAACGGTGAGCTTGAATATTATTCGTAAAGAAATGACGAATGATGGCAAAGAGGAGTTGAAAGCAGACGTGGTACCAGTAACGCTGGCCACAGAGATGGTAGAGGATGCAACCCGGACTAAACCAGGTATGCTTAGCACAGATTCAAGGTTTAATGTAAAGGATTGGTTCTCTTGGTACCAGGATGCTTGATACAAAGGGAGCCCTACCATTTATCGGTGAATCAAACAAACTCCCTTCGGCGTGAGTTGGACTTCACCTCTGTGCAGTCTAGGAAGTTATAAAACGTGAAGTCTAACTCATTTGTGTCATGCAAACACAGCCACCAGCATAGGAATAGTCAGATACAAAAACCAGGCACCATCTTTGGTGGACATGCTCTAAAGCCAGAATTATTTTTGTTAGGCATAATTGCAGGAAATTATGAGAAAGAGTGTATATATTTAATTTTACATATATTAACTGCAGCAAGAATTGTATTCGCTCAACATTGGAAAAAGGAAGATTTACCAACGGAGGAAGAGTTAATTTAAAAATCAGATTGTGCAGAAATGGATAGATTGACATTGAAAATGAAAGAGAAAGATTCAGTTTATTTTAGAACATGGGGTACCTTTGAGAGAAAGGAATTTAATATGTATTGGTAAGTTAAATGTTGAAGGACCCCTAGGTGAACATGGAAACACTTTTGACTAGCCTACTAGACTTTTGTTTGATTAAACTTTGAATTCAAATATTGTAAATTACCTTCATAAAGAAGGGCAGTGTCTCTAGGAGGCTCATCTCATCCTAAAAAAAATACAGGTAGTCCTCGATTTACAACCCTTTGTTTAGTGACCGTTCCAGTTTACAGTGGTGCTGAAAAACGTGACTTATGACCGTTGCAGCATCCTCATGGTTCACGTGATCAAAATGTGGATGCTTGTTAGCTGGCACGTGTTTATGATGTTTGCAGGGTCCCAGGGCTGTTACTTAACAATCGTGTTACTAACTTAGGAACTGCAATTATTCATTTAACAACTGGGGCAAGGTCGTAAAATGGGGCACAACCTACTTGCCAAACTGTCTTGCTTAGCAGCAGAAATTTGGGGCTCAATTATGGTCGTAAGTCAAGGACTACCAGTATTTTAAAAAAGCCTTCCCAAAGTCTTATGTGTTTGTTTCGTCAGAATGATTCATTACTTTTGGCTGTATCTCAATGTTGGTAGATGTTGATAAGATTGTCTAGAACTCCTGCTTAAGGACATTTTTAAGTAGGTGACAAGCCAAATCCCAAATGATGAATCAAATCACATGAACTGCTATGAGAGGCGGCCACCTGCAGCCCCTTGGCCTAAGTACATGCCGCTCTTGACCTCATTTCTGCATCCCATCAAGAAATCAGCTCATAATTCTGGTACGAGCTATACTTTTAGCCTTTGCAACCTGCTGCTTGGAGTACGTAGGGACCGTTTGTTAGCTTTGGCCCTTCTCTGTCCTGAACAGAAAAAGTGTTTTCTAGCTGTGTTGGACACATTGCAAAAACCATAAGGATATGGATGGATTTAATTAATGACTTGACTGTCCTTTACCGATGCATATGAAAGGTGATCTAGTAATTTGGGGGCAAGTAACTGCATCATGAGGACATTGTGGAAGCTGTTAATTTCCATTTTTTAATGTTAATGGCGATATCTGGATATATATATTTTTATCATGTATCGAGATGTGACAACCATTTGTCTGAAATGGTATAGGGTTTCCTGCCTGAGCAAGGGGTTGGACTAGAAGACCTCCAAGGTCCCTTCCAACTATTCTGTTCTGTTCTGTTCTGTTCTTCCAATATTTATATAATGATAACATGGGATAATTGTTCATACAAATGTCACCGGTAGCTTGCAAGTAAAACCAACGATCACAAATTCAAAACCCACAATATATATATTTTTTTTAAAAATAAAATTGCAAGCCAGAGTTGATCTTCATTTTGATGCTATTTTTCACAGAGCAGATGATAACAATAGCCAAGTGAGATAAAAGGAAGCCAATAGTTTAGCTGGAGCAAATTCTGAACTGATCTTGGCCAGATTTATTCTGGCATTTGAATAAACAAAGAAGCAGGTATGCAGTCTAAACAGGTGCTGATTCATTTGCATTGGCTACATAAATAAGCCTGTCAGCCCTATCATTTCTGTCTTGTTACAAAAGCTTCACTGGAATAAGAATCCTTGCTATGGCTTGTTAAGTGTTGGCTGTCTCCTTGACTTGCCTTGGTCGAGTCTGAATGCTTATAGACGGTGCCATAGAAATAGTCTAGCCCTGCTTGACGCAATCTTTTTCTGACTTGAAAATTTTCAACCCAAAGGTTTTTTCATAGTCCTGTTTCTTTCATCAAGAAAGGGTTTTTTAAAAATCTATTTATCTGTTAGGAAAAACTGTTTTGCCATCAACATGCAGATTCCAAATAAAGAGAAAGAATATTTCAAGCCTGTCTCAGTGCAGGTAGTCCTTATTTAGTGACTGCCTCATTTGGCAACTGTTATGAGGGTGATGAAAAAGTAACCTTATTAAAAATGACCCAAAGTTTTGGGGAAACGTTTAAGATGATCATTACTGGATGGAAAGAAGGACATAGGGTAAAATTATATTTTTTTTCATCTTTTTTTCTTTTAATTTCTTTCTTGTTCCTCCGTTTCCTATTTTCTATCTTTGTTCTTGTTTGTTTTGTGCATCTTGCTATACTGAAAATTTCTAATAAAAAATAGAAACTTCAGAAAAACTAATTTTACAATCAGTCCTTGCCTCTATGACCTTCACAGGCCCATACAGCAAAGGAAAACCAAAAGTGTGATCATAAGCACAGTTGCGGTTTCACTTAGCAACCGCTTCACTTAATGGCCAAATTGCTGGTCCCAGGTTTGGTCATTAAACAAGGACTAGCCATACATGTGTTTTTTAATAAGTCTTTCTCTGTTAGTCAGTATTATCGTATTTTCCGGCGTATAAGACGACTGGGCGTATAAGACGACCCCCCAACTTTTGAGATGATTTTCAAGATTTTTTGTCTTATACGCCGAGGACTCCTTAGGAGCCGGGGAGCGATGCTGCCTCAAGAGGGAAGAGCGTCGGGCAGGAGTCGGCAGGGCAGTCCTGCACACGCGCGCACTCCCCGGCTGCGCGTGCGCAGGACTGCCCTGCCGGCTCCCGCCAGACGCCAGCCTGCCCTGCTTCCTCCACAGTGAGAGGGGAGGGCATGCCTTCCCGGGCTCGCTGATTTTCCGGCGTATAAGACGACTGGGCGTATAAGACGACCCCCCAACTTTTGAGATGATTTTCATGGGTTAAAAAGTCATCTTATACGCCGGAAAATACGGTAAGTATTGCAGGGGTCATCTTGTCCCCAAGAATACAGAACCCTTTGGGTCTTGTTCTAAAGCAGGGGTCTTCAAACTTAGCCCTTTTATGACTTGTGGGCTTCAACTCCCAGAATTCCGCAGCCAGCGTGCCTGGCTGAGGAATTCTGGGAGTTGAAGTCCACAAGTCATAAAAGGGCTAAGTTTGAAGACCCCTGTTCTAAAGCCTGGAGAGCAACTCTGCCCTGAGAATGCTTTGAAGCATAAGGTGTGGACTGATTGATTTAACTGCCTTGGAAAACAAAGCTCAGGGCTGTTGCAGTCAGTTTGTGAAATGCCTTTCCCTTTTCAGGCACTCCCATGATCGCTTTGTAGCTCAGTTGCGTGCAGCTTTGCTGAAATGATGGCTTGGGGCCATAAACTAAAAGGGTGTGTTGCACAGGCCTTAATGCGGGGATCCAACCTACCTGTCTTCCTGACTACCCAGGTGAAAAGTTGCAGATGTTGAAGGCTAAGCTGCAGGCAGCCATGAAGCTTCGCAGGACCGAAGAACGCCAGAAGCGGCATGCTTTGTTCAAACTGGATAACGAGGAGGTGATGGAGGAAGAGGAGGAGGAGGAGGAGGAGGAGATGTCAGATGAATTGGAGGAGGAAGAGGAGGAAGAGGAAGAAGCCAATCAGGAGGTCTCTTTCCTTTTCTTTTTGCCTCCTTTGGCAAGTTTTTGCACACAGTTGGTAGAAATCCACCAGGGAACGGAGATAATTGGCATGCTGACGAAGAGAGATTCTTTCTTGGCTTGCTGCCCCAAAGATAAAAGTTCTTTGAAATAAATACCTCCTCCTCCAGCCATAATTAAATAATGAAGTCTTCTAAAGGCTTCAGCTGTCCAGAGCAAAGCACTGAAATGAGTGTGGGGGATGCCTTATAGGCTTAATTATTGGGTAGCTTTGCAGTCAGAAACCTCACCCATCCCTGCTGTCCATACGCAGAGATGCCCTGATTAATCAAAAAGGGATTCACCCTCAAGAAGCAGAGATCTAAAGATACAGAAATTTGGTCTGAGCAATACTGAAATGCCTCCTCTGCCACTAATAAAGCTGGCCAGGCCATTATTTGTGGTTATGTGGCTGGAGGACGCCAAGTTATAGAATGGCTGTTCCGTATCTCAACTATACAGTGCTCACGTAAGTGTTGATAGGAGATGAAGCTGAGGATGAGAGGATTATATCCAATGCAATTCACAGCCCTGCTCAGCGGTTGCATATGAAAGAGAAAGCAACGGGACACAGCAACAGGCATAAATACGAACCAATTGCCAAGCATCCCAATTTGAATCATGGGGTTGCTGCAACTGTCATAAGTGTGAAAAAGGTTCATAAGCCACTGATGGGCAGACATTTGTCTGAAATGGTATAGGGCTTCCTGCTTGGACTAGATGACCTCCAAGGTCCCTTCCAACTATCTTATTCTGTTATGCTTTTTTTCAGCACTGCTGTAACTTCCAACGATCACTGAACGGATGTTTGTAAGTCAAGGACTACGTGTGGTTCTGCTTCGCTCATTATGGAGTTTTGTCTCTGTGTGTCTCCCATTAGGACCCAGATGATCTTGGAGAGATGGAGGAGGAACATGAAGAGTTGGGGGACCACCGTCTTGAGGCTGATAAAGAAACGGACAAAGAATCAGCTGATGAAGATGAAGCAGCTCGAGTTGGTTTGCCCTGCAGTGTTGTTTCAAAGCCTTCCTCCACAGAGTCAACATTGCTCCTATTTAAAGACAATTCTTCAAAAATAGGGTACTTTGAAAAAATCCAGAAAAAAAAGTAGCTGCTTTCAATGTACACTCCAAACCTATCTTGTGAGAGCCAATTGTCAATATCTTCTGTAACTGTTGAGCGCTTCCCATAACATCTCGATGAACTGGGTTCCTATTTATTTATCTAGAAAACCTATTGGCTGCTCATGTTACCTAGGGGTAACTCTTTCTCTGTACTCCTTTTTATTTAAGCACCTTCCTTTGTTTATAAAGTTAACTTGCTGCATTGAATAATTGGTCAGTGCGGGTTTTTTTTAAGAAGTTGAAATTGTGAGAAAACTAATCAGTAAGAGATGTTTAAAATAAATCATGCAGATGGCATGTTTATGCTGATAAATCATATTGATACCTTAAAGGGCTGCTTTTTTTTTGGCAGATGTTTCTCGGCAGGTGAAAAGGTTGAGCTGGATGAAGCCCTGAGCAAGAGAGCAGAGAAGCAAGGTAGAACATCTGCCCCTGTGTTGTTTCTTTCTACCCTTTTTCTGATGAAGAAGGCGGGTATTGCAGATCTTTTCTTTACTGTCTTTTTAATTCTGCTTTTCGCAGCTGTCGCTCAGGGTGGGTGGATCACATCCATTAAAAAAGAGAGGAAGGTCCTGTCCTCGGGCCTTAAACTATAAAACTGCTATCTTAGAATCACCTGAAGATACGATATAACGTGTGGAGTATATTAGTAGGGCTTTTGTCATTTTGAGTAGAACTGTGGGTAAATCGTGGGGTTATATTTTGGAGAGGGGAAGTCAACCCAGGGGCTGATCTGACCAAGCAGCTACTCTTCTCTAAACAGCCAGGCTTCAAGGTCCTCCTCCAAAACATGTCCTGAACCCAGTTGCACTTGTGAAACCGAAGGACTTAATCCTTGGGCAGGTCTTGGTGACAGAACCGTTTTCCGGTAAATAATGGAAGGACGAAGAAGCATGATAAAGCACAAGATAAAAGGCTTGTGACTGCAAGGATTCACCTGTTCTGAGTTGATATAAGTCAAGTGAGATGTGCTGGAGACTTTAGGAACCTAAGAAGCTGTCTTGGATAATTCTAGCCTGCTAGTTCATTAATAGTTCTGGTCACATACGTGATTGATCTAGTACCCGAATGAATCAGTTTTATGGGTTTGCCTGATTGAATGGTAAACTAAGCCAAAAAGTCTGGATTCCCACAACCGTCTAAGCCACTAAGATGGGAATTAACCATAGTTCAGCAGAATTTGTCGCCTCTTGCTTCTTTCATCAGAATGCTGAGAGCTGTTGTCCCTGTGTAAAGTCTGCTCCTTTGGGGAATGAATGTGATGTCACAGTGCCATCGGGAAAGGGGCGGGGCTTGTGTGGCAATGTGACGAGACGTACAACCACAGCTGAGCCTCAAATTCCCCTTGCTAAGTAAGGCAGTGGTTAAGTGAGCTTTGTCCCATGTTATACATTTTTGATCCAATTGTTAAGCGAATCAGGCTTCCCCCATTGACTTTGCTTGTTTGGAAGCCAGCTGGGAAGGCCACAATGGTGATCACATGACATTGGGACATTGGGTATGTCTAGTTTAATGAAGAGAAGGGTGAGGGGTGACACGATAGCAGCCTTCCAATATCTCAAGGGTTGCCACAAAGAAGAGGGAGTCAAGCTATTCTCCAAAGCACCTGAAAGCAGGACAAGAAGCAATGGATGGAAACTAACCAAGGAGGGAAGCAACCTAGAACTAAGGAGAAACTTCCTGACAGTTAGTACAATTAACCAGTGGAACAACCTGCCTCCAGAAGTGGTGAATGCTCCAACACTGGAAGTTTTTAAGAAGAGACTGGACAGCCATTTGTCTGAAATGATATAGGGTTTCTTGCCTGAGCAGGGGGTTGGACTAGATGACCTCCAAGGTCCCTTCCAACATTATCATTATCATCATGATCATTATTGTCTGAAATACATGTCAGTTGGCAAGTGCACAGATTTTGCTCACATGACCAAGCTGCGAGAGTCGTAAGTGTCAGATGTCACTTTTTTCAGTGGTGGTGTAACTTTGGACAGTCACTAAACAAATGGTTGTAACTTGAGGACTACCCGTGCTTCTTTCATTAGACTTCCTTTGAATCCCTGTAGGTGCCACTGATTGGGTTATTCCTTTATGAATGACTTTAAAGAGTATACCCCAAAGTGCAGAGTACAACTCTTTACTTCTGTTATTTCTCTAAAACTGATCGTATTTTCTATCCTTGCCCCTTTCTTTCTCTTAGATGATGAAGATTCGTTTTTGTTGCCAACCTTGGCAAAGGAGAACAGCCACAACAGCAGCTTTGAGCTCATCGGCTCCATGATTCCCTCTTATCAGCCATGTAATAAGCAAATGGGACGTGGAGGCAACTTTTTCTCTGCCATTGGAACGGCTCGCTCTCCTTCTCCGGGCTTCTTCAAGACAAGCTTCATCAGCTCAGCTTCTAAGGCAAGCCATGGTTGCGTTAGTCTTTACAGAATTAAAGTTAGGGGCTAAAGGAATTAACAAGAGTAGAAAGACACACAGTGCGAAAGGATCAAGGCAGCCTTGCGAGTTCTAAATGGTGCTAGAAAGTTTCTAAAGTAGGTTGTGCATCTTTTAGATGGGGTTTGAACCCCCCACCTCCCTGCCCCTTCCTCTAATACAGGGGTGTCAAACCCGCAACGTCATGCGAAGTGTCGTGACAGTATCATGACTTTTTTTTTTCATTGCCAGCAATGGGATGGGTGTGGTTTTTCCATGATGCATCCGGCCCATGGGCCGGCAGTTTGACACCCCTTCCTCTAATACCAGCAAAAGTGTCCTCCTCTTATCCTCACAACATAGATCATCCAATTGTCAGCAGGCAAAAATAAATAAACCCAACGGAATGGATTTAGATATCTGGGCTGCAGTGCTGGGCATCATTTACCGTTTTGAGCCCTGCCCTGAGAGAGCCATGTTTTCAGGGTAGCTGAGATCATTCCTCTTAAGAAATTATTTAAAAAGTCCAGGGCTGAACACAGCAATTTCCTTGATAAGAAGACCTACATTTTTGTGAACAGGTTCTCTGTGATTCTTTTGACCTGGGAAGATGTTGCTATTCTATGGATCTTTTTTTTTTGTTAATTACATACAGGTAGTCTTGAACTTACAACCATTGATTTCATGCCTGCTCAAAATTACAAACGGCACTGAAAGGAGTAACTTGCAACCGGTTGAGGGTCACGTGATGAAAATTCAGGCGCTTGGCAACTGGCATGTATTCACGACGGTTGCAGCGTCTTGAGTCACGTGATCGCTGTTTGTGACTTTCCTAGCCAGCTTCCAACAAGTAGGGGCAGTGGGGGAAGCCAGATTCATTTAACGACTGTGTGATTCACTTAGCAGCTATAGCAAGAAAGGTTGTAAAATCGGGCATGGCTCACTTAACAACCGCCTTCTTAGCTGCTGTGGAAATTCTTGTCCCAGTTGTGATCATAAGTTGAGGACCACCTGTAATTGCAGTTTTCCTCTGCCATTCTTCTCTTGATCTCTGCCTCTCACCTTACCTGTTTACTTTCTGATCTGGCCTGTATTCATGAATTTCTATTTTGTTTTGGATCTGCACAGAGTTCAGGAAAAACATCCGAGCCATCATTCCCCATTGAAGATTCCCAGGATCTCTACAATGTTACACCTGAGGAGAAAAGCCCAGTTCCAACTGCGGGGAGGTTTCAGTTCTCCCTAGAAGATGACACGCAGAGTCAGTTGCTTGATGCAGATGGGTATGTAGCAGAACAACACAAAGCATAGGTTAAAAAATATGCAAGATTATACAGAGAAACCAGCTTCCTGATATGGACCAATGCGAATGATGAAGCTATGCAGGAACCATTAAAAGAAAATTGTTGAGAAAGAGAAATAAACTCAAAATAATCCTCTATTGATTCTGTTCAGTATAAGAAAAGGCAGAGGGATAATTTGGCAGACTTTAAAGATTCTGTTTAATGTCCTGTTTAATATTAAGACGTAGCGTTCCTGAAATCCTTGCACACTTTCCTCCCCTGGCCTGCCTTAAAAGGGCTGACTTAAAAAAACCCTGAAACTTACGCTGAGTCACATTATTCTATATCAGTGTTTCCCAGCTGTGGCCGTTTAAAGATGTGTGGACTTCAACTCCCAGAATACTGCTAGTTGTGGAATATTGGTGGTTGTGGAATTCTAGGAGTTGACGTCCACACATCTTAAAATGGCTGTGGTTGGGAAACACCTTTCTATATGGATTTCCAAGTTCAGAAACTAGAGTGTTCATTTGTTGATGGTTTGCTAATTTATCTTGAGTATAGCCAGCAGTTGTGCTCTATTTAATAAACCGTGGCTTATACAAATTGTATTGGAAAAACTATCTGAATTAGCCTCAAGGGAAACAGTCTTTATAAAAGCCAGTCTTGACTTTCAGGTTTTTGAACGTTGGCCATCACCGGAACAAGTATCAGTCCTGCAAGAGCCGTCTACCTTTGGCCAGCATGGACGAGAATGCGATGGATGCCAACATGGGTGAATTGTTTGATCTGTATTCTGAGCAGAACCAACATTCTCCTAACCCAGGCAGTGGCAGGAAGTCAGACATGGAGGAATTGCTCAATCTGTGCTCTGGAAAGTTTCCATCTCAGGGTGAGTTGGTGTCTCCTCTACAAAACACAGGAGGGATGGTTGCTGTAATTAAGAAGCATCCAATTCTGATTGCTACAATATAAAACAGGTGTTGAGAGCCTAGAACAGGAGTCTTCAAATTTGGCCCTTTTATGACTTGTGGACTTCAACTCCCAGAATCCCCCAGCCAGGCATGCTGGCTGAGGAATTCTGGGAGTTGAAGTCCACCAATCATAAAAGGGCCAAGTTTGAAGAGACCCCTGCCCTAGAAAGTGAGCAACAAAAATGATAAGGGGTCTGGAGGCTAAACCATACAATGAACGATTGAAGGAACTAAGTATGTTTGTTCTAATAAAGAAAAAGACTTAAGGGTAACATAGCTTACAGCAGGGGTGTTAAACTGCCGGCCCCACAGGCCAGATGCATCTCGCAGAAGCCGCGCCCGCCCCAGCTCCAGTAAGGGGGGAAAAGTCGCAACATGTCACGTGACGTGGCGAGTTTGACACCCCCGGCTTCCAGAGTAAAAGGGGTCAATCTATTCTCCAAAGCAGCTAAGAGCAGGGCAGGTAACGAGTGGAAGGTCATTAAAGAGAGCTCCAATCTAGAACTAAGGAGAAATTTCCCAACGGAAAAATTAATCAGCGGATCGGCTTGCCTTCGGGAAGTTGTGGGTGCTCCATCACTGGAGGTTTTCAAAAAACAGTCTAGCCAGTCATTTGTCCAGAATTATATAGGGCCGTGGTGTCGAACCTATGCCACGCATGCCACAGGTGGCACACACAGCCCTCTCTGTGGGCACGCGCCCCATCACCCCAGTCCTAGGCCTTCAGCTGGGTTTTATAAAACCTTTTTGCTTTAGGCCTCGGCCGCTGTTTGAAAAAAAAAAGGGTTCAATCAATCAATTTTAACTTCTCGTGGAGAAAAAAAAGATCTCACAAAGTTGGAATTGATTGATTGAACTTTTTAGTCCCACCCAGTCTGCCATTACACTGCAGCCACGCCCACCCAATGGGCCACTCCCACCCGGCACCCGATGATACATACATAAATGGGTTTGGGGTTGCAGTTTGGGCACTCGGTCTCCAAAAGGTCCGTCATCACTGATATAGGGTCTTCTGCTTGAGCAGAGGATTGGATTAGAAAACCTCCGAGAATCTTCTCCAAACCAAGAAGTTGTTCCATTCATCTTCACCAGGCTAGGTGCTAAATCCTGCACCCACCTTTTGTCAACCCAAATGCAGGCCAGGGGAGGGACACCTGCAAGGGAAGGGAAGGAATGAACGGGACTTCTACATTTCTAATCCCTGTGTGAAAATTATATTTGGTCCTTGGGTCAGACTGGCTCTTCCCTCGGGTGCCAAATGGGTGATGCAGTACTCAAGAAGCTTTGCTGGTTCCAGGGCATCAGCCATTTTAGAAGTGGAATCCTTAACAATGGAAGCACTTAAGGCTACTGGTCGGCATCGTTTTTTTCCAGCCGACTGAACTGAGAGTGTTTGCTTTGCTTTTCCTATGCCAAGGATTTTCCATTTGTTTTCCCACCCACAAAAGCGGTTAGTTGAATAAATTCATTAACCTGAGAACCTTGCAACTTGGCGTTCAGACACAGGTAGCGAGTCGTCATGAGCACAAATGTCCTTGGAAGGGCGGTGGGGCTTCTGAATGCCAGCTCCCAAGCCCTTTCTTTTCTTTTGTACTTTCGGAATACTGCTGTTGGAACCCCTGGTTGTGTTTGAACCAACTTCTCCCCACCATTCCAGTTTAGTCTCAATTGGAGCCACATCCAATTCTTGCAGAAGTCTGGGATTCCGCAGAGCTGAGTTCAAAAAGTTCTGCTGTATTCGGTGTGAAAACTGTTTCTTTTAGAGTACCTAGGCTAGTAGGGGGCAATTTTTTGGTGGCCAAGGCCCTTGGGATTTGAGGAGGGGTAAGATCTTCAGAAGATTGGACCATAATGTGAAGGGGGTAGGGTCACATTATGTATAGAGGGCTAGGGTTTACCTCTTCTGAAAAGTGGGTTACGGGTGTTTTTTTTTTTTTTGCTTATTTAACTATTTAGCTTTTTTTTTTAGAAATTTATTTAAATCCTGCCCACCTAGCAAGCGTGAAAATGCGAGTAGGTAAATAGGTACCACTTTGATGGGAAGGTAACAGCCTTCCATGCACCTTGGCTTATAAGTCATACTGGCCACATGACCACGGTAGAGTCATTGGAGAAGACTGGGTCCCTTGGCTAAGAGCACTATCTCCTAGAGTTGGAAATTTACTTTTTTTTCGGAATCTTTGGTGGGTCTCTTACATTCAAATATGCTGCTAATGTTTGATACAATAGTCAGAGGAGAAATCGGAGGTCATGAACAGTTACTCAGGGGTTAGGCATTGCCTGCCTCTGGGGTAGCACAACATTGTCCCCATCCTATTTAAAATGGCGTGAAGAAGCAAAATTTGGCATAGTTTGTCTAGGTTCTGATCTGCAGTTAGACCTCTCGTTTCTGATTTCTCAGACTCTCCCCTTCAAGCGTCCTCAGCCACTGCTAAACTGAAAAAGAGGAGGATGGAGGAAGCAGGAGCAGAACCCCTCTCTCTCTTTCCTAGCTCCTTTCCAACTGAGAGGTAAGGCTTGGAGACGTGCAAAATATTTAGCTTTGCAAACTGTCCTCGGGAGGGGGATGATGAAAGCTGCTTCTGCAGTTCAAGTAACTGGAGGCGGGTTAGTGAGGCACGCACGTATCGGGTGCTTCAGGTTTGGATTGGGAAGAAAAATCTGTCCAATCAGGTGAAATTTTCTTACCTCTGAAGATCACAGCTTTTTTAGCAGGATTGGATTCCTCTTGGGCCAGATCACGATCAAGGGGCAGCATTTCCCCCCCCCCCCCCTTCTTAAAGCTCATCTTTTTTTTTTACCAGAAGGAAGATTAAGAAAATTAGCTTTATGTCAGGACCCACCTCAATCCACATCTTAGGAAATAAGAACTCTTGGATGCAAGTTTAGTCCAAAAGGAAAATGTTTACTAGGATGGAATCGATTGTGGCAATACAAGACGGAATCTAACAAAGTTACATTTCAATCCTATATAAAGCATTCCCATTTCAGCCCCTCCCCTCATCCATTTGGTCAGGCTCTCGTCATTTGCTTAAGTGTCAGGTCCTTCCATGGGAAAGGGAACTCTCCTTGGTTTTATGGTTATTGCTTCCCTTTTTAGTTGTAAATGAAGATGCGATCCAGATCTGTCTCTCCCCCTCCCTCCCCCAGTTCAAATGTTCCCTGTTGTTTGAAGATCGCCTAAAGTCTGTCCTCTCCCCCCCCCCTCTTTCGGAGAGATGGCAGAATCCCCAGAATAAGCACATTGTTCTACCTATACATTTATGAAATGTGATATAAATGGATTCTGACACTTTAACTGGTTTACAGCAATGAAAGGATTGTGCATCACTGTCATGCCAACCTCTGGATGTTGGCCTTGGAACAGGTCATTTTGTTTGTGACTCCCAGAGTATGCATGCGCTCTCTCATTCTGCCCTGAGTAGTAGGCAAGATTGTGTAGCTCCTTTGCCCAGTTCAGTTCTTCTCAAGGGAGGCAGATCTTGGCTCAAGTCGCCTGTGATTTTTGCTTGTATTGGTATAAAGCATCTTTACCTTTATTTGAGAACTATGTATGGGAAATGTATGTCAGGGGAACGCATTGTATAGACCAGGGGTAGGCAGCCTTGGCTCTTTTATGACTCGTGGACTTCAACTCCCAGAATTCCTGAGCCAGACATGCTGAGGGGAAAGGGAGAGTTTCCAAGCTGAGCCATGCTGACTCAGGAATTCTGGGAGTTGAAGTCCACGAGTCATAAAAGAGCCAAGGTTGCCTACCCCTGGCCTAGGCCGCTTTATGACTTGTGGACTTCAACTCCCAGAATTCCTGAGCCAGACATTCTGAGGGGAAAGGGAGAGGTTCCAAGCTGAGCCATGCTGGCTCAGGAATTCTGGGAGTTGAAGTCCACGAGTCATAAAAGAGCCAAGGTTGCTTACCCCTGGTATAGACTATTAGGGATCTTTAATCAGCAGTATTGACTGCTCTTTAGAAGGCCAGATCCTGAAGCTGAAACTCAAATCCTTTGGCCACCTAATGAGAAGGAAGGACTCGCTGGAGAAGAGCCTAATGTTGGGAAAGGTTGAGGGCAAGAGAAGAAGGGGACGACAGAGAATGAGGTGGCTGGATGGAGTCACTGAAGCAGTAGGTGTGAGCTTAAAGGGACTCCAGAAGATGGTGGAGGACAGGAAGGCCTGGAGGAACGTTGTCCGTGGCGTCGCAATGGGTCGGACATGACTTCGCAACTAACAACAACAACAAATCAACACTATGCATTTCAAAGCTACTTCAAGAAGCTAGTTTTACCAACAAACACCTAAACAATTTTAGGCCAGAATGAACTGCCTGCTGAATCTGTCCATTTTCTGCCAGCCTTATGAGAGTCTGTCATGATGGCTTCTACCGAATTAGACCTGGGCTTCAGTAGTAGCAACCACATTCTGGACTTCTCCCTCTCTTTTTATGCTTTAGATGAAAGATTATATCTCCTTGAGCTCCTATTGAGTGGCATACCAACTTAAAGGGCATGTTAAGTAAAAATCAGCACATCCAATTTTGTTTCTACATGTTCTGTTGTGGTTACTTAAATCAAAGCATTCGGCAATTAAACTGCCATATCCAATTAGGTACATTCCTGCTGCGTTTTCTTTTTTAAAAAATCTATTTTTCAAGCAGGGAGGTAGAAGAGGAAGAGGAAGAAGAGGAATTTGGGGAGTTCCAGCTTTTAACCGACGATCACCCTTTTGACAGTGAGGAAGAAGTAAGTACTGTGCACAATTGGAGCAACGTCCAAACGGAGCATAAAGCGTGCGTGCCAGTCAAACCTGGTTTCCAGTCCTCAATTCAGCAACAATTACAATATTCTGTTCAGCCGGTCAGTTTAAATGCTCCTGTTTTCACCCATTTTCAGGCAAAACAGAAGGTAATGGCAGGATCCTCAAAGTAAAATTCTGCACTAAGCAACTTTAATGCCCAGTAAATACAAGATAATTCATATTAAGTAAATGCTCATTATTCTCTCTTATTTTGCATAGAGATAGTCCTTGACCTACAATCATTCATTTAGCCACCATTCAAAGGTACAACGGCACTGGAAAAAAAAGGTGACTTGTGACCGTTTTTCACACTTAAAACCATTGCAGCATTCCCCCGCCCCCCGCCCATGGTCACATGATCAGAATTTGGACACTTGGCAACTGGGGTGTATTTACGACAGTTGCACTATCCCAGGGTCATGCGATCCCCATTTGTAACCTTCCCGGCTGGCCTGGTTTCCGACAAGCAAAGTCAATGGGGGAAGCTGGTTTCCCTTAACAACCACATGATTTGCTTCACAGTTGCAGTGATTCGCTTAACCGTAGCAAAAAGGTTGTAAAATGGGGCAAAACTCACTTAACAACTGCCTTGCTAAGCCACAGAAATATTAAATTTAATGGTGATCGTAAATCGAGGACTTCCTGTAAACTTCCTGACAGAATAATTAACCAGTGGAACAACCTGCCTTCAGAAGCGGTGACTGCTCCAACACTGGAAGTTTTTAAGAAGAGACTGAACAGGCATTTGTCTGAAATGGTATAGGGTTTCCTGCCTGAGCAGGGGCCGGGACTAGATGACCTCCAAGGGTCCCTTCCAACTATTATTATTATTATTATTATTATTATTATTATTATTATTATTATTATTATTATTATTCATCGCACAGTCAGCCAGATGTTCAGATGATTTGGCATTTTTGTCTACCTATTGAGTCCTTACCAAGGAGCTGGGATAGGCAGATGTGGATGTTTGATGGTATTACAGATATTGTCGCAGGATGCAAGCAATTCCTAGTAAGGCAGCCTTTTGCAATTGACTAATGGCGAATTTGTCAATGCCAATGGTGTTCAAGTGGTGCTCCAGTTGTTTTGGGATTGCACCCAAGGCGCCTATTACTACTACTACTACTACTACTACTACTACTACTACTACTACTACTATATCATTCCTTTGGTTGTACTGGAAAAGAGCAAATTGGAAGCTTCCCTACCCACTACCACATTCTGCTACCTGTTCGGTATCTTCGAGCTTTCAACAGATAACTCCCGTGTTTCTGAGTAACGCTAAATCCCAGGCACTTGCTCTCTTTTTTTTTCCTCCTAACAAAACCTGTGATGAAATTACATCTTTTTTCCTTTGCTTCCAGTTAATATAATCATAGTTTTCCATTAGGAGGAGTATGATTAAATTAACTTAGAGGAACTCTGAGGAACTCAAAGGAAAAAGAATTGTCTTAAAGAAAAGAACAAACAGAGATAGTGGAGAATATTAAAAAAACTATGGTACCACGCTTCAAGAATTCATGAAGTTGATATTTTTTCTGATTCATAGGATGAAAAGAGCGAGGAGGAAGAGGAGGAGGAGAATGATCAGGAGGAAGAAGGGGGTGATGAGTTAGAATTTGATGATGATGAAGAAGAAGTACTGAAACGAAGGGAAGGAAGGAAGAATAAATTGTAAGTAACACCTTCTAACCTTACTGGCAAAGTCGATTTAATCTTCAATCCTTCTTTAAAGCAGAATGAAACTGCATAAAACTAAATGGAAAAAATAGGTTAAGGAACCTTTTAAAAACAGCTTGTCCGAGAAACTTATTAAACTTTATGCAGAAGGAATGCAGAACTGATATTTCAAATAAAGCTTTATTGTGGCAACCCGACTATATCTCAGCTTGGACTTCGCTTCCAACTTTCCGTTTGTCTTCCTATATTCTACCGAATTAGAAATGAGTTCTCCACCTACGAATCTCAGCGCAACTCTTTGCGTTGCTTGTAAGTATTTTCTAATAGCAGAACTGAAAGAAAATATTCTCTACTGGAAATCCTTGCCAGCTTGCTGCTTACATTCCTTCACCCCAGTAGTAATATTGCTTTTAATTCCTTTTGAACTCAACTTGCATTCTTCTCCCCTCACCCCTTTAGCAATTTACAAGATTTCATGGAGGATGAGGCTGAGCTGTCAGGCAGTGAAGGGGGAAGTGAAGATGAATATGATGGTGAGGAACTCAACGAGTATGAAGAAGACGTTCTTGATGAGGTTCTTCCAGCAGACGGAGAACTTCATGATCAAGTAAACAAAATCCATAGGTAAGTATCTGGCCCTCTCTCACTGCACGTTATCTATGGTTGGGCTTCAGTTTTTGTGGAGATATTCTGAATAGAAACTAGGTCAAGTTCCCTTTCCTGGCCTGCTTTCTCTCCAGGAAGATGATGCTTGATGACGATAAACGGCAGTTGCGCTTGTATCAGGAGAGATACCTTCTCGATGGGGACCTTCACAACGATGGTCCTGGGAGGATGAGGAAGTTCCGGTGGAAGAACATAGGTATGATGAGCAGTGTGCTGGCGTTCATCAAGTTTTGAGAAGCTTCCCAATATGCCCATGTCGCATTCACCGGTTTTGCAGAAATCCCAAAGGCTCTAGAAGGCCACGGAATTGTAGCCTTAACGTGGAGTCTAGAGCCATCCAGATGTGTTGGGACTGCAGCTTCCAGAATTCTAGAAATAGTGACCTGAACACATCTGGAAGGCTGTTTTGGAGAAGCCCAGCTTAATGTCACATTGATTAGGTCTTCTGAGTAAGGGAAAGGAGTCCTTGACGTTTCGTTTAGTGACAGTTCGAAATTACAGCAGCACTGAAATAAGTCGCTTACGACCGTTTTTCACACTTATGACTGTTGCGGTATCCTCACGGTCAGGTGATCAAAATTCGGACACTTGGCAACTGGCCTGCATTTATGAAGGTTGCAGTGTCCCAGGGTCACATGATCACCTTTTGTGACTTTCTGACAAGGAAAATCAATGGGGAGAGCCAGATTCACTTCACCATGCTAACTTAACAATTGCCGTGATTCACTTAACGGTTGTGGCAAGAAAGGTCATAAACTGGGGCAAAACTCACTTAACAATTGTCTCACTTATCGATGGAAATTTGGGGCTCATCGTGATCGTAAGTCGAGGTCTACCTGTACTGCAACTTACGATGGCTGATTTGGATTCTCACACTGTCCTAAGGAATAGTAGTATTCCTTAGTATATTCCTTATATTCCTTAATTCCTTTTTTTTCCAAATCTGAAACATAGTTTTGGAAAAGACATTGTTAATGCAGCTATCCTTTGAAAGTTCTTAAGTTGAACAAGTGTATAATTTAAACAATTGTCAGACTCTTAATATATTCTCCGTATGCCCAGACCTTAGTCAGGTCAGCTTTCAATCTTCTGCCATAATGTTAATGTTTTGTCTGGAAATTCTAAAGGAAGTTAAATGTTAAATTTTGAAAGGATTTTCATTTTAACAGCTCCTATCTGCCCTGACGTGTGTGTGTGTGTGTGTGTGTGTGTATTCTTTATATATGTGTGTCTGTGTGTGTATTCCTTTTTTCACCCTACATCCATTATGAGCCTTGGTGGAGCAGAGGGCTGATGCCTCCTTAAGTAACACCAGCTGCCTGCAATTAGTGCAGGTTTGAGTCCCACCAGGCTCAAGGTTGACTCAGCCTTCCATCCTTCCGAGGTAGGTAAAATGAGGACCCAGATTGTTGGGGGCAATAAGCTGACTTTGTAATAATGCCGTTTGGGGTGTGTGTGAAAGCCCTAATAAGCAGGCATATACATAGAATGAAGGCTACTGCTAAGCTTGTAAGCCGCCCTGAGTCTTCGGAGAAGGGCGGGATATAAATGGAATTAAAATAAAAAAAATAAAATTATCACTTTGCCCTGGTCACGGACCTCTTGAGTCCAGATGCTTTTTCTCAAATTACCCTTTTTTCCTCCTAAAACGAACATTGAGACTTAGGGAGCAAGACCTTATTTTCCTTTTTTCTGTCTCTTCTCAGATGACCTTCCCGAGGGAGACGCTTTTCGCAGGGATGCTGACAGCGGGGATGAGAATGAGAATCACCTGGAAGAGACAGAGGCCAAGTGGAGGAAGGAGCGCTTTGAACGGGAACAATGGTTTCGAGAACAGGTAAGGCACATGGTAACAATTCATGCAGAGGTAGTCCTCAACTTACAGCCGTTTATTTAGTGACTCTTCGAAGTTAACGGCACTGAAAAAAAAAGCGTTTTTCACACTTAAGACTCTCGCAGCATCCCCACAGTTACGTCATCAAAATTTGGATGCTTGGCAACTGGCATGTATTTATTGGGACAGTCCCAAGGTCATGGGATCACTTTTTGAAACCTTCTGACAAGCCAAGTCAGATTCACTTTATCAACCTTCTGACTGATTTAACAACTGGTGGCAGGAATGGTCATAAAATGGGGCAAAACTCAATTAACAATAGGGCGGGATATAAATCCCATAAATAAATAAATAAATAAATAAACAAACAAACAAACAAACATAAATTTTGGGCTCAATTGTAGTCATAGGCTGAGGACTACTTGTAGTCCCCAGATTAGGCCAGAGGCTTAGAAACCCAAAATAGTCCTTGGCATCATTTCATGTGATTCTTAGCCTGATTCCAAAAGCTCTTAGCAAGTATTAAGATAGTGTGTGTGTGGGGGGGGGACATACGGACCTGTTTCTTCCCCAGCAGTCGTATCACATGAGAGAAACAAGAGTGGGAGGTCAACAACAGAGAAAATAAATGATGGCACTAAATTTTTGTTTTAAAAAATTTTTTGGGACCCACTCTTTGCTGACTATTCCTGCAGGAATGCAGTTCTTGAGAGAGAGGGGGGAAATGCAGCCTTTGAGACTCAGGCTGGACCTGGGAACTGGGAAGATCCAAGCTGAAGTCAGCCACAAAAGCTTAGCAGATGATAGAATAGAATAAAACAATAGAATAACAACTTTACAGTTACTTTGAACGATTTGGGCACTGAGCGAAATTACCATACAAGGGTGGTTGTTGTGGAAGTAAATTGGTGGATATAGTAGTATGCCAAGCTTCCTTTATGGTCTGGAGAGAAAACTAACATAGATTTGAACTAAGAAAATAGACCCAGTTAGCCTGGATGGTCGCCAGTTTGAAGGTTCTCCTGCAGAGTGCCCCCACGTGAGATGATCAGATCCTTCTTCTTAATATATTTCCTAGATAATCTAGTAAAATATACGTTTGATGAGGTATACGATTCCATCAGCCACTGTAGAGTAAGATCTCTGTAGGAATTCACAAAGGCTTTAATAAACTGGCCTAGTTGATCTATCAACTGCATAGCAATAGCTTTTAAAGCAAAAAAAGGGGTGTGTGTGTGATAATATACAATTCAAAGGGTATTCAGGTACTGCATTTCAATAATAATATTTGTTTGATTAGTTGATTCTTTCATTATATGCCATCAAGTCATATAACAACCACATAGATATACCTTGTCCAGGATGCTCTCTCTTCACCTTGGTCTTTAGATCTTCTACAAGTAGTCCTAAACTTACAACTATTCCTTTAGCGACCATTCAAAGATACAGTAGCCCTGAAAACAGTGACTTATCACTGGTCCTCATACGGTACATTCACCTTTCCTAGAATGAGAGTTCTTCATAGAACTAAGTCTTCACATAATTTGTCCAAACAATAATAATGGCAACCTGGCCGTTTTAGGTGAAAGGTAAAGGTTCCCCCGCACAGGCGTGCTAGTCGTTTCCAACTCTAGGGGCCGGTGCTCATCTCCATTTCAAAGCCGAAGAGCCAGCGCTTGTCTGAGGACGTCTCCGTGGTCATGTGGCCGGCATGACTAGACGCCATGTATATAAGAGATATATATTCTAGCACTGGGACTCAACTGGAACCCAATAAATATGAATATTAATATATGAGGGAATATTTTGAGGGTGTCAACAGTTGTTTGATGCTGGGTTTATTGTTCCTTTGTCACTGTTATTGTTCTAATGAGCCACCCAAGGTTATTAAACATAAAACGGGTGGCTGTTTAAGTCTTACAAGTGAATACAGGCAGTCCTCGACTTACAACCCCAACTGAGCCCAAAATTTCTGAGACATTTGTTAAGTCAGCTTTGCCCCATTTTACAACCTTTCCTGCCACAGTTGTTAAGTGAATCACTGCAGTTGTTAAGGTTGCTAAGGGAATCTGTCTTCCCCACTGACTTTGCTCGGCAGGAGGTCGCAAATGCGATCACACGATCTGGAGACACTGCAATTGTCATCAGTACGTTGCTGAGTGTCTGAATGTTGAGGACATGACCGTGGGGATACCACAATGGTCGTAAGTGTGAGAAATGGTCATAAGTCACTTTTTTCAGTGCCGTTGTAACTTTGAATAGCCACTAAATGAGCTGCTGTAAGCTGAGGACTACCTGTATGTTTAAATCTACAACTGCAGAGCATAAATAAGATTCAAACATGATGGACAGTGTTTTGTCTGAGAGTGGGATGTTTTGCCATTCTCTCATGGGTAGCCAAAAAATGGGTTTGTTCCCACAGACACTGGTGCCGACTAGTAGACAGTCATTTTGTTCAACGTAGTATTTTTTTCTGTCTCTTTCTTTACTTCTTGCTACTTTGCCTAATAAAAGTTCTGCTTATTCACAGTCTACGAAAGGAGAGGAGGAGGAAGAGGAAGAGGATGTGGATGAGGATAGCCAGTTCATGAGACTGGCCAAAAAGGTCACAAACAAGTTGCTACAAAAGAAAGGTATCCTTCTTTTCTCATTTATTTATTTATTTATTTATTTATTTATTTATTTATTTATTTATTTATTTATTTATTTATTTATTTATTTATTTATTTATTTATTTATATCCCGCCCTTCTCCGAAGACTCAGGGCGGCTTACAAGCTTAGCAGTAGCCTTCATTCTATGTATATGCCTGCTTATTAGGGCTTTCACACACACCCCAGCAGCATTATTACAAAGTCAGCTTGATTGCCCCCAACAATCTGGGTCCTCATTTTACCTACCTCGGAAGGATGGAAGGCTGAGTCAACCTTGAGCCTGGTGAGATGCGAACCTGCACTAATTGCAGGCAGCTGGTGTTACCTAAGGAGGCATTAGCCCACTGCTCCACCAAGGCTCTTGTGAATGACAGAGTTACACCTTAACAGGGAAGGACTATATTCTGTGATTTTAAAATAGGCAGGGCAATCCACGTGCTTAATCCATCTCTTTATAGCCACTGGATCTTCCTTATCGCCGAATTTCAGTTGTGCACTTGTATAATATCATTGCTATATTCCAGTTGCCATTTTATCAATTGATTTGACTTTTTTTTAACCTGCCATAATTGAGAGACTCCTAGCAGATTATAACATCAACCACAAAACAAAAGATAATAATTGAAACACAAGGGTGGTGGTGGTGGTGGTAATAAAATAACTAATAAAAAAAATAAAAATTGAAGGGGAGACCAATATGTGCCCTTGAAACATAACAAGATAGGAGCTGAGTAGATTCTTGGAGTCAGGAAATTCCACAGAATCAACACTTGTCAGGGAAAAATATTTTGAGATTGTCTCCTAATCTCTTGGAAATGGGTGATTATTAATAGATAAATTAATATAAATTATACAGACCGGAACTTTACATTGGGCTGCTCAAAAATTGAGGGGAAGAGATGATCTTGGAAATCCAGGAAACAGATCAAAATTAAGGAAACTTTAACAAGCGTGCCGTAGTTTTTTTAAAAAAATGAATAAACAACTCTGAACTCTTCCTCTGTCTCTTGGCCAACTATCTAAACTTAGTAAGGCTGAGTCACACATGAGGTGGGGGAGGGAGAGAGATGGACAAGAAATGTTGGTTTTCTTCTAGCTTTTAAAATAATTTCAAAACTTATTTTGTGTGTGCCAGCCAAATAAATGTGATTCATCCATACTAATTTTAGATCATTATCCTTTTCTCTGTATCCCTTGCTTCCATCCCCCAATGTTAAGAACAGCCACCGAAAGTCATTAAATCATTTAAAATATTCAGAGGTTTAAAAGTGACATACAGTGGTTTTAAAGAAAATCAGTGGTTCACTACGCCCCAGTTTTGCTGAAAACTGTAAGTAAATGCTGAGTTTTGGCAAAACCCATCAAAAATGGAATACTGTCCACAAAGCAAGTCTGAAATGGTCAAGGATGGTTTCCGAATCCAGGTTGTCCTTGACTGACCTGTGAGTGCCAACATGGGAAGCAGCTTCCCCACACGTGAAATCTCTCTGCTTCTACACTGTCTGAATGGCCAAAGAAGCAGACAATGCAACTTTTCCTGTTGTTGGTTTGCCTTCTGAAAAGCTTTCCTTTCTCTCTCCCTTTTCTTTCCTTTGCTCTCCTAGCACCCTCTGCAGTAACTGTTCAGGAAATTAAATCACTACCCAGAAATCCATTTGAAAGTTTCCAGCCTGGCAGCAGACCACAGGTTAGTATTATCTGAGGATGGACGATTCCTGGTTTAAATTTATATCGCCAGTAGCAAGCTTTCTTTAGAATAGAGGCGGGCTTTCTTCCTCTGTTGATAGGTACCAGGTTGCCTCCAGGGGTTGGGCTGTCACAGATGGCCTTGATTGTATGGGGAAGCTTGTCTGTCTGGGGCTGAGCCTTGCGCTTCCCCATGAAAAATATCCCAGGTTCAACCCTGTTTTGTCCAGTCACATAATCTCTCAGCTAGGAGGTACTCCTTGGAGAATTGCCGCTAGTAGGGTAGACCAAAGGGACGCAGTGGCTCAGTGGGTTAGGACGCTGAGCTTGTCGATCAGAAGGTCGGCAGTTTGGCGGGTCGAATCCCGAGTGCCGCGTAGCAGAGTGAGCACCTGTTACTCGTCCCAGCTTCTGCCAACCTAGCAGTTCGAAAGCACGTAAAAATGCAAGTAGAAAAATAGGGACCACTACGGTGGGAAGGTAACAGCGTTCTGTGCACCTTTGGCGTCTAGTCATGCCGGCCACATGACCACGGAGACGTCCTCGGACAAACGCTGGCTCTTCGGCTTTGAAACAGAGATGAGCACCGGCCCCTAGAGTTGGAAATGACTAGCACACATGTGCGGGGGAACCTTTACCTTTACTTTACCTAAGGGTAGACCAAGGGTCTCCAAACCTGACAATTTGAGGACTTGTGAACTTCAACTCCCAGAATTCCCCAGCCAGCATGGCTGGCTGAGGAATTCTGAGAGTTGAAGTCCAGAAGTGTTAAAGTTGCCAAGTGTGGAGATCCCTGGGGTAGATAAACCAAGCTAAATGAATGAATGGACTTGCTCCCTCTTTCACTCCTGCACAACCTATGTGTTCCTGACATGTTTCCATTATGGCTTGCGTAAATTAAGAAAGGGAGAAATTAATTGAAGTGCTGCTCTTCCTTATTTACTGTGCTTGTGAGACGGGAGAAAGAGGGCTGTCTACGCTCCTGAAGGCTGAAGCGATATGCAGTCGTGTTACTTGAATACAAGTCCTAGATAACTTTTTTTTTTCACCTGACAGCTGAAGAATGGATCCTTGTTGAATCAGCCGCGAGCCGTCTTGCAGAAATTGGCAGCCATCTCTGATCTCAACCCCAATGCCCCCAGGAATTCGCGAAACTTTGTCTTCCAGACCCTGTCCCCAGTTAAGAGCGAGGACGCGATGGAGAAAGCCAAACCCCAGGTAGAAATCTGATTGATTTGAGGGAATCTGTTACTGAACGTGTGTTTTGTTCTTATTTATTCTATATCTGTCCATCCATCCCTCTATGACAGGGGTAGGCAGCCTTGGCTCTTTTATGACTCGTGGACCTCAACTCCCAGAATTCCTGAGCCAGCCATGCTGAGGGGAAAGGGGAGAGGTTTCCAAGCTGAGCCATGCTGGCTCAGGAATTCTGGGAGCTGAAGTCCACGAGTCATAAAAGAGCCAAGGTTGCCTAACCCTGCTTTGTGAAATCCATCCATCCATTTTCCTCACTTCCCTCCCTCTAGGCCAGTGTTTCTCAACCTCAGCAATTTTAGCCCGTGTGGACTTCAACTTCCAGAATTCTCCAGCCAGCCAGTGAAAAGTTATTTCATTGTTGTAAGGCTTGAATAGTGAGGGGTTCTTGATGCTATCTGAGCTGGGTGGCTTTCTTGCAGAGGTTTTATTACCCAAACTAGGTAACATAATCAGTGTTACTAAGGACTGGGGTTTTCTCTCAGTTTGTATTCTAGTGCAGGGCTTTTCAACCAGTGGTACGGGTACCACCTGTGGTACATTGGCACCTGGCAGGTGGTACGCGACCATCCTAGAAAAGTGTTAGCGGGGGAGGGGAATGAGCTGAACTGGTGGTAGCATCGCACAAGCCTGAGCGAGAGATGGGTGGAGCTGCAGGGCTGTCAGGGCTCAGTGGAAGCGTCAGGATCAGTGCCAGGATCCAGCTGGAGCTCAGCGCTGATCCCGGCGCTTCTGAGCCCAGAAGAAGCGCCGATCAGCTGGAATGTTGCAGCATCTCCAGGGTCTTGTGATTTACATTCAGATGCTTGGCAACTGATTCATATTTATGACGGCCACAGTGTCCCGGGGTTGTGAAGTGACCAAAACTTGCTGCAACCACCTGTTGTGATTCAGGGTCAGCCTGTGGGTTCGGCAGTTGGGTCGGACGACTCAGAGGAGGAGGAGGGGGGTGTTGAAGACCTTGCTGAGGGGGTTGAAGATCTTGCTGATGAGAGCCCTCAGCCAGGCCCCTCCCACTTGGTCACCACGGAGACCCAGCTGTGTGAGCCTGACAGCGTGGATGAAGATGACCCACAGCTGGCCCTGTTCAAGGACGCCCAACGCAGGAGGCAGTCAATTAGGAGTAAACAGAGGAAGGCAATGGGGCTTCTCGGAAGGAGGCAGAGAGAAGCCACGCCCTGAACTCTATATAAGGGGAATGTCTGGGAGGGCTGGTTTGCTGAAGGCAACCGCTCGGATGGTTCCTGTTTCTTAAAGCTCCTGTTTCTTGGTTCGTGTCTTGTTTGTTTTTGTAGCTATAAATTTGGCAGGCGTAATTCCAGCCTCTTGCCGTTTGTAAAGGGGTTGTCCCTGCCTTTTCTGCAGGGCCGGTAGCAGGCTGGTACAGAACACCACCCAGCAGATGGGGGGAATAAAAACCAAACACCACCCCACCCCTGCTGCCAATCCTCAACAGAAATGCTCACAACAATGAAAACCTCGGACAGGAGGAAGAGCGCCACCAGGCGGGCAGGCAGGTGTCTTGCTCGGCTGTGGCTTGGGGGGGCACTTTTTTCAGTGACATTGTAACTTCAAACAGTCACTAAGCGAACTGTTGTAAGTCGAGGACTACCTGTACTTCATCACTCTTTTTTTCCTTTTTTTTCTTTTTGGTCATCAAGTTTTTGACACCTTGCTAGGCGACTGGTGGTCCTCGGATGTTGCCATATCCTAAAAGTGGTACAATGGGTGAAAAGGTTGAAAAGCCCTCTTCTAGTGGCTTGCTCTGACAAAATTGGTGGCGGTGGTCTTAGAGATTCTTTGATTGGGTTGGTGTTCCTGTTGGCTCGTTTGGCAATTCCTTGATTGGAATATTGTTTACTTCAGAGGTCCCCAACCTTTTGGGCACCGGGGACCAGTTCCGTGGAGAGAGGTTTTTCCGCGGACCGGAGGGTGTGTGGTATTGTGTGCTGCCTGCATCTCTCAGATGGGGCTTTGCTTGTTTGTGCAGACCGGTTGCTGGCATGCCACAGCCTGGTACTGGTCCACGGACTGGGGGTTGGAGACCCCTGGTTTACTTGATGGTTGTTCTGATGTTAATCTTGGAGTTCATCTATGCTCATCCAGGTGCTGATTGCTGGTGGGGAGGTGTTTTGGTCTTTTTGTTCCCTTTTTGGATTGTTGATTGTCTCGCTTATATAGTAAATAGATATTGTTTGTATCTATGTATGAATTGATAGCTAATTTGTCAGGCTTCTAGAAATTCTCTAATGTTTTGGACTAGGCTTGGGTAGTGTTATTCAGAGCTGGAGAGAGCAGTTGGTCAGCTGACTAGAGGCAAATAAAAAGCTCAGAGTCAAGATAGGTAAAGATCCTTCTGTTAACTAAGAACACGGTGGTTCTTTTGTGGTAGCCAATGACTGAGTGATTCATTGAATGAATGAGATTCTGGGGATCTAGAAATCTTTGGAACTAACTACTTCTTGCCATTTTTCTAGGTCAAAAGAAGAACTCTGCCTCCTGTTTCTCTGCCTTCTCCTAAACGACTGCGACTTGACAGCACGTCAGTTCAAGAAACCCGAAGTATATTCCAGTATTTGGAGAGGTAAAAAAAAAAGCCAGTTTGCATGGTCTCATCCAGCCACATTTTGGATTTTGCAGAGCTGTAAAGACAACGCACAAATCTACAGTATGCTGGATGAGCAATATCTACATTGTAGAACATATGGCACATTATTATTCCTCCCCAAACCTCAGGTATAAGTTGGGAAACAGGAAAAAATAATTTTGTTTGTTCTCTCTCGTTACAGTACTGACTCCAGCACTAATTGAGCCTTCATTTTTTTAATTATTTCTTTTTTTTTCTTTGGGACTTTACTCGACCTAAGTCACGTTCTTAAGACAGTGTTTTATTTTGGGGCCAACTTTGAAGCATTGCGATCTCCCTATCTGGGCTTTAAAATCAGCATGGAGGCTGTGTGTATATATGTATATATAACTTTTTCCCCACTCGGTATTTTGGAAAGTATATATATATTTGTTGTTGTTCCCTGTGCTTCCATCTCCCGCTGGCATTTTAATCTTTTATAAATAAACAAGGATCTTGAATTTGAGTCAAGAACAAAACAGAGGGAGAGCAGCATCCACTTCTTTAAAATTATAATTCTCTTTATGTAATATGCACATTTTAAAGCATATAAAAATGGAGAGAGAAAAGAAAGTCTGGGTGAAATGTTTACAACCATGTTCCATTTGAAATCTGGAGGATAAATGGGATTATACAGCAAACCTCTGGCTACTTTTTCCAGGTGTTCCTCCCAAGACATTCCTTCGGCAGGACCGTGCCTGGTTCGTCACTTAACTCTGTGTTAATTCGTCTAAGGTCATTCCTCCTGAGTCTCTTGGCCGTGATCCCAGATTGCAAATTGTTCTGTAAGCACTAAATAAATGAATCATATTTGTACACACACAAACATCCACACAAGGCCCTGCAGTCAGGCTTTCATAATAAGCAGATTTGTTAATTGTGGGAAGAAGCAGAAGAAATGATGCCAGAAATAAAGACTTCAAAGGAAGCTGATACATGCAGTTTGATATGTGTAGAAAATGGAATTCTTTTTCTGTATATGCATTTGGAACTATCATCTGAAGATATAGTACTGTTTATCTCCAACTTTGTTCCTCAGCAAACTATCCAGACATTGATCAGACCCGCATCTGTTTCTTTCAACAAGGTAGCTGCAATATGAGTTTGGATAATGCCCCAACCTTAGTGCATTCATTGTTTCCCATTAAGAGTAAGGTGGATGTTACCCTCCATTTGTGGCTGCAATTCATTTCTTTACGGCATCAGCATACCGAAGGATAAAAGCAGGCACTTGCAATTTTGGTAAGGGGGGGTTGGGGAACATGCATTTGCCTGAGCCCTCTTATTTTTACCCACAAATCCTCCAAGGTTACACGGCAAAATCCTTTGTGTGATTTTTCCCCCCTACTGTTCGTTAAGTTAAAATAGTACATTAAATTTTTGATAGTCTAAAACAGTGTTTCTCAACCTTAGCAACTTTTAAGATATGTGGACTTCAACTCCCAGAATTCCCCAGCCAGCATGGCTGGCTGGGGAATTCTGGCAGTTGAAGTCCACATATCTTATAGTTTTCAAGGTTAAGAAACACTGGTCTAAAACACTCCACCCCATCATCAAAAATCCCCAAAAAAGAAGTTCTGCCATTTCCACTGGTGTTATGACCTCACTGCCACACTTTCTGGGCCCCTCAAATTGTTGGGAGGAAAATATATATTTTAAGTGTGTTCCTACGAGAAAGACATCTGCCTCTCTTGTGGGGGCATGAGAGGAAATGAAGAGAGGACTAAAGGATTTAGATGCATTCCTTGCTACAGAAGTGAGTTTTCAGAAAAGATGGCATGCCGTCCTATTGATGTTCCTGGAAGAGGAGCCCAATATGGAAGGGGTCCTGGGGAGTAGCTGAATTTCTCCTTGCATATGTTAGCCATCAATCTGCTGCTTCTTCGGATAAAGAGCCTTGGTGGAGCAGTGGGCTAATGCCTCCATAAGTAACACCAGCTGCCTGCAATTAGTGCAGGTTCGAGTCCCACCAGGCTCAAGGTTGACTCAGCCTTCCATCCTTCCGAGGTAGGTAAAATGAGGACCCAGATTGTTGGGGGCAATTAAGCTGACTTTGTAATAATGCCGCTGGGGGGGGAAAGCCCTAATAAGCAGGCATATACGTAGAATGAAGGCTACTGCTAAGCTTGTAAGCCGCCCTGAGTCTTCGGAGAAGGGCGGGATATAAATGGAATTAAAATAAAAATAAAATAAAAAATAAAATAACTCTTCTCTTTTCATTCCAATGAAATACCTATTGCTTCTAACTTCAGCCTGGCATCCTGATTATTCTGAGAAACACCAGGTGTCCACCCACCTCTTTGTTTTCTTGCCCTGAACTGGAGCTGAGGACACAGTTGCTCATCCCTTCCCCTGCAAATGAATAGCTTTTGTTTGACTTGTCATGCCAGCAGTGGAAAGAGTTAGGATAATTTACACAAGGATCCCACTGCTGGTGGCAATCTTAAAACAAAAGCGGATTGCCGTGGATGGTGCTCAGTCCTTCCCCTTCTCTCCCTTTGTTTCATTTTCAGGTGTCAGAAGGAGCAGTTGAGAAACAGGAGCGCCCTTATCTGGGCCAAGGAATTAAAAGCAGATATTAGATGCCATTTTATTTCAATGAGTGCGCTAACGTAAAATAACTCTCTGCTGTACCGCTTTGTCCCGAATATTTGTAATGTGCAAAGCTTTGCACTAGAAGCCTTCTCAGTGTCCATAAAAAGCCATGGGGAGCTCAAAACAGTGACCCCTGTGATGTGCGGTCATTGCCCAAAAGGGCACAGTTGTGCAAATCAGTGTTTCTCAACCACAGCAAGCGATGCCTGGGGAATTTTGGAAGATGAAGTCCAGACGTCTTAAGGTTGCTGAGATTGAGAAGCACTGATGACATCTTAGGCAAGTACAGGTGGTCCTTGACTTATAACCATAAGCAGATATTTGCCACTATTGCAAACTTATAACCGTTCATTTAGTGACTGTTCAAACACACAGCAGCACTGGAAAAAGTGACTTATGACCATTTTTCACACTTGGAACCATTGCAGCCTCCCGATGGTCACGTGCTCACAATTTGTATGCTTGGCAACTGACTCATATATATGACGTCTGCAGAGTCTCAGTGTCACATGGTCACCTTTTGCAACCCTCTGACAGGCAAAGTAAGTGGGGAAGCCAGATTCACTTAACAACCATGTTACTATACAACTGCAGTGATTCACTTAATAAGTGGCAAGAAAGGTTGTAAAATGGAAAAAAAAGCTCACTTGACAGCTGTCTTGCTTAGCAGCAGAAATTTTGGCCTCAGTTGTGATCGAAGGCTACTTGCATGCAAGTTGCTGATTTGGGTGGTGAGAATCTGACACCCATCGTTGCTCGTGTGATCCTGTCCCTGTGGACACCCATGTAGCAGGAAAGCAATCGGAGGTCTTGGGACCCCTCATTCCTTGATGTTAAAGAACATGTCTGATGTTTAGTTGAATAAAACGTTACACAGAGTGCCTTCACACAGCAGGACAGCATCTGCAGGCTTTCACTGGACTCTGCTGCTTCCAGAGTTGGTGACAGGTCCTCGCATGCAAGTCTGTGCTTTGGCATTTTTCCCCCCCTTGTCTTAAAAATGAAATGCATGTCTCTCACGTGCCCATTGGCTCTCATCGTTTGATCTCTGGTAAGACTTCCTGACAAAAAGCATTAATGATTGCAGATAAAGTAAGTCTGTTCCAGGTGTCAGTCTCATTTGTTCATGTAATCGTGTCATCATTTTATTAGCTGCAACCCTACGCAGCATGGACAGATAAAATTCCAGCCAATCATAAGCATATATAAACCATCCTAAGCAATAGAAACAACAGACAATAATAGGGTCACAAATTGACCTGTCTTTATGAAACAGAGCCATCCAAAAGGCTTAACATGCATGGTCTCGGTCCCCATGTGCCACTTACTGCTTTGAAATGTGTTACAATCTTGGTGAATCCTGATTTAATTATCTAATGTGTTATACATCTCAAGCGATCACTAAAGAGATAATGACTGGGTTAATACAATGAAAGAACCACGGTTTCTTCAGCAACCTTTGTTGAATAAGCAATATGACTGGAATGAGGCAACAGATTTAAGCCAGCTCCTAAAGGCACTGTGGTGGTGTGTTATGTGTGAATCCAGCTACCAAATTACTTCAAACAGAATTAAACAATTTAGTAGTGGGATTCACACACTGGGAAAACATGGCTTATGTAGCCCCAAGGCTAGCTCAGGTAAGATACTGAACCAAAACAAAGTAACATTTTATGCAAGCTAAATTGTATATAATATAAGGTAAAGGTTCACTCGCACATGCGTGCTAGTCATTTCCGACTCTAGGGGCCGGTGCTCATCTCATCTCCGTTTCAAAGCCGAAGAGCCAGCGCTTGTCCAAGGACGTTTCTGTGGTCATGTGGCCGGCATGACTAGACGCCAAAGGCGCACGGAACGCTGTTACCTTCACACCGGAGTGGTCCCTATTTTTCTACTTGCATTTTTACGTGCTTTCAAACTGCTAGGTTGGCAGAAGCTGGGACGAGTAACAGGTGCTCACTCTGTTATGCAGCACTTGGGATTCGACCCGCCAAACTGCTGACTTTCTGATCGACAAGCTCAGCGTCCTAACCCACTGAGCCACCGCGTCCCCTGTATATAATATAAATCAAGTGTTTTTCAAACTTGGAAACTTTCAAATGTGTAGATTTAAATTAGTCTTAAAGTTGCCAAGTTTGAGAAACCCATAAATGCATGCCTTGGATCAGGGCTCTAAATTTGGCAATTTTAAGACTTGTGGTCTTCAACTCCCAGAATTCCTCAGCCGCCCAGGCCTTAGATGCCAATAAATGACCATTATTAACTATTGACTGTCTTGTATATTAGGAGCTCTATCCCTAAGCTTTGCAATAATGGTCAAGAATCCTGGTGGATCACTCAAGGATAACTTTCTGCCTTTGGGAAGTGTGCAGGCAAGGTGGCTGAATCTGTAGTCCCTTAGAGGACACTTTCTGGGCAAGCCGTCCAATAAATGTATAGTCTCCTGCTTTGAGCAGGGGGTTGGACTAGAAGACCTCCAAGGTCCCTTCCAGCTCTATTCTGATTGATTGAAATGGTGCGTTGGTCTTTGAATGGTATGCCAAGATGAAAAAGCAGGCAGGGCCAAGTCCAGTTTTAGTTCATTGAAGATAAATGGTATTATTATTATTATTAATTTTATTTGTATACCGCCCTTCTCCCGAAGGACTCAGGGCGGTGAACAGGGCAATACATATTAAAAAAACAAGATACAAAAATTAAAAACGATTAAACAAATGCCCACGAATAAGTTAAAACACATTAAAATAGATTAAAACAGATTAATAAAACCCAACCCCATCCCATCAGGCCAGGCCAGCTTGTTCGAAAAGGTAGGTTTTGAGATCGCGCCGGAAGGAGCGGAGGTCAGGCGCCATCCGGAGCTCGACCGGAAGATGGTTCCACAGATCAGGCGCGCCCACAGAGAACGCCCTCCCCCTGGGGGCCACCAGTCGACATTCTTTGACCGGTGGCACCCTGAGGAGGCCCTCTCTGTGGGAGCGTACTGGGCGGAGGGAAGTTGACGCCGGCCGCAGGTGCTCCCCAAGGTATTCCGGTATAAATATTGAAGATGACTCTCCAGGCATTTAGTAATGTTTTCTTATACTATTGATTATACATTTGGATCAACTTGGGAAAGGATTATGGAGGGTGTACCCAAAACTGTTGGAGGATGGATATAGCTTGTGGGACTCAATGTCTATGGAGATTTTCAATCATCCAGGTCACGGTTGTCCCAAAGGCGCTTTTTCCAAAAGGCAACTGGACTTTCTTGATTACTGTTTCCGTTGAAAAGATTTTGCTTTTCATTGAAGAAGCTTCTTGGATGAGAAGTAAAAACTTTTTTAAAGAAAAAAAACACACAAAGTCCAGTTGCCTTTTGGAAAAAGCACCTTTGGGACATTGCGGGATTTAAGTTGCACTGTGTTGAACTAATCCTTGGGGTAGACTGCTCTTAAACATAGAGCTGCTGGTTAGTTAAGTGGGTTGGAACCTAGGAAGACTGGCCCAGTCTCCTTGTGCTGGGATATAGCCTTTCTCAGTGAACCTTTGCTACAACAGCAGAGAGATAGCAAGCAAGCGAGATGATGACCAAGTATGGAGAATTGCTGGGGGAAAAAAACCAACCTTGCAGGGTAAGGAACTGGAAACGCTAGAAAGTTGGGTTTCTGCTAACTCGTTGGCCTTGTCAGCAGCACTTAAAAAGAGCTTAAAAGGTATGTGGGTGTCCTGCGGTCTGTGTTAAGTGGTTAACATTTCAGACACGTTTGCAATCATCCCACCCTCAAATTTTGCAATGGTGAGATGGCCTTTCGGGGGGGGGGGGCGGGCTGGAGGCATTTGCTGAATTCTATTTGCTTTTTGTTTTCCATCCAGGGAGAGTGGAAGGTAGATGCTGGGAAAGGGGAGGAGGGGGGAAGCAAAAGGGGGTAAAAACCCTATTTATTTGTCTTGTCTAATTTAATTTATGTTATTTATCAAAGAGACAGGCTATTTGAGAAACCAGATGGACCCAGGCTAAAAGCGATCTCTCTTTTCCGAGTGTGAAAAATGGCTCCAGAGTGGAGGAGAAGAGGAAGCGGGCTGGCCGTGCTCTCGGAGTAGTAAGCTCGCTTGCTCCCCTCTATGCCAGCTCTTTTCATTACCTCTTAGTTATTTTTTTAATACAGTAATTTTGTTAAGCGTGACGGTTTAAAAGATAAAAACTAATGCAAACGGGGGGGGGAAATAGAAACAAAAGAAAAAAATGAGAATATTATAAAGAAAAAATAAATAGTTTCCCGCTTCATTGCAACAAGTATAAACAATTTCAGTAATTTATTGCCTGCTCTTAAAATGCAGCCAATGATTTCTTCCCAGTCCCATCTCTTCCATATAACTTAGTCATTTCAATCCTGGTGTCATTAAAAGTTACCAGAGATAACAAATACAGGTAGTCTTTGACTGAACCCAAAATTTCTGATGCTAAGGGAGACAGTTGTTAAGTTAGCCTTGCCCTATTTTGCCTTTCCTGTCACGGTTGTTAAGTGAATCACTTGAGTCACTAAATGAACCATAGTAAGTTGAGGACTACCTATATTTATTGTAACTTTGATAAAAAAGAACAACTTTATACTCCTTCGTCTTATTTTTAACAATCTTGTTGTACATTAGTCCCTTTAAATAATGTCCTAGTACTTGATTTATTTTGATTTGTTCTTTGTGCTCTCACAAAATTCTTCAAAGCTTTAACAAGCCTCTTTTGTAAATCCAATATAGGAAAATTATCCAGATCACTCTCTTGCTTTATTTGTATATCCATTTTAATTGTATAGACTGCTGGTTTATTTTATATCTGCAATGTAGCATCTTTTTCCACATTATTCTTGTAGCCTTTCATTTTTAAATTCAGATTAGTCCCAATCTTGTCAGGTAAAATTTGTTCCTCTTCCATAACAACTTTAATCTATCAGACTGGACAGACGCTCTTAAAATTAACTTCTGGATCCATTGTTCAAAGATATTCTTCAATATATCTACTCTTAAAATTACAGAATGGAGCACCTGATAACCTGATCCCCTCATTGACAAAAATCAATCCCTGTTTTTTGTCATGTTTGTCAGGCTTTCTCTTCAGAAATTAGTGATGGATAAAATATGCAAGTAATAGGAAAAGTAGTTGATTTTCATCAACTTCCTGTTGAATAATGCTTCTCCTTTAATGGTTTTCTATCCACCATCCCTTGCTGTCTTCTTTCTAAGGTGTCAGCAACATTTGCTCCTCACTGATGGGGCTCTGCTCCTTTCCCTCACACTTCTTGCCCCATCAGGAGATACCTTAGCAACCTCCATTGAGGATGTCTGGTCAACATTGATCCAAATTATTAGTTTAGCTGGGATTGTCAAGTTAATTTGCATTCTGCTAACTTGGGAATCTGCTTTGAAGACTGGACTGAATCACCATTGACTCTCTGAGCTGGATATTTGTGCAGCCTTATAAGTCTGCAGTCTTTCTGTCTTATGCCTAGCTAGCAGGAGTTTTTGCCTTTTCTCACCCACATGGCTGAATTCTCACGATTAATCACCCTATGGATTGGAATAAACCACAACTGAATAAGCGAAAAACCCATGAATTGAATAAGCCATAGATTTACTCATGTTAAACCATACATCACTGCTTGCAAACCACCAGGACTAGGTTCACCGAACAGGCTAGTCCAAAAGCAAGCAACATCATGGGATAGTATAATGTGTGAATCTGATCACTGAAGGTAAATCAGTGATTACAAATTACAAATATAAGTAACAATCAATCATATCAGATGGCTATTTCCTGATTTTCTCCAAGGAGCAAACAATGCCTAAAGTCTATTTCATCTCTAAATTCCAGAACCTAGTGATCTAATAGGAAAACGGTAGGATTGGAAAAGTGGAAGTCCAAGAAAAAATAGAATGTTCAAAAAACCAGTTATATCTATATCTATATCTATCTGTCTATCTATCTATCTATCTATCTATCTATCTATCTATCTATCTATCTATCTATCTATCTAATCTATCTTATCTATCTTATCTATCTATCAATCTATATCTATCTATATCAATCTATATCTAATCTATTTCTATCTATCTATATCTATCTATCTATCTATCTATCTATCTATCTATCTATCTATCTATCTATCTATCTATCTATCTATCTATCTATCTATCTATCTATCCACACAGAGAGAGAGAGAGAGAGAGTATGTGATACCTCTAGAATTAGTTGTGGTTCCCAGACTCTTGAGCCTAGATCAGGGGTGTCCAGCCTTGGCAACTTTGTGACTTGTGGACTTTTGACTCCTAGAATTCTTCAGCCAACATGGATGGCTGGGAACGTCTGGAAGTTGAAATTCACCTGTCTTAGTTTCCAAGGTTGGACATCTCTGGCCTAGATGCAATCCTGTTACTTCGATAATAAAAAGTTCTTGAGTTTCAAACATGGACCTGCCTCACTGGATCCCAAAGTCTCTGAAAATCCCCACTGGATTCATCTGAAAATGTACCGCCTCTCCCGTTATTGGATCTTTCCTGAGCCATGTCTGGTTAATTTATAGGAGAGCGTGATTATACATTATTCTTCTAGTCAAGTAAAGGGTTGGGTTTTTTTGCCATCTCCAGACTGCATTAAATATACACAGAAAGGTGGGCCCCAGAAGTTGTCTTTTGGAGGGACAGGGGAAAAGATTGTGTGTCAAAGAAGAACTCCATGCTTCAGGGTACCGCTTCCTCCATCCCAGTCTTCCAATGACTACAGAACGCCTGGCCTCCTAGCCATGTAAAGTCCATTTAGCTCTTCGTATTAATCTCCCCCTGACAGACCGAAGGGCAGCTCAATTTATCACTGCCCTGTACTGCAGCCTTGATAAAGTTAACGCAGTGTCAAAAGGGGGCCCTTTGTGACTCCCAGTATGTGCATGCGTTTTAATAAATGGCCTGGAGTTAAAAGGGCAAATTGAAATTGAACAGGCTGATGTCTTTCTCTGCACTCTCGCCTGAAGCTGGCAGCAGACCTAGCATTTGGCTAGCTGTCATTAGAGTCAGCCTTGGAAAAATAAGTGTTGGTGCACCTGAAAGGTTAAAAAGATATTATATCATAAGCTTCTGGTAGACTACAGTTCATCTAATGGCACAGAGGTTGATTCTAAGCTATAGATAGGAGTCCATTAAGTTGGAGAAAGAATACAACTCAACTTACAACCATTCGTTTAGTGACTGTTCGGAGTTAAAAAGCCACTGACACTTTCACACTTATGACCGTTGCAACATCCCCATGTCACGTGTTCAAAATTCGGATGCTTGGCAACTGACATGTATTTATGATAGCTGCAATGTCCCAGGGTCATGTGGTCAACATTTATGGCCTTCTGACAACCAAAGTCAATGGGGAAGCCAGATTCACTTATCAACCGTGTTACTAATTTTAAGAACTGCAGTGATTCACTTAACAACTGTGGCCAGAAAGATAGTAGAAGTATCTTAACAACTAGCAATGGAAATTTGGGGCTTTATAAATCAAGGATTACCTGTAGAACAGCCACAGTGATGGCTTCCCCTTGGAGTAAAACCAGCTGCCATTAGCTAACACACAAATCTGAGAAAGATGATTAATTAAAAGCGACCCAGAAGATATTTTTTAAAAGGGGGTGGTGTTAAATATGTCATCAACTTAAGAGTCCTTACGTTGCCACAAATGATCCAAGTCTATTGATCCTTATCTAGGACTAATTTAGTGCTGACTGTTAGTTGACTAGATTCTTGAATAAATCTTCTGTGCTATAACTTAATCTACGGTCCTGATCCTTGAGCTTGAGCTTCTGAATAAAAGGTGAGATATCTTAAAAAATAAAGCTTCTGTTTATAAATTAATTTTCCAGATCCTCCTCCTCCTGAAGTTGTATTCTTTCATCAGCAGTGTTGCATGTATTTTGTTAGAGTAGCATAATAAATTTACATATAAAAAGAACTAAGATTAGTAACAGGACATTCATCACAGATCCAGCCTTGGGAAAGTGGAAATAGGTTAGAAGGCCTGCAGAGACTGCCCCACATCCTGGCAACAACTGCTAAACAATGTCAGATGACAATCAAGAATTTGTTAACCAAGACTAACCAAGTTGGACTTTAAGGTGTAAACTTTCATGAACTAGTTGCGCCTTAAAGTAAAACATTGGTTAGACTGAAAGAGGGCAAGCAGATGTTTTGGGCTACCCTAGACTAACACCTCTCTTTTCCCATGGGGGCCAGATGGAGATTCCCCTCTTTAGCCACTAGATAGCAGCATTATATCACCACCAACCTTCAGAGCTGGCATACAGCAACCCAAGCTTAGGAACCAGATGCGCTTTAGAAAGATGCTTGTGGGCTGCAAGTGTGCCTGGACCCTTGACAAAAATGCAAATATATCTTGCATTAATCTGACTGCTAGGACTTGTTATTAGGGAGGGGAACATGGGTACACATACGCTAGCAATGGAAAATAATTATTGTTCCTCTTTGCTTGCTTGTTTTGTCTCCTTAGCTGAATACCTGATAACAGCTGAGAAAAGGAGCAGGTTGTGGGGAAGGAGGAGGTAAGCAAGGAAAGATGGGGAGTAGAACAAGAAGGAAGTTTCATCCATAGTTTGCAGCCTTGAGGAACAGGTAAGTAAAAGGTGTACCTAGTACAGGAAATTCTCAACTTACGACCGCCATTGGGGCCAGAATTTATGTTCTAAGGTGGTTGTTAAGTGAGCCACACCCAATATTACGACTTTTGCCATGGTTGTTAAGCAAATCAGTGCAATTGTTTAAATGAACCATGCAGTTGTTAAGCAAATCTGGCTTCCCCCATTGACTTTGTTGGGAGCTGGCTGAGAAGATTGCAAATGATGATCAAATGACCCCAAGACATTGCAACTGTCATAAATACACACCCATTGCCAAGCACTCAAATTTTCACCACAGGATTGTAGGGAAGCTGTGACAGTCATAAATGTGAGGACCGGTTGTAAGTCTTTTTTCCCCAGTTCTGTTGTAATTTTGAATGGTCGTTAAAGGAATAATTGCAAGTCTGAGACAACCTGGACTCTGAAATTGTACTAGAGGTAGGGAAGAGTCCATGTTTGCTAGACATTTCTGGCCCAGAGGGAGACCATTAAGGACAGGCTGAGAAAGCATTGCACGAACATAGCATTTGCATTACCAACTCTTATTTCATTTGAGGATTTCAGCTCAAGCAGCAACGGACAAGAAGGTAGGAATCAACACTCCTTTTTAAAAAATTTGAATTAGTTCATTTTGATTACTCCCAACCACAAACTAGAGCTGAGCAAATATCTGGATTTCTTGGTGTTTATCCGTTTGTGACTAATACACAATGAGAAACCTACACTTGTTCACCACAAAATTGTAAGGTAGAAATAAGTAGAGATAGAGAGCTGTCAATTCACATGCCATAATTCATTCAAGATCTTGCGTTAATTTCTGGCACTCTTCCTAGCTTTGAGAACCAACTTTAATATTGCTATAATGCAGCTTCCAAGAAAAGAAGAAAAAAGACGGATGGTTTAAAAGTCTATACTGTAGCTAAGGAGTCTGGAACTTGTTCAGAGGGGTGTCTTCAGCTGAAATGTATACACAAAATAAAGTTCAGACTTTTTGGTTGTGTAGAAAGAATTAGAGAGTCCAAGACAGAATTTTGCCACCTGGTTTAGGGAAGTGGTGCCATGGTCCATGCACTTCCACCGCCAGCAAATGCAGCAGTCAGAACACCAAACACAAATGAGAACAGTTGTGATTAATTAAAAGGAATCACCAAACCTTATCCGGAACATCTGGTGCAACATTCTCAGGGTGAGAGCAGCAATGAAGTGCACAGATTCCCCAAAAACGAGTTGCATGTTATTTTTCTTTGTAGCTTCATTTGGCCCAGCTAGGTGGCAGCATCTAGCTAACCTTGGCTGATCTAAAAAAACAAAAACTAAAGAGTCAGGCCTGTTTAGTACTTGAATAAGAGCCCACCACAAAATCCCAGAGCTATGGACTGGGCTGAGAAGTTAAAAAAATGTCCTGGAAGATAATAATGACAAATCACTTCCATATTGTTGAGTTTGACATGGATTGAGTTTGACTTTGAGGGGGCTCTGCCTTTTTAAGCCTGATTTGAGGAGACGGCGAGAACCGGACTTCTTCACCAATCCAGGAGGCCCTCCTAAGATCTACCTGGTTTCCTTTGTCAGTTTCTTTTCCTGAAAACAAAAGCGGAACTTGGGTTAACTGTCTTGGCAAGGTGGTTGAAGTATCTCATCTGGCTTGAGTTGAGGAAAAGCCACATTTGCTTTCAATCAAGGCTACAGTGCTATCTGTGCCATTAAGTAATTGGATAAATTTATGGAGCAAAAGGAACCGTCAACGAGCATTAGCAGAAAAGGTTATAGAAACCCTCCATGTTAAATTCTCCATGTCAAAAAACAGGGCCTATATATTCTGACTTCAGTACCCCGGTCAGAATGGACAATGGTGAAGAAAATATAGTCTAAAACACAGGTGTCAATCTTGGTCGCGTCATGTGACGTATCGTGACATATCACACATATTTTGCCTTAGCGGAGCCAGGGTGGGTATGGCCTGCACGTGACGCATCCGGCCTATGGGCCGCCAGTTTGACACTCCTGGTCTAAAAGATCTGAAAGGCAGATGAGTGCTTACTTTTAGTACAGATACCGTACATAGACTATTGTTGTTGTTAGTTGCGAAGTCATGTCTGACCCATCGCGACCCTATGGACAATGTTCCTCCAGGCCTTCCTGTCCTCTACCATCTTCTGGAGTCCATTTAAGCTCACCCCTACTGCTTCAGTGACTCCATCCAGCCACCTCATTCTCTGTCGTCCCCTTCTTCTATTGCCCTCAATCTTTCCCAGCATTAGGCTCTTCTCCAGTGAGTCCTTCCTTCTCATTAGGTGGCCAAAGTATTTGAGTTTTAGCTTCAGGATCTGGCCTTCTAAAGAGCAGTCAGGGTTGATCTCCTCTAGGACTGACCGGTTTGATCACCTTGCAGTCCAAGGGACTCGCAGGAGTCTTCTCCAGCACCATAGTTCAAAGTCCTCAATTCTTTGGCGCTCAGCCTTTTTTATGGTCCAACTTTCACTGTCATACATTGCAACTGGGAAGACCATAACCTTGACTATACGCACTTTTGATGACAGGGTGATGTCTCTGCTTTTTAGTGTGTTGTCTAGATTTGCCATGGCTTTCCTCCCCAGGAGCAAGCATCTTTTAATTTCTTGGCTGGAGTCCCCATCTGCAGTGATCTTGGAGCCCAGGAAAATAAAATCTGTCACTACCTCCATTTCTTCCCCATCTATTTGCCAGGAATTGAGAGGGCTGGATGCCATGATCTTGGTTTTCTTAATGTTTAGTTTCAACCCAACTTTTGCACTCTCCTTCTTCACTTGCAACAAGAGGCTCTTTAGTTCTTCTTCACTTTCTGCCATTAGAGTGGTATCATCTGCATATCTTAGGTTGTTGATGTTTCTTCCGGCAATCTTAATTCCAACTTTTGATTCATCTAGCCCTGCCTTTCTCATGATGTGTTCTGCATATAGGTTAAATAGGCAAGGCGACAGTATACAGCCTTGCCGGACTCCTTTCCCAATTTTGAACCAATCAGTGGTTCCGTGTCCAGTTCTCACTGTTGCTTCTTGGCCCACATATAGGTTTCTCAAGAGACAAATAAGATGGTCTGGTACACCCATCTCTTTAAGGACTTGCCACAGTTTGTTATGATCCACACAATCAAAGGCTTTAGCATAGTCAGTGAAGCAGCAGATGTTTTTCTCTAGCTTTCTCCATGATCCAGTGTATGTTGGCAATTTGATCTCTAGTTCCTCTGCCTCTTCGAAATCCTGCCTGTACTTCTGGTAGTTCTCGATCCACATACTGCTGAAGTCTAGCTTGTAGGATTTTAAGCATAACTTTACTAGCATGCGAAATGAGTGTAATGGTGCAATAGTTTGAACATTCTTTGGCACTGCCTTTCTTTGGAATTGGAATGTAAACTGATCTTTTCCAATCCTGTGGCCACTGTTGAGTTTTCCAAATTTGTTGGCAAAATGAGTGTAGCACTTTTACTGCATCGTCTTTTAAGATTTTGAATAGCTCAGCTGGAATACTGTCACCTCCACTAGCTTTGTTGTTGCTCAGCTTTTCTAAGGCCCACTTCACTTCACATTCTAGGATGTCTGGCTCGAGGTCAGTGACCACCTCATTGTGATTATCAGGGACATTAAGCTCATTCTTGTATAGTTCTTCTCTGTAATTTTGCCACCTCTTCTTAATCTCTTCTGCCTCTGTTAGGTCCCTGCCATTTTGGTCCTTTATCATGCCCATTTTTGCATGAAACTTTCCCTTCATCTCTCCAATTTTCTTGTAAAGATCTCTGGTCCTCCCTATTCTATTGTTTTCTTCTATTTCTTTGCACTGTTCATTTAAGAAGGCATTCTTATCTCTTCTAGCTAGGATCACATTATCCTTCTTTGGACGTATTATGTGAAGACCCAGCTCTCTGGAGAAAGCTCTGATGCAGGGAAAGGTGGAAAAAGAAAAGAAGAGGATGGTCAGTAGCAAGGTGGAGGGTTCCGTTATACTGGCAATGGGGACACTCTTGAAGACCTGAAGGGCCAGGTTAAAGACAGGTAATCATGAAAAGCTCCGTCTATGCAGTCTTAAATTGATGGCCTGTCTGTCTGTCTGTCCATCCATCTTATTATGTGAAGACCCAGCTCTCTAGACAAAGCTCCAATGATAGCAAAGTGGAAGGAAAGAGAAGAAGAAGACAACCAAGAACAAGGAGGAGAGACCAAGTTAGAAAGGTGATGGGGAGCCATTGGAAAAACTGAAAGACCAGGTTAGGGATGGATCATTAGGGAGAAAATCAATTGGTCACTTAGAGTTGACACCAGCTTGTTGGCACATAATCAGCCATGCATCAATCACCTCTCTTCTTCCTGCTCTTCTACTAGGCTCATGCATTTAGCACAAGGATTGTCCCATTCTTCCCTGCCATCAGTAGTACAATAAACATTGTCAACAAGACAACTGTTTCTATTTCTGTTTCTTCTAGTTCTTCTATCTGTGAACCTGTCCAGTTAGTGCCTTTGTCATAAAATGTATATGTATTTCCGTGCATACTTTTCTCAATATGTTTCCATTGGTGTTCAAGGTATCTGGAGGGCACCAAGTTGGGAAAAGCTCTTCTCTATAGTTGGTTCAGCTGTAGGATGAAAAGAGACGTGCACTTTTTGGAGCAGAGACCAAATTAACTCACGTCACGGGAACAAAGGCAATCGTAGGAGAAATAACAATTCAACCCAAGTTAATTAAAGCAAGAGAAGACATGTGTTCTGCATTGTGCTTTTGCTGAGGGTCAGAGCAGTCTTCAAATGATCCTGTAGCAAAGCTTTTTCTCCTGAGACAAGGACATCAAAAGCCAGATCTGGCCTGTTATGATAGCCCCATTCTCTCATCTTGCTCCCTCCTATTGCATCTGTTTTTGGGAAGTATATTACAAGAGCCAAGAACTATGGTCATGCATCTGGAGAGATGGGCTTCTTTTTCCGGTGTGTGCTGAGGTGATGATGGCGAAGAGAAGAAGTCAGTCTGGCTAACTCATGAAACCAACGTGTCTCCTTATGCAATGCATTAGATGGGTCAGTGTTGCTTGGCTGAACTTTTGGAAACATCCTGGTAGGAATGAAAACCTGCTGTTGTTTTTCTCCTTAAAAAACTGGGAAATATGGACCACTCTTTCACATTTTCAAGTGATGTTTTAGACCAGTGTTTCTCAAAGTTGGCCCCTTTAAAGCGTGTGGACTTCAACTCCCATAATTCCCCAGCTAGCAAGGCTGGATGGAGAATTCTGGGAGTTGAAGTCTATAGACTTTAAAGGGGCCAGCTTTGAGAAACTGTGTTTTAGACTAATGCTAATGAAGGAAAAACAAGTGGAGGTCATGACCAATCCATAGAAAAGAGATTGGGCTTTGGCCAAGAGGGGGAGGGGGGGAATGTGTTTCACTCAAACTGGAGCCATGCCTACTTTGAGAATAAGTACTTCCGGCTGACAATCTTGGCTTTCCTAAAGTGATACTAAGACACATCTCTTGAATTTGGCTTTGAAAGTTATTTTTAAAATGTTTTTAATGGTCTTAAATCTTGTCCGGATGGTTCTTATGTGGTTAGAGAATTATGCCTTTTTTTTAAGAATGAAGGAAATGATGTGGCTTCCAAGCAGTTGCAGAATGCTTGCTGAGGCTTTACAGCAAAAAGACAAAAAAGTAAAACAAAACCAGGCACTAGAAACAATATAAATGAGTATAGAAATTAATAAGCATGCTATACAGGAGATATCCTGCCTATAGAAAGAGGCCAAGAATTATTAGAGTGATATTTTCTAAAGCCAGTATATCTAGATTCAAAAATCCAGATGATCACTCAATGGCGGCAGGGAAAGAAAAGTGTTCTATATCTCTCTGCTAACATCTAGTGGTTATCCAGAGTGCTGCACTCTAGATATGGTAAGACTTTTATTATATTGTATACATTCCAGGGAGTTTCTAATTTTTATAATTATTGTCAATGTTGACTCCTAGTGACTGCCTGGACAAGTCCCTGTGATTTTCTTGGCAAGATTTCAGAATTGGTTTACTGTTGCCTGCTTGCTAGGCCTGGCCCAAGGTCACTCAGTTGGCTTTGTCCCCAAGACAGGACTAGAACTCATGGTCTCCCATTTTCTAGCTTGATGCCTTAACCAGTACAGATAGACCTCGACTTACAACCTTTCATTTAGTGATTGTTTGAATGCACTGAAAAAATTGATTTATGACTACTTTTCACACTTACAATCATTGCAGCATCCCCACGGTCACAGGACTGTGACTTGGCAACGCTTGGCAACATATTTATGACGGTTACAGTGACCTGGGGACACGTGATCCCTAAACTCCGCTGAAGATGTTACCTAGTCTGGTAACTAAACATTTGGAAACTAACCCACAAGCTTGGAGAATGAACCTTCGCCCTCTCGTGTGATCAACTTTTCCAACTTTCTGACAAGTAAAGTCAATATAGCAACCAGATTCACTTTATATGTTATTAACTTAACAATTGCAGTGATTCACTTAACAGCTAGGGCAAGAAAGGTCATAAAATGGAGCAAAATTCACTCAACAACTCATTTGTGGTCCTAAGTCAAGGACCACCTGTATATCAAACTGGCTCACTTGTCACTCAGCCATTCTAAAACATTAATATCAATATGTGTCTGGCCCCATTTGCTCAATGAATAGAAGACCTGATTATTTGCCACCTAGGAGCAGATTGCCTATAGACATAGAACTTGGCATGGACAAGCATAATGAAATATGGAACTCATTTCTACAAAATACAATAAGGTTGAATGATAGTCATACAAATGGGTGGTAAATTTTATTTGAATATCTTTATCTATCTTTATTAGACTTATATACCGCCCTTCTCCCGTAGGACTCAGGGCGGTTCACAAGGTTTTTTAAAATAACAATACAACAATTACAAAAATTAAGAACAGTTAAAATAATTACATTTAGATGTATATGTTTCTATATTTACTATTTGGAATTGTAACATAAAATTATATTGTAACTTTTATTAAAGCACTTTTCACCTGTTGCTTTCTTTTGAGAAAATACATATCTGCATAATTGTTTTATTTCTTTTTCCTTTGTTACTTTAAAAGCAATAAAATAAAACCATTAATATAAACACTAACCAATCTCACTATCAAAGATGAACGATTAGTAGTGTTTCTGCCTATAGCTTATTAAAATTAGCAGCATTATCAAGACACAGAATCTCTCCCTCAATTCCCTTTGGAATTAGTTTCAAATGCCATTTGTTTTTCAACTGTTAATCTTCCCCTTTCCCTCTTTTTAAGACCAACTTATTCCACCATCTGCACTTCTTGTCCTCCCTGAGATTGTAAATTTTCCATCCCTTTTAACCACCATTAGTGCGTTGGAGCTGCTGGGCCTACAGGTGAAAATTGTTATAGTTGATTGAGAATAGGCGAATCGGCTTCCATTTTGGACTGAATGCTTCCCCACAGCAGCTGCTGTCTCTCTCACTTTCCAAATGTGAGCTCAGCCTGAAACAGGCCACAAGAACTGCAGTCCAAACCTCTCTATACCTTTCTCTGCAGAATCACAGTTTTATTTTTTAACTTAGGTAGGAATGGACTAAATAAAAGTATGCCTGTTTTTGAAAGGAGAAGCTATCCCTCAGCCCAAAATGGACTCATTTGCCAGACTGATTTACCAAGAAGAGCTGAGGTAAATAACTGGGAATTCCCTTGGTCGGTACTGGAAGCAGGAGTGTCTGTGGAGAATTTTAAAAAAATGGTTGCAACCACATGATTGAAGATGCCACTTTGGATATTGATTTGATTTTTTATCCTATATTACTTTTATAAGTAACTCAAGGCAGCAAACAAAATACTACTCCCTCCTCCTCCTCCTCCTCCTATTTTCCCCACAACAACCCTGTGAGGTGGGTTGAGCTGAGAGAGAGTGACTGGCTCATGGACACCCAACTGGCATGTGCTCAGATATGAGACATTCCAAAACATGGGGCTGTTTTGGATAAATATGCTGTCTCCTTTTCTGGGGGAATGAAAACATTTTGGATACAAATAAGAGATGTTTTGCCTTGAAGCATCTGAATGAAAAAGTGAAAGAGAGGAATACAAGGCTACCTAAAAAGTAGGAAAGCTCTTAAGTTTCAAATAGCGGCTGCTGAATTAATACCTCCAATGCTGAAATTTAAAAAAAAAGCTTCTCCAACTGAATAGCAATAAAAATCTTATTAAGAAACAGGTCAGACTTAATGTCTTGGATATGTTGTCACTGGGAAAATAAATCACACAGTGTATGGATAATTTTAATAAAAAGACTTTTCCTCATCAGAAAGGATATTGGACAACAGTTCTTTATAAATGAAGATTACTTGCTAGGAATTTCAGGGCAGTCGTATGGAAATTGGAAGTTGTTGGCTATTCAGATCTTCACCGGAAGACTGCAAAAGTAAGATTCATGGTTGTATTTTTATATTCGTGTGTGCTGTAGTAGAAGAGATTTTACCGTGGAGAACTAGGGGAATTGGCGTTCAATGCAGTGAAAATTAGAGCTTTTGTTGTAGTTCTGAGCATTAAAGGTGCTTTTTATTATTTATTAAATTTGTGTGCTGATGTTGAAGGGATTCTTTTTAAAGATGATTTCATGAACCGTGATAAAGATATTGTAATACAGCTTAGTACTGTAGGAGGCAATGGAGCCTCTTTAGTGCTCTCTGAGCCTGCTTGTTTTCTTGCCCTGCCAGTGTTTGTGGGAATGCTCTTGGTGGCTGCTTGATTAGGCTGTTAGCTTGTTTGTCTGAGTTGGTTGTTCCTTGATTGGGGTATTGTTTACTTCTTGACTGTTCACCTAGTTTTAATCTGGGAATATCTGCTTATCTGAGTGTTGATTGCTGATGAGATGTTATGGTCTTTTTGGAGTTTTGATTGTCTCTCTTGAATGATATTTAGATGTTGTTTATGTGCCTGTTGATGGCTGATTTGTTTGAGTACCAGGTTTCCATGAATTCTCTAGAGTTTGTGGATAGGAGGCTGTTTCTCACTAGAAACCATTGTTAAGTCCATCCATGGGTTGTGAAATTAAGGAGTTTTCATTATGTCTTCTGACTGCTAGTTGGTGCTAGTCTTCTGCCTGTTTGTCCTGTATAGTGGCTGTTAGGTGTTGTCCCCAATATACAGCGTAATGACGGGTTTTTTCTTCTTTGACTGTTAGGTCTTTTGATTTACTTAGGATGTTTTGGGGGGCTTTAGTTGCTACAGTGATGCCATGTGAACATCATAGTCTGTTAGTGGTTTCTGAGATGTTTTTGATGTATGCTATTTTGATGTATGTTTTGATGTATGTTTTTGATGTATGTTATTCTTTTCACAGCTTGTGTTATGCTGTAGTGGGTTGAGTGGTCAGGCACTTTTTGATCAAGTTGCCTGGGAATCCATTTTGTTGGAAGATGTTGTATAGTTGATCTGTTTCATTTTCCTGGTGTTCAGGGTTGCTGCAGTGTGTTTATGTTTATCTAAATAGTGTTCTTACACAACTTCTCTTGTGGGAGGTTGGGTGGTTGCTTTGGTAGTGGAGCACTTGATTGGTGGGGATAGTTTTACAATAGACTTCTGTGTTTCTAATTTGCCATCATTGCCTCTGCTGCTGAAGATATCCAGGAAGGGTAGCATATTATTGTTTTCTCCTTCCCTTGTGAATTTTATTCCTTTGAAGATGTTCATAGTTTTATGCATTTTCTCTAGATGTTTTTAATGACATTATTATGTATTGTATGGCACTTTCACATGACATTTTGATAAAACACAAGAATTAAAATATGAAATATTATTATAAACATAATATTATATGTCTAGATTACAGATATTTTTTGCTTTGTCACAGCCAGAAAATCAGCAAAGTCTCCATTATAGGTTCTATGTTGTTATGATAAAGGTATCATCTATGTGTTGCATTAAAGTCTCTGCTATGAGCCCTGAAAGCAGCGATCCCTTGGGTGTTCCTTTCATTTGTTGGTATATTTGTCCATCAAACTGAAAGCATGCAGGCTAAGGTTGATGAGGTCCATGATTCTAAATATTTCAATCTTGGTGTATTTGGTTAGGCCAGGTGTGCTCTATGGTAATGCTATCATGGATTCTTTTGCTAATTCTGGGTCTGTGGATGTGCTGTGATAAGCAATATCAATTGTCTATATGCACTAAGTTCACACAGATGTAGTGCTTCGACCCTTTGAATCTTTGCTGCTTTTGAAACATAACCTATCCTAGATGGTGTAACAACCTACCCCCAATGTATTTGTGTTGTAGTAGCTTGAAAAAAATCCAGATGGGTTCTATTGACACCATCAACTTCATATATCACTAGCCACCACTGATGGTGTGACCAGCCAAAAATCTAGTCCAGTATCAAAGCTCATAGATAGTTCTCCTTGGTTCTCTATCCTACCTTCACCCATGGACAGGTTTTAAGGATTTGTTTTCTTTCCAACGTATCCTTTGCTTCTCATTTGGGATGCAAATTTCCAAGCAGACCCAGAAGAACAGGAAGAAAATCTTGATCCAATCACATGTGATCAATGTGGATTTTCTTTGTGTGGTTAGTGGTTAATGTCTGTGCATGTTCCCATCTGTTGCTGCCTCAGCTTTGGGGACAATTGCACCTTACCCTGAAAATCCCATAGAATAAAATGATCTCTTACAGAGACTTTGGCTGATAGCCCTTGGTGTCTGTTTTCAAGGACTTCTGCAGCCTCTTGGAGAGATCAGCCTCCTCTTAAAGTTGCCTTTTCTGAAACCTTGCTAAGCTCTTGAAGCCCACTTCATCTCACCCTGAGACCATCTTGTTCTACTCAGGAAGTCTCTATTAGAGGCCTTGTTTAGGAAACAATTGCAGGATCATATTGTCACTCAGGTGCCAAAGGACAAAAGCAAGACAGAGAAAAGGGACAGGGATGGTGTTAAATCCTTCTCTCTCCCCTCCAAACGATGTTTTTCAATATATTCCACCCTCCCCAAATGGGTATGAATAAATCATTGTTCTCCTAAAGGGAAGCAGCTGCTTTTAAGTAGGTGGAACACCACCCTCTGTATTCATACCACCTTTTCACAGCATAGACTTCGACCCAAAGTTTCCCATTGATGAGCCATGAGGCATGGAAATTTATATACACCCAGTTCCCCAAATCCTATTGAGATCTGCTCTCTTGCACGAGCGGCCTTGAAAACAGCTCATTGACTGCTCTTTTTGTCACCAGGGTTAAGTGGTTAAGTGTGTGTCTTTGTGTCTGTGTGTGTGCAGCAGCCCCACGGCAGGGGTCGGCGGGGGAGAAAGAAGTCTGAAAGTCTATGAAAAGCTATACTGACATTGTAATCGTCAAAGAACGATTTCAGAAGTTCAATAGGCGGCATAGAAAAAGGCAAGTGGGTTGTTGCATTGATACTCAAGGAGGGTGGGTGTGTCCCCCTCCTCAAGATGGCCCTCCTTCTGAACAGAAGGAGTGATTATGTCTCCACTCAACCAGCTGCCAACCTGGGGGGTGGCGGGTTGGGGACAGGACAATGGGGAGCAGCTTAGCCCCTACAAGTTCAATGTGAATCGTTGGATTTTTTATAATGGCCCATGGAGCCGGCCAAGACCACAAGGGTCTGCAGACGTTCCAGTGAAACCCTCCCACCTCAAGGAGCAAAGCATCTTCCCACATGGTTCAGAAGCATACATCTCCTGACATTTTGGGTCAAGGCCAGAAGCAGTTGGGGAGGATGTTCCCAGAAGGTTCCTGGACTGGGTTCCAGGTTTGGATATGATCTTCCTTCAGCTTTTCTTTGCTTACTGACCAGTGAAGGTCATGAATGAATATATATATATATATATATATCACATACGAACACCCGCGAAAACCTCAGAAAACATATATATATATATATATATATATATATATATATATATATATATATATATATATATATATATATATATATGTATATGTATATGTATATGTATATGTATATGTATATGTATATGTATATGTATATGTATATGTATATGTATATGTATATGTATATGTATGCATATATATGTATATATAGGTGTGTATATATATATATGTGTATGTGTGTTTGTGTGTGTGTGTGTGTCTTCAAGGGTGATCAAACTTAGAAGCCCTATTTTACATTTTTAAAAATACAGTAGTGCACTGTTTATTCTTTGTGTTGTTCTATCCACACTTATCTAGTCCATAAATAGAAAAGCCTGATGGGGGGTGGGAAGCAGTTTTTGAGAAAACTAAGATCATATGAACAGGCTGTCATGAAATGGCTTTCATGCGAGGACTAGGTAGTATATAAAATGGCTGCCAGGATAAGGATAGCCCATAAAGCTCTAAGTCAGTGCCCCCAAAACCTTTGGGCACCAGGGACCTATTCCATGGAGGGCAGTTTTTCCATGGACTGGTGAGGCATGGTTTTGCTTGCTGCCTGGATTCTGTGTGTGTGTGATTGGGGTTTTGCTCACTTGCACAGCCTGGTTACAAACAAGTCACGGACAAGTGCCAGTCCATGGACTGGGGGGTAGGGACCCCTGCTCTAAATGGTTTGAAATCTGATGTAAGTACATAAAAGTAGTCCAGAGAAGAAACCAATATAAGTTGTCCTCTACTTACGACTACAATCCTTAATGACCTTTTCTTCATATCTTCCTCAAAATCGACTCATCCTTTACACTGCCATCTTCTGGTTTCTTTGTTTGGTTTTTAAATTCCCTTATTTTTCTATATAAGAAAGATATATAAAGTCCTATAACTCTGGAAGTTTCTGATGGTCTTCCAATCAAGTAATCAGAACTTAATTATTTAATTTCTGAGCACAGACAAGGTTGTTCAGATGTTGCTACCTGCTAAATCAGGGAAAAGGGGCTTGGGCATGTGGTCTTCTGACATTCTTCACATTTGTGATCAGAGAAATATGGTGGAAGACTTCTTCAAATTTGTATAGAGTGGTGTCAACAAATAATATCTCTTCTGAGATCCAAAGCAATGAGAGCTTTTTAGATGAATACCGGCCCTTTAAGTTTGCCCAAAACTCAGTTGGTGGGCATCCATGCAGATAGCAAAGCTATATAATTTGATTCCATTGGCCACTTCTCCTTGAGTAAGGAAAGGGACTTTATCTATGCTCAGAGGCATTTTCTGCTTTGGTATGATATTGTTTTCTGGTGTGGAAGAGAGATGCTTTTCCTTTCTTAAAAAATAGTCCTGGATGACTTACACTATCACAGTTAAAGTCCAAAGCTCCCATGCACTGAGGCCTAATGCTGCAGTGGGATGTATTAAAGATAAAATAAAAGAACAGTGGCAAAAAACGAGTAATAATTAAATATTGGGACGTGCAAATGAGTCACTTTCTCATTGACTACATGAAGCATTTCTGGGAGCGATCCTCTCATATCTCCCGGGCTCCTAGGAAGTCCCCTGCTCATAGCAGGAGAGACCCTTTCACTGCTCTACGAGCAACAAATCAGATTGACTAGAAGTTGTTATATCTTTCCTTTTTTGCATATTTTAGATTCAATCGAGCCTTCCCGCGTTGATTGCAAGGAAAGAAATGAAACTTTTTGTTTATTGTTCTGAACAGTTTATGCAGCTTTAGCTTTGGCTTGCTAGTTAATTTGTGGTTTAGGACAAAACAAATCTAAAAGCATTCTTATTGCACCCTCCAGCTGTATGGAAATTGTGGTTTTAAGGCTCAATACTCCAGCAAAGCAGAAGGGGGAGGCTTTTCTTTTCTGTATTTCTGACTGGGTAGAACACACAGGTAGGGGACGCGCAGTTCTGGTTGAAGAATTAGACTTAGAGGGAAAAGCACAGGATCAGAGAAAGGGACTTTGGACCCAAGGTTGTTGAAGTGGTGCATTGATCTTGCCTCTTGTTAGTGTTTTTCTTCGGTTAGGAGTGAGCCAATACTGGCAGTTCTTGACTTACAACCACAATTGAGCCCAGATGCTCAGTGAGACATTTGTTAAGTGGGTTTTGTCCCATTTTACAATCTTTCTTGCCGCCGTTGTTAAGCGAATCACTGCAGTTGTTAGTAACATGTTAAGTGAATCTGGCTTCTCCATTGACCCCAGGATACTGCTACCCTCGTAAATTCAGTTGCCAAGCATCTGAATTTTGATCACATGACCATGGGGATTTTATAATAGTCATAAGTGTGAAAAAGAGTCGTAAGTCATTTTTTCCGGTGCCATTGTAACTTGAACTGTCATTAAATGAACAGTTGTAAGTTGAGGACTGCCTGTACAATCGGTGTCAGTTTTTCTCCAATTTTTTGGTCTTTATAACCTTCCACATTTGGTTTGTTGAGCTTGAGAAGCTTTGCACACTGAACTTTGTATACATTCTTGTACATATTCTCCAAAGTCAGGTATATTTTTTGGTTTGCACTTTTCCAAAAGATATTGTTGTTTTCATAGAATTGCCCTTCACATTAGGCAGTTTATTGATATTGTTTTAAGTAAATAAGCACACTTTTGTACAGTTTTCTCCCCATTATTACTGCACTGAAAAATTCAGATTTCAGATCTCAAACAAGCCTATTTATTTGGATTTAGACACTTGAAGGCCAAACAATTCTTGAAGGCTCACAGTTGGACACAAATCATTTCAAAATAAAATCTGCAATATGACATATACAAAAAATCAGTATCTGTTTGGACAGCATACACTAAATCCAAAAGCCATTTAAAAGGGGAATTGCATCCAACTTATCCCAAGGCTGGGAAAAACAACCAACTTTTCAAAGCCTTCTGGAATTCCATCAGGGTGGGATCCAAATGGATCTCTGAAGGAAAATTTCATTTCAAAGAATAGACGTCAAGACAAAGAACCATGATGTTTGGGTCCTGATGGATGCCATTATTTATAGGGATCTGTAATGTGCCCACTATGCCAGCTCTTCCCAGGCAGGCAGAAATCATTGGAGATAGGTAATTTGTCAACCTAACCTATATAGAGCTTTATATTTTATTTATTAGATTTTTTTATCCTGCCTTTATTACTTTATAAATAACTCAAGGTAGCAAAGAGGTAGTACAGGTAGTCCTCTACTTACAATGGTTCATTTAGTGACTGTTCAAAGTTAAAACACTGAAAAAAGTGACATGAACTTTTTCACACTTATGACTATTACAGCATCCCCATGGTCGCAAGAGGGACACGGTGGCTCAGTGGGTTAGGATGCTGAGCTTGTCAATCAGAAGGTCGGCAGTTTGGCGGGTCGAATCCCAAGTGCCGCATAACAGAGTGAGCACCTGTTACTCGTCCGAGCTTCTGCCAACCTAGCAGTTTGAAAGCACGTAAAAATGCAAGTAGAAAAATAGGGATCACTACGGTGGGAAGGTAACAGTGTTCCGTGCGCCTTTGGCGTCTAGTCATGCCGGCCAGATGACCACGGAGACGTCCTCGGACAAGCGCTGGCTCTTCGGCTTTGAAACGGAGATGAGCTCTGGCCCCTAGAGTTGGAAATGACTAGCACGCATGTGTGGGGGAACCTTTACCTTTACCTTTTACCATGGTCGCAAGATAAAAATTCAGATGCTTGGCAACTGGCTTATAATATTCATTTCTGCTTCTATTTTCCCCACAACCCTGTAATGTGAGTTGGGCTGAGAGAGAGGGACTGGCCCAAAGTCACCCAGCTAGATTTCATGCCTAAAACAGGACTAGAACGCACCATCTCCTGGTTCCTAGGCCAGTATTTTAACCACTGTGCCAAACTGACTCTTATAAGTGATAACTAGCACCTTGAATTTGCACCTGGATCACACTATAATTGCATCTCATGAAGTAGTAATGTCACATGGGCATACCAAATCATACCCATCATGGCTGCACTGCTGAATTCTAGACCAGGCAAAGCTTCTGGACAGGGTCTTCAGAGATAGCTCCCTATGGAATGCATTGCAGTAGTCAAGAGGCAAAGTGATTAGAAGCATGAGTAACTGTCTGAAAGGCCTGCTGGTCTAGGAAGGGATGCAAGTAGTGCACAAGATGGAACTGCACAATAGGTTTTTGTGGCACAGCTGCCACCTGCTCGCTGAGCAGGACACATGAATCCAAAAAGAACCCCAGGTTGCCCCAAGATTAAAGATGGAAAGAACCCAGATTTGGCTGGGGGACTGAAATCCCCAGCAGCTCAGTCTTGGTTGTAGGATTAGCCAGTCAGTTTCTCCCCATCCGAAGCTGCACAGATTTTAGGCTTTGGGACAGGATATTAACAGCATCACTTGGCTGGCTCAAGATGGCAAAAAGATCTGCTGTCATGGGACATAGAATCCCGCCTTTCGGGATTCTGAGGGGAGAGTTTTACTTTGGGAAATTCTGATCACTTCATCCACACTATCTCTTTGCTTCCTAGATAGTTTCATGTCATTGCCTAACACCATGACTTCTCCAGAAAGAAGCCATTTTATTATTTATTTGGTCTCTGTGTTTAAGTCACTGTTGACTCACAGTAAATGCTTGGACAAGTCCCTGCAGATTTCATGGCAAGATTTCAGAAGTGGCTTGCTTGCCCTTGCCTACTTCCTAGACCAGGGGTAGGCAACCTCGGCTCTTTTATGACTCATGGACTTCAACTCCCAGAATTCCTGAGTCAGCTGACTCAGGAATTCTGGGAGCTGAAGTCCATGAGTCATAAAAGAGCCGAGGTTGCCTACCCCTGTCCTAGACTAAGACAGAAAGATTGGCCCAAAGTCACCCAGTTGGCTAGAATTCACACACGCCTTGTTTTTAGCCTGGTGCCTTCGCCACTACATCAAATTGGCTTTCATAAGATGCCTTGGCGTACCTTAATTTTCTTTTTTTTAAAAAAATGTCTTAAATAAATTGCCCAGTTTCCAAACAGTCCAGAACAGTTTATGTCTTGATAACTTTGGCCTTTAAAGTGCCATCCAATTTTCCCCTCTGTGCATGACAGGAACACCCTAGTGGCATGTTTATTTCAATACTTATTGGTCAAGTGAGATTTCTCCTTTACGCCAGAAAGAGGTACCCACTAAGGATAAATAATATGTAATCTCTTCCGAGGAAAAAAGAATGAAAGCAAGATGGCAAAATCAAGTAAGAGCGGACTAAACAAATTGAGTAAGATGGCAAGCTTCAGGCCGATTCTGTTTTTATCCAGCAAGGCCATTCTTATTCATGAGAGAGATTAGATGCAGCCTAGTTTGGCTTTTAAGGGGTAGAGGAGGAAATACAGGAAAATGAATCAGCTGTGAGTTTCCTTGAGCTTCAGTCTGTTCCGCAAATTTTCAAAGGTTCCCTGAGCAGCCAAGTTCCTCCCCCCCCCTTCCCCTCTCTGCCTGGCTTTCGGTCTGAACACATTGTCTGAATTAGCGTCTCGACGAAAAGGATATTGTTAGTTCCTGTACAGAGATAATAACCCCTGGTAGCGCCGGGAATTTCACCCATGCAGAGAGAATTTACCAAACTATTTCAGCCGCTGCTCCACAGAGATCCATTTACTCCCCAGCCCGAACAACTTAATGGAAACAAACTTGTCACCAGGAAGTACGAATTGAGGGCGGAATGTTGCCATAATTGCTAAAAGGCCATGTTTCCGCAAATGGAGAAGGGCAGTCTTTCCTTCTCCTTGACGGCTTCAAAGTCAGCCATAGGAGGCTGCGGCCAAAGGGAGGCCGATTCCCACCCTGATCCTCTTAACAATTAAAGGTGGGGGGGAGGCGATGTGGAGGGTAGGGGAGAAAAGCATACATACATGCGTACCGGTACATACCGTAGAGAAAGGGGAGAACAGAATGATAGAAAATGAAAGATGAAGGCTGGGATCCATTTGGGTTCAAAGTTACAGTGGCACTGAAAAAAGTGTCTTATAAATGGTCCTTGCACTTGTAACCGTTGCAGCATCCCCACAATCACATAATGTTACATAGTGTGTTCGCTACCATTTTGTTAAATCAGGTTGGGCCATTTGATATAATCTGAGCTGAACTGAGACCTACAGTTACGCATATAGTATCTATTTCCTCTTATGTTTAATAAAGAAAAACGATTTTCTCTCTACATGAAAATAATGGGAAATTATTGCAGATCAAATGCAAGTGTTGAATTGTAGAGTCTGAGCTTTGCTAACAATATAATAACTTGCATGTGGCATTGTTATTACTACTCCTTTCATTAAGGATTAACACAGTACTGTAAAAAGAACAAAACAATCCATTTTTGACTGGTGCTTTTTTAAAAAAAACAAAAATGAATTCCAGGCCGGAATCTAAGAATTATCCAGTAATGTTATAAGGCAGAGTTCCCAAACTTTGTTGGCTTTGGATCACAGCATCCCTGGTGATGCACCAGGGCACAAAGCAAATTCACTAACAATTCCATTTATTGCAGAGTAAAATATCCTGCAGCCCTATTAATACTCTGTAGCACCCCAGGATGCCACATGCACAGTTTGTGAACTGTGGTTGTCAGATATAAACAGGTGTCTGCAAAATGCTTTTTTAGTCCGCAGTTGTATAGCTGAAACATTTTGTTTCTGTAAAAAAAGGCTTAATCTGTTTGCTATTTCACTTAAAACACAAATAACTGTAGGGGTGATTTTGGAGATAATCTCCACAATCTACTCATACTATTAGTTAGATCTCTGTATTTTGGAGTTTTTCTCCCCAGAAATTTTTCCTCGATTCTGCTGTCCTTGGGTACTGCCATGTCTACAAAAAATCTTTCCTTTTCATTTGTTGTCAAATGGCACAGCCTAACATTTGTATGTGAAAATCCCATAATATTTCAATCATTTTTTTAATTTAATATTATTCTGAAAACTCTAACATAATTTTAGCTCAGATGCCAAAGAATCATAGTGTCTTACTCTGTTGTGATGTTGTTTTTAGTCCATCTGAGCAATTTTGTAACATCCACTAATTATGTGTTACAATTTCCTCTCTTTCTTTACAAGTGGAGTCCTTAATTACTTCACATTTGTTTGTATTCCTTGATGTACAACCATTTGTTTAGCAACCATTCAGAGTTACAGTGGCACTGAAAAAAGTAACTTACAACTGATCCTTGCACTTACAACCATCACAGCACTCCCATAATTCAAGTGCTTGACAACTGGCATGTATTTATAATGGTTGCAGTATCTCGAGGTCATGTGATTGCCATTTGTGACCTTACTGTTGACTGCCAACAAGCAACATCAATTGGGAAGCTGAATTCACTTAATGACCATGGGATTCATTTAAGAACTGCAGTGATTCACTTAACAACCATGGCAAAAAAGTTTATAAAATCAGGCATGACTTACTTAACAACTACCTTGCTTAGCAACAGAAATTCTGGTCCCATTATGGTTGTAAGCTGAGGACTTCAGGTAGTCCTTGACTTACTTGGCAGTTATCTTTTTTGTTCAGGTAGATATCATGCATTTTTGAAGCTATAATTCAAAATAGAAAGTGCCAATATATTAGTTAACTGCCTCAGTATTGTTCACAAGTGATTAATTTGTAGTTGCTTGCAATTATGCCCTTGTTTCAGTCTTTTATTATTAGAATGTTCCACCAATTGTCATCCATTCTTCCACTTTTCCAATTAAACAGCCAATTTTTCTTAGAATGTTGTCAGATGTTTGAGCCAAAATCGATGTTCTTCACATTTCTTGATGCATTCCAATTTTAAACCTTCTTTGTTTTCTTTTCAACAATTTCTGATGTTATGACCATATCATCCATTTTGACCGAGCCAATGTTCTTTCTTCTCAATCTCTTTTATCCATGTTGCATTTTTATTATGTTACTTTGTGTTATCCCAGATGTTAGTCCAAAATTATAATGTTTCATCTTTATTGGGGCAAGCATCTACAGTGTATTTGTCATATTTCCCAGCAATACTTTTATAAAGCAAATGCTGATTTGTTCAAAACTGCTGATTTTGTCAAAATTCATATCATTTAATTTTCTTTAAAACAGCCATGACTCGTTTTAATTCTTTTGAGATTTCTTTGATTCTCTTTGATTTTTTTCTGTAAAGCCTCCTTGATATTATTTCTGAATCTATTTCCTTCAAATTTTTCAAATATCAGCTTGCAATTCATTGATTCATTTTCCAATAGAATTTTCCATTTTAGTGATTGATTTTCTTCCTTTTGTTTTATAGCAATGTATCCTAATGTTATATGATTATTTTTGAAGGGCTCATAAATTACTGTAATTTCACCCCATGTATATGTTTCAATATTTTCTACTCTCCAATCTGCATCTTTTGTCCCTTTCTACTTTTCTTGGAAGAAAGGCTTTCCCTATAGTTGAAGGGTTTTTTTTTTATATGTTCAGTCATTTTTCCTTTCAATTCCATCTGTCTGCCAGAGAGCTGGTGTTCAACATTCTTTTATTCAATATTTTCATATCTTTCATCGTTATTGTTATATCTCTCAGAAGTTAATAAAATGTGATGTTGCTTTTCCAAAAGTCCATCTGTTTGATGTTCTCCATTTGTATTGTTATCAATGTTATTGTATTCGCAGCTGTTTTTTTACAATTCATGCAGTACAGTATCCATAAAAGCTTTTGTTCTAAGAATTTATCCTTGTTTATTCATCAGTTTCTGAGTCTGTGGTTTTCTCCAAAAGTCAAATATTCTGTTTTGAAGGCTCCTGTTTTTAAGAGTTTGATTAGAAATGGCAGTGCATGCATTCTTGAATTTTTTTTTCAACTGACCCCCTTTTTTAAAAAATCTTGTTGGGTGTTCCATTCACTTGACCACTGGCTGCCTTGATTTTTAGAAGGATTAAACACCAATAGTCAACACTCCAGAAGATAGGCTTAAGATACAAAACGATCTTGACAGACTTGAACATTGGGCACTATCTAACAAAACGAAGTTCAGTGATGAAAAAAGTAAGGTTTTACATTTAGGCATGAAAAACCAAATGCATAGGTATAGTGTAGGTGGTACCTGGCTCAAAACTAGTAACTGTGAGAGGGATTTTGGAGTCCTAGTGAACTTAAATAAGATCCAGCAGTGTGCTGCAGCTGCCAAAAAAGCGAACACAGTTCTAGGTTGCATTAACAGAGGGATAGATTCAAAAGATCATGTGAAGTGTTAATATCACTTTATAATGCCTTGGTAAGACCACACTTGGAATACTGCATCCAGTTTTGCTCGCCATGATGTAAAATAGATGTTGAGACTCTGGAAAGAGTGCAGAGAACAGCAACAAAGATGTTTAGGGGACTGGAGGATAAAACATTTAAAGATCAGTTGCTGGAATTGGGTATGTCTAGTTTAATGAAAAAAAGGACCAGGGGTGACATGATAGCAGTCTTCCAATATGTCAGGGGTTGCCACAAAGAAGAGGGAGTCAAGCTATTCTCCAAAGCACCTGAAGGCAGAACAAGAAGCAGCAGATGGAAACTAATCAAAGAGAGAAGCAACCTAAAACTAAGGAGAAATTTCCTGACAGTTAGAACAATTAACCAGTGGAACAACCTGCCTCTAGAAGCTGTGAATACTCCAACACTGGAGGTTTTTAAGAAGAGACTGGACAACCATTTGTCTGGGTTTCCTGCCTGAATAGGGGATTGGACTAGAGGACCTCCAAGTCCCTTCCAATTCTGTTATTCTGACCAGATGAGTTCTGTAGTGTAGCCCATTCATTGGCTGATACTCAGGAGCTCTTACACCAGAAGAGGTCCTAGTTGACCTGAAGGGCAACATATTTAATATAGAATTTTTTACTCAACATAACAAATGGTTTTGGGTCTCACAGTCTAATATCTCTATTAAGACCTGCCTAATTGGACTTCCAGTAACTAAGCTAGCACCTGGTGTCATTGTGGTATTAATTATTGTTATTGATATTAGTACTATAACATCTAAATGCCACTTGCCATTATATTCTTTTTTTATAATAACAACACTAATCCACTTGAAACTGAACTGGATCTCTGGTGACCTTATAGACCCATCCAGGAAGTTTACTCATAACAATAGAGAAATGGTTCGTCATTGCCTTGTTTGAGGATTTCGTGGTGGGTCCCTTATTCCATTACTAATCACATCCTAAAGGTGCCTTTTTCCCCCTTCAAAATGGGGGATTGATGGAAAGATGGCAGGAAGGATCCCCCTGCCATACGATCTTGGGTGAGAAGTGAAATGATTTCTTCTTCCTCAAGGAAAAAACAGTCCAGTTGCCTTCTGAAGAAAAAAAGCACTTTTGAGACAACTATGACCTCATAAGTGAGGGTAATTTCCCCACCGTCTTGAAGGAGGCGGTGGTGAGACCTCTCCTCAAGAAGCCTGCCTTGGACCCAGCTGTGTTAAACAACTTTCGTCCGGTCTCCAACCTTCGCTTTCTTGCGAAGGTTGTTGAGAGTGTGGTGGCGCATCAGCTCCCTCTGATTCTGGATGAAGTGGATTATCTAGACCCGTCCCAATCGGGCTTCAGGCCCGGGTACAGCACGGAGACGGCATTGGTCGCTCTGGTGAATGATCTCTGGAGGGCTCGGGACAGAGGACATTCCTCTGTCCTAGTCCTATTAGACCTCTCGGCGGCTTTCGATACCATCGACCATGGTATCCTGCTGCGGCGTCTCAGGGGACTGGGAGTGGGAGGCACAGTTCTTCAGTGGTTCTCCTCCTATCTCCTGGGACGCTCGCAGTCGGTGTTGGCAGGGGGGCAGAGGTCGACCCCTAGGGCTCTCGTTTGTGGAGTTCCTCAGGGATCGGTCCTCTCGCCTCTCCTGTTTAACATCTACATGAAACCGCTGGGTGAGATCATTCGTGGTTTTGGAGTTGGGTATCATCAATACGCTGATGATACCCAACTTTTCATTTCGACCCCAAACCACCCCAGTGATGCCCTCGATGTGATGTCCCGTTGCCTGGAGGCGGTTCGGGTCTGGATGGGGAGGAACAGACTTCAGCTCAACCCTGACAAGACTGAGTGGCTGTACATTCCGGCATCCCGGGACATTCAAAATGTTCCATCTCTTTCTATGGGGGGTGAGTTTTTACCCCCCCCCCCCGTGGATAGGGCTCGCAACTTGGGAGTCCTCCTGGATTCACGGCTTACTCTAGAAGATCACATAGTAGCCGTGACTAGGGGGGCTTTCGCTCAGTTTCGCCTGGTGCGTCAGCTGCGGCCCTATCTGGACCGGGATGCCCTGTGTACGGTCACTCATGTGCTCGTGACCTCTCGTCTGGACTACTGCAATGCTCTTTACATGGGGATTTCCTTGAAGACCACTCGGAGGCTCCAACTGGTACAGAATGCGGCCGCGAGAGTTGTCTTGGGAGTTTCCCGGTACTCCCATGTTACACCTTTGCTCCGCGAGCTGCATTGGTTACCAGTTGTCTTCCGGGTGCGGTTCAAGGTCTTGGTGATGGTTTTTAAGTCCTTACATGGCATGGGTCCGGAATACCTCGGGGACCACCTGCTGCCGGCGTCGACTCCCCTCCGCCCTGTGCGTTCCCACAGAGAGGGCCTCCTCAGGGTGCCACCGGTCAGAGAATGTCGACTGGCGGCCCCCAGGGGGAGGGCCTTCTCTGTGGGCGCCCCGGCTTTATGGAACCAACTGCCGGTTGAGCTCCGGACGGCACCGGATCTTCGCTCCTTCCGGCGCGGGTTAAAGACCCATTTATTCGAACAAGCTGGCCTGGCCTGATGGGGGAACCTTAGGGTTTTAATGGGTTTTACATTTTGATTGTTTTAATTGGGCAATTATTTAATCTTCTTTTAACTTTTGTATTTCTATTTATATGCCCTGTTCACCGCCCTGAGTCCTTCGGGAGAAGGGCGGTATAAAAATTCAATAAATAAATAAATAAATAAATAAATAACTGAGAATTGCTGCGGATAATCAGATCCTACTTTACTTGTTTTTCAAGATAAGCCAGAGTAGGCTGAATATTACCACTTAAGTAATTATTAAAATGTTCTTCGTAGTGAGGTGGAAAGTATGTAAATACAACTGTTTTTACATATTTTCTTGGTACATTTCAGAAATGGTTTGTCACTGCCTTCTGGAATTTTTTTCTTCTACTTTCTAAATCTATTTTCCTGAATAAGCCCAGCACAGGGTTTCTATTGAAATCTGACTTTCTAATATGAGCACTTACTTTCAGGGCTCCAAACTGTCATGTTGTACATAGTTTTTTTCAGAACAGCTTTGGGGTTATTGGCTACAAAATCAGAAGGTCCACAGTTATATTACTAGACTTTCCCACAGGACTCAATGAAATTCTGGCACGTTATTAGTATACTTTTGAGAGGAATCCTATACAGCACCAATCTGTTTGTAGCTATGGTTGGGGTTGCTTATATTGATATTAGCCCCTCTCTCCCAAACCAAGGAAGCAAGTGAGCAAAGACAGAAGCTGAAGTTTTAAAGGTAGACTTACTCGCGGCTCAGTGGGTTAGGATGCTGAGCTTGTTGATCAGAAGATCGGCAGTTTGGTGGGTCGAATCCCGAGTGCCGCGTAACAGAGTGAGCGCCTGTTACTCGTCCCAGCTTCTGCCAACCTAGCAGTTCAAAAGCACGTAAAAATGCAAGTAGAAAAATAGGGACCACTATGGTGGGAAGGTAAGGTAACAGCATTCTGTGCGCATTTGGCGTCTAGCCATGCCGGCCACATGACCACAGAGATGTCCTCGGACAAGCGCTGGCTCTTCAGCTTTGAAACGGAGATGAGCACCAGCCCCTAGAGTCGGAAACGACTAGCACACATGTGCGGGGGAACCTTTACCTTTTTTTTTTACTCCTTTAAGACTACATGGAGATGACATTAGAAGTGATCTCCTGGTCTAAACTGGCTGTTTCCTTCTCCTCCGAGGCTGTTCTTTAGGGAGCACTGTAACTTCTTCAGGAGTTCATTTTTATAAAAGTTTGAGAGTTGGCCTTAGAGCATAAAGAGGACTCAAGAGAGGCTTATAAAAGCTTTGCCTTGAAGAAGACACATTGTGCTAGTGATTTTTTGCAGGTATTTTTTCCAAGGTCCTGGAGAAATAAGAAGCCAAGGAGACCTGGCCACACTACCTGAGTTTGGTGGGAATGGCAGCTACATCCCATTTGGAAACTGTCAAGTTGGGGGAGACAATGGATGTGTTTACACAAGCCTCTGAGCTAGCAAAACACAATGACTGTGTTCACACACACATAATAGATTATGGTGAAACGGATAAGCTTTATGACGTTTGAACATGATATGGAGATAAGGACTGGATAAAAAAATACCCAATCTCATTTTGGCTTTGCTTTACATGCTACATGAATGTCACAAAGGTTAAATCCATTCAACTTGTCCATCCAGGCCAATTAAAACTAACAGCAGTATCCATTCCACCTGCTAAGTTGGGTTAGTTTAACCTTGATTTGATTTCCTCTGGTTTTGCATGCTCTGTGAATCCAACCCATTTAGTTAATGTTTTGTGCAAGCCCAGAAAATTGGTAAACTCAGCAACTAGGTTAACCACTTGCCTAAAGGAACTCCATGCTTAACTGGGCATGAAGTGGGTTGAAACCACTGTAATAAAGTTTTGTTGTTTGGCATAGCTTCCTCTTTAAAAAATCTTGGTACTGACATTTTTCTGACAAGGATAAGAATATCTGGTTATAGAGCTTCAGTCTTTTATATATATACTGCAGACAGAAACCTTCTGGAAAAAAATGGAAGCCAGTTTTTTGATGAAATTTCTATCTCGTATTTGTTGATTCTGTGCAACTATAACCTCTCAGTTTGATTCACATAGTCACCACTACCATCAGTTGCCTTTCTTGATGCCTACTTGGCAACTACATGACTTAGAAATATTTGAAAAGCAGAGGAGGAACTTGCCGTGAACCAATTTTCAATGTTATTTTGATATCCAAAAATGCCCTCAGGCCCACTTAGCTTCATTCTTATTCTTTGAAATGAAAAATGCTTGTTTGCTGCAGCCCAGAGTTTTGTTTGGAATGGGGCCTATCTGTTCCAGAGAAAAGGCAATGGCCAATTTTGGAGAATTAAAAATGACGCCAGAGGGAAATGCTTTGAGCATCCTTTTTATTTCTATTTCTCTGTCAGTCACAAAAACTTTAAACATGCACTTATATGCCAGAGCTGCCAAATCCAGATGATCATTAAATGGCAGCAAAAGTTACAATTGTCCTCTTTGCTGCCATCCTGAGGTGCTCTGGAGTTTTGCAGCCCAGATCTGCTAGCCTAACTGAAACAAATTATCAGGGGCTAAAGGCACCCGATCGACACCAATGGCAGAGGTCATGGGTGCATAAGTGCCTACAGGAATCATGTTTCCTATTTGTGGCAGTGCTTTGTGTTTATACAGCATGCTTAAGATGGTTACTGAATGCAGCCACTTTCTGCATTCTCATAGTATGTGTCACGTCTAGGAGAGATGGGCAATATGCAAGTCAGAATAAAATAATACAATAAAATAATAACAAAATAAAATAAGTAAAGTAAAGTAAAAACAAAGATGGAATATAGTAAAGGAGGTGGATCCCCAGGAGGGAGGGGGTCCATTCCAGAGAAGTGAGAGGCAGCCCAGATGTCATGTGTGAGAGAAAGAAGATGAAGACAGTCCCTCCCTAACAGTTCCCAGAATATGTTTTAGATGCAGATAGTAGATAATCCTCAGTCTGGTGAGATTTTGTCTATCACCATAATTGAGCCTTAAAGTAAGTAACACCTCCTTAAGTAACACCAGCTGCCTGCAATTAGTGCAGGTTCGAGTCCCACCAGGCTCAAGGTTGACTCAGCCTTCCATCCTTCCGAGGTAGGTAAAATGAGGACCCAGATTGTTGGGGGCAATAAGCTGACTTTGTAATAATGCCGCTTGGGGGGGGCTAATAAGCAGGCATATACATAGAATGAAGGCTACTGCTAAGCTTGTAAGCCGCCCTGAGTCTTCGGAGAAGGGCGGGATATAAATGGGGTTAAAAATAAAAAAAATAAAAAAAAATAAATTTCTATTGCTAGGCAAGACAGCTGTTAAATGAGTTTTGCCCCATTTTATGACCTTTCTTGCCACAGCTGTTAAATGAAATCACTGTGGCAGTTAAGTGAATCTGATTTCTCCACTGGCTTTGCTTGTCAGAAGGTCGCCAAAGGGTATCACATGCCCCCGGGGCACTGCAATCGTCATAAATGCATGCCAGTTGCCAAGCGTCCAAATTTTGAACATGTGACCATGTGAATGCCGCAACAGTCATAAGCGTGAAAAATACTCATAAGTCACTTTTTTTCAGTGTCATTGTAACTTTGGTTACTAAAATGAAGGTTTGTAAGACCAGGACTACCTGCAGGTATGAAAAAAATAAATAAAGAATTCAGCTTGGAAGAATTCTTGATGCCATTCTTGGTTTGGGGCCTGGCACAGTACAATGAGTTAAGAAGTGGATCGGTGCAATCTATTAAGTTGCAAAAAGCTTTACCACAAGTTAAAGGTAATTTCAAATCACATAGGTAAGTGCAGCTACAGTATCAGGGTTTTTAATTTAGGTGATTAGCATGTGGTGTAAACACGGCATGTGTCTTTCTCTGTGTGCCTGTGTGTATGTGTGTGTATACATGGCGAGAAGAGGATAGAAAGCATATTTAAAAACTGAAGCCCTAAATACGGTTGCTGGGCAGAAGTTTTCTCCTGCATTTTTTTCTTATCAGTTCTCATTCAATCTGATGAAAGAGGGTTTGCTTTAGAAATCATTTTCAAAGACCTCCATAAAAATGGAAGTGAAGCTTCAGCGCGGGTTCATGGCCGCTTTTTTGATCTTTTGACACAATAGTTTTGACAAACTGTTAACTTCTCTCTCTTTCAATCTATGCACTCTTTTTTCCTTTAAAAAAAAACTTTTTCCCTTTTAAATGAAGATAGAGGAATTTAGTGTTTGTGCCAATTTTGTACAGTGACTAGAAATCACTTTTTGACTAGAAATGAAGGTTTTTGTTTATGTTCAAGTCAGAATACATTGCTTTGCACTGTATTTGTGAGCTCCAAGTTCAAACAAATTTTCTTTGGTTAGCTGGAGAAAATGTAGGTCCACCATGGAAGACACTGAGTTTGGGGCAAGTGGTGAAAAGAATTATTCAACAATTATCTTTGGAGTAACTTTGTTGAATGAACCACAATTTGGTTTGGTGAACATGAAACATTAAACCAAATCAAAGTCACCACATTCCAGCATTATGTGTTCTTCAAATTTAGCCAATTGTGATTTAGTCTACAATTCAAGTTTAAATTAGGGCTTAGCTTGTTATCTGAAACAAGTCTCAGTCTAAACAATCATAGCTTGTTTAATTATTTCCTGAGTTGGTTTAGCTACTTTTTCAGATCAAAATGCAAAATGAAGTGGCTTTTGCCAGCAAATTCTTTTGGAAACAACCTGGAACAGCTCTCAAAGGAATTATGTGAATCTAAAAAAGATGTGTCTGGTTTAACAATTTGGAAGGAGGTGCTTTAGATAGGCTCCCACCCATTTCAAAGGACCTTTTTACAAGGATGAACACAACCACAATATTTAACTAAGATAGGGTATAATGTGACATATTAATTAGGTTAATTAAATAAACCTGGGTTAACATTCATTTATCAGTTTATTTGCAATATTTCTGTGCTTTCAAGCAACTAGTTTGATCCAGACACGGCCTTTATTCTGGAAGCAGGGCCCTTCTGTCAGCTTTGCAGGGTTAAACCAGATAAGAATCACAACCAGATAAACCAATTCCGCTTTATTATCATGCTACATTGGCAGACTCTGGCAAGTCTGCAAGTACAACTCTTCTGCACTCCAATCTCCTCTACCACTAGAAAAACTAGGCAGGGTCTCTTCTGAGCCTCTTGCCCTGTTCACTGTACAGCTGCCAGCCACATTGTCTCTTATCTGACTGTTCCCTTGGCAGCATCTCTTTGCTTTGCCTCCCAAGGCCTTTCCCACATCCCATTGTAGAAGTGCTAGTCTTCTGCCACTTACCTAGCAACAGAGGCCTATCCAAGGGGCAGGGATTGCTATGCTTCAGCGTGCCATTTCTTCTGTAGGAACTGCAGCCTCCCTGGATTCCTCTGCCTCCATGCTATCCTTGCAGAGGGAGCTCTTCCCTGGACCTTTCTCAGACTAGGAAATGTAGACCTGTGAGCAGCCAGGGAGTCTTCTACAGAGAAAGCTGGGAGATGCTGGGAAACAAACTACGCTTTCCTCATTCCCCAGCTATAAAGTCAGCTCGCCATCCAAAGAAGTCTGCAAGATGTTTCCAAGCACCCAGAGAGCGAAACAGAGAAAGGAAAGCTTCCCACAGGAAAAGGCAATCTCTCCCCAAGAGAAGTTGCATCTTTAAAAACAATAGACTGGAAGCAACCCATTCAGAGGACAGCTTTAGCTCTCTCCCTGACAGATGATGGCACAGACAGAACATGGCAAGGGAGAAAAGTGGAGGGCACGATTACATGTGAAACCCAGCTTGCTCCTTGCCGGGGACACAGCATTGGTTCAGGCAGCCCTTTCTTTTCTTTCTCTTCCGCCTTTCAATTTCTGAAACCATTCCCTAATCAGACCTTTCTGTCTGGAGTTTATTAGCAACTCACAATGCAAGAGGAAATGGGGAATTTCACCCACCCCTATTTCCACCCCCCCCTTTGGACCCCTTTTTAATGGAAGGGAGGGAATTGGGCCTCTACGTTTTTTCCCCCCTTTTGTAGCCGCATGCCAGATAAAACAAATCACAAAGAAGCTTCCCGGTGCTTCGAACTTCTGTGTTGCAGAAGACTCCTGATACAGGTAGTAATATTATGGACACTCAAGGAAACAAACTGAGGGATCATCAGATAACTTGACCCGGAGTTCTCATTCGAGGCACAAATGAAATTAAGTAGTATCAAAATTATCCTACTTCAGATACAGTGTGCAAAGATGCAACTCTCTGGAAAAGGCTCTGATGCTGGGAAAGGGGGAAGGGAAGAAAAAGATGACAAGCAGCTTTGTGTATATATATATAGGCTCGCTTACAGTGGTGATGAATAGACCATTTGGAGACTTGGAAGACCAGGTTAAGGATAGATGATCAGGGGGGAAAAACCTATCTACAGTATGTGGTTACTAGGAACTGAAAAACAGCTGGATGACTCATAACCAACCAGCCAACCAACCAATCTCTGCTCTTATGAAGCCATAGATATTCTATTTTTAATTCATTGTTTGGAGGTTATGCTCTTAGGACTCTACTCCAGCACCATCACATCTTGTGAACAGTGGAAACTTCCAGTCTGAATTCACATATTTCCTCACAGCTCCGTCCAAGATGGCAGCTCTAATAAGTACTTTGTGCTGCCACTTTTGGCCTCCTCAGTTGTGTCTGTTGCTTCTCCTTTTCTGTGTCCATTTAAATAGGATATTTTTCTCTCTCTATCCAGGAGACATTCCCCTGCTGTTCTTCACCTGTGCTCTTTGTGAGCCACCACCAAGTCCTGGCAGCATTTAACAAATGTGTTTACAATTAAACAAAAAACGCCAAACCGTCTGTAACCGTAACAACAGGCCCAAGTCAGCAGTGGGGCAAGGAGGGGATGGAGGTCAAGGCATTGTTTACTTTAATTTCTATGAAAGCTTTTTGGGAGATTTCTCCAACTCCCCCTCCTTGCTTTATTAAATTCAGATGAGGCAGTCGGGGAAGGTTGGATTACACACAGTCCAGGGAAAGTTTTTAAAAAGAAAATCAAAGCTTTAACCCATTGGGGAGAAGAAGGGATCACTTTGGAGGTGTCTCCACTGCCATTTTCAGTTGACTTTCAAATGGCCGAAATGCATGGCAAATGAGCAATGCAAAGTCCCCCTACTGCACCTCCACTTTGAATGATGACTAATTCCTTGAAAAACTGACTGAGCATATCAGAAGAGTCTTGCTGGATCGGTCCAAGGGTCAACGCATGCAGACCAGCAGTCTCTGCAAACATGGCTAGTATGATGGCAATCATAGTCAAGAGGGTTTGTTTTGTTATTTTATTATTTTAATCCCACCTTTTGTTATTTTATGAATAACTCAAGGTGGTGATCATATCCAACATGCCTTCCTCCTCCTATTTTCCCCACAACAACAACCCTGTGAGGTGGATTGGATCGAGAGAGAGTGACTAGCCCAAAGTCACCCAGCCAGCTTTCATGCCTAAGGTGGTACTAGAACTCACCATCTCCTGGTGATTGGCCTAACATCACCCAGCTACTTTCATGCTGGCAAGACTAGAATTCGCCGTCTCCTGGTGATTGGCCCAGTTGGTTTACCTGCCAAGGTGGGACTAAAACTTATGATATTTTGCTTTCTACATTGGTGCCTTAATCACTAGGCCAAGCAGTGTTGATCTCCTGGAACCAGCATTTAAGGCAGTGTTTTTCAACCTTGGCTGGCTTGGGAATTCTGGGAGTTTAAGTCCATACATCTTAAAGCTGCCAAGTTTGAAAAACACTAATGTAAGGGATGCTGCCTCTGATTTTACAAATAGTAAATAGCCATAAAGAGTAAGAGCCTTTGATAACCTTCATGAATTTGTCTATCATATGACTGCACTGATTTTATGATTTTTTTTTGCAGTAGTTGCTAAGTGAAGGTCACAGTCATGAAGCAAATGCTGCAATCATTAAATAAACATGGTCATTAAACAAATCGATTTTACCCAATGGGAAAGATGCTTGAAACAAGATGGGCAGCAAATAAAATAAATAAATAAAATAAACTGGCAAAAAAGTAGAAAATCACAGTTATGTGACCAAGAAACAGTGCAAAGATGAACTGGTTGACAAATCCCAAAAATGTGATCATGCAAACTTTGAAATCAGGTCATAAGTAGCTGTCTGTCATAAGTGCAAATGGTTGCTAAGAGTCCATTCATAAGTTGAGGATTACACCTATGTACACTTTAAATGAAGTCGTAGCAGGAATCAACTTATCATCATAATATCTGCTCAAGTAACTTACAAAACTTTCTAAAATATCTGTGTAGCATAACTATTTGACACTGGATAAATACAAAAGCCATTTGAATGTTTTTGAATAGTTTGTTAGACAAAGTTTGGGAAAATCTAGATGGAGAACCTTTTTAGATATTGTTCCCAGATGTTCCTAACACTGGAAGCCGGCAGTTAAATACCACTGAATTTCTTGGAGAGAAAAAATGAGTTATAAACTATGAGATGGATGAATTTATACAATTTGGTTAACCTGCTTACTAAACTAACCAGTTTTCTGTGCTTGTCCAATGCACTAAATCATAAGCTTACCAATAGCTGGAGTTTACACAACAGTCAATCCCCAAACAAATACTGATTAAAAGGTAAAGGTAAAGTTTCCAACTCTAGGGGTTGGTGCTCATCTCCGATTCAAAGCTGAAGAGCCAGTGCTTGTCCGAGGACGTCTCTGTGGTCATGTGGCCAGCATGACTAGACGCCAAAGGTGCACAGAACGCTGTTACCTTCCCACCGTAGTGGTCCCTATTTTTCTACTTGCATTTTGACGTGCTTTCGAACTGCTAGGTTGGCAGAAGCTGGGACGAGTAACAGGTGCTCACTCTGTTACGTGGCATTCGGGATTCGACCCACCAAACTGCCGACCATCTGATCGACAAGCTCAGCATCCTAACCCACTGAGTTAGGGATGTACAAAATGTTCTATTGGGAAAGCAAATATTTCAAGGTATCCTGGAATGTACTACTGTTCTTCCAAAGCAAATATTCTGCAATGGAGAAGGGGATGAAAAAATTGAGGACGTCTGGAAGAAAAAAGTGAATAATCCTGTATTCTCTAGAACAGTCCCTTCCTGAAACCATCTACTTTACATCTTCATAGTGAAAATCAAGCTTGATTGTGTGAATGGAGCTTCTGGATCTTTTAATTATCCTGGTTAAGCATATTGTATGAAGATATCCAATGTCCAATGGACAGTTGAGTTAGCCTCTCTTTTTTTCCACTAGCCGATAAATGAGATTTTGGTCTTGAACTGAAACCAATTCCCTTCCTTTCCATATTATGGTATGTATCTATATTCATAATTGATTTAATTTGCATATCCATGATTTAATCAAGTTAATTTAATTAATAATTTGCATATCCATAAAGATGTTCGGGGCCTGCTACCTCCTCAGTGAATAAGTACATTTGTTGAACCCAACAGATTCCTATGCTTTCTAGCCTTAGGGCTGACCAAATTAAGGAACATGTTTTGCAAACTGAATTGTGGGAAAGGTCTAGAACAGTTTTCCCAACCTACTTCCTATGGACTGTACCTTTTCCACCAACTGAAAATGAAATGTCCCCTTAAAATTTCTTTCTGCATATTTACTTTGTTAAATCACCGCAAAGGCAAAACTTAATTGTTGTTTTTCTAATCTGTTCTTTCCAGTCTGTTCTAGGCTGTGTAAGGGGATTTTTCCAACAATCCTAATTTAAAATCCTATAAAATCCTTTGAAAGTGGATAATCAGTGCATCCCCTTGAAGATGTACTAGTTACTTTTTTTGCTCACGGAACATCTGCACCCTGATCTAGCAGAGGACTCTTTCAGCCTATTTATGATTCATCCTCATAATCTTTGTTTAGGAAACTCATAAACCACTCAGCAAATAATAATTTTAAAATTAAGAAGCAGATCCATTTTAAATTTAATTTAGACAGAAGTAAAGTTGAAATAAAAATGGAAAGATGAAAAGATAAGCGTAATAGGACATAGGCTAGCATAAGCAAATTAATCCAGGAGAAAGAAGACAAGAGGAAAGGAAGGGAGAAGAAATATGAGCAGGAACAAATGTCAGCTAATAAAACAATTGAAAGGTAAGACAAAATGCAAGGAAAAGCACACGTGCACACGCACGCACACACACACACACACACAGAGAAATAACTATCTTAACAAGAACCAGATGAACATTTGAGATGTGTTTGCATACTGGATTAGGCTTTGGTTTGGTACAAGACAGTAACCTAGTTCACCTATAATGCTAAGATGTAAACCATAATTTACAACTCATACATGGTTTGTTTGGATTTGTCTTAAGGTAATAAGCAAATTCAACCAGTGTGGTATATAAATTATGGTCTACGGCCACAATCTTCATGGATCTCTTTGAAGTTGTCAACTTCCATGCTGGCTGGGGAATTCTGGAATCTGAAGTCCAGAAGTCTTAAAGTTGCCAAGATCGGACACCCTTGACCTAGAGCAGGTGTAGGCAACCTCGGCTCTTTTATGACTCATGGACGTCAACTCCCAGAATTCCTGAGTCAGCTGCTGACTCAGGAATTCTGGGAGTTGAAGTCCATGAGTCATAAAAGAGCCGAGGTTGCCTACCCCTGACCTAGAGTCTTTATTAGAATTAAAGTAGCCTGGTTCATTTCTTTAAAAAATCAAGAAACCCTATGGATCTGGATAAGCTGATTATTTCCTTCAATAGAGTTAAAAAGTTGTTTAATCCAACTTTTTAAAATTTTTATTTATTTATATATTTAGATTTATGTGCTGCCCATCTCATCTAGAGGTGACTTAGAATGGCTTCACCCTGTAGGTTTCCCGATCAGGATAAGTGAAATGCCTTTTTTTCATTCCTTGATCTTCAGTATCTGAAGATGAAGTTGGATAGAGATGAAGGCATGGCATTTATTTGATAATCATGAAATCAAAACATTCAAGATATGAATGGCTGATATGCTAGCCTGAAAGGATGGGATGGCCCGCTTTGCCAGGAAACTTAAATAAGCCTTGAAAATAAGCTGGATACATATGGATAGCTCCTTGTTATAATAATAATAATAATTTGGAAGTCATCTAGTCCAACCCCCTGCTAAGGCAGGAAACCCTATACCATTTCAGACAAATGGCTGTCCAGTCTCTTCTTAAAAACTTCCACTTCTGGAGGCAGGTTGTTCCACTGATTAATTGTTCTAACTGTCAGGAAATTTCTCCTTAGTTCTAGGTCGCTTCTCTCCTTGACTAGTTTCCATCCATTGCTTCTTGTCCTGCTCTCAGGTGCTCTGGAGAACAGCCTGGCACCTAGAACATCTGGTTTTCAGATCTGATCCCATGTTTCTTGAATTCTTCCTCATTCCAAGATCTATTGCCTCAGTGGACCTTTGACATCCAGACCTGAGATAGTTACAGCCAGTCACATTCATATTGATCAGGGCCAGGAAGTCTACTTAGGTTATGGCCAGGTTTGATTTTGCCACCCTCCTAAACAAACCTCAATCTAAGATTATCTGGAGTGTTTTTATAGGAAAAGACCCTCTCCATGTTAAGATCTGTTTTATAAGCCTTCTCCCAATTAGTTAGAACATATTGCAGAGCATGGGCAGTCAAGAAGTGTGAAATATAAATAAAATAGAATTGTTCTCTTGTTGCCTGTATAAGAGGGTGAGAGACAGGTATCTTGGTCTATATACCAAACAAATGACCCATTGGGATCCCCATATCAAAATAACTTACCTTATGTCTGGCCAGAACTTGAAAATAACATTTAACGTAGCACAGTACTTAAACAAAATGGTTTGGTTGAGATCTGCATATGTGGGACTGATTGGGGTAGATTGCAAGGGCGACTCTGAAATATAATTTTATCATAATTTATCTATATCTTCAATTATTGTACACTATTACAATTTCATTTTAGATTGTATTTTATTACCATTTCATTTTAAATTGTAATTTATTCTAATTCCATTTTAAATTGTATTTTATCAAATTCCATTTTAAACTGCTTTTATCAAATTTTAGTAACAATTTGTTGCTGGAACTTTGCACTTTATTTTGGCCCAAGGGCTAATCAATAAAGACTTTACTAGAATTGATCTCTCATCAGGGCTGCCAGTTGTATAGGAGGTCCCTCCAATTTCTCATACCTCGTTCTTAAGAAGTCTTATTCTGAAATTTCTTATGATTTATCATTATCCTTCCTGTGGTCCATGTTTGATTCTGCTGCGTCTCCCATTTGTATCTTTTTGGGGGAAAGATATCCTTTTTGGTGATAATCATCTCAATGGAGAGAACCTTTGACCTGGGAACACTGTTCTCCAGCAAAGAGATCCACAGAACCAGCCCAGTTCATTATTTCAGTTTGGATCTTATGTACATTCTGACAGTTTAGTCTATTTTTCATAGGAATTAGTCCAAAAGCATTACTGTACTATGCTGTTATGTTGCCCAAAAGTTAAAACTCCATCAGAATATGTGATAATGGTCTTACAATGAGTTTGCATTTTATACTATGGAGAGAAATATTGTTTCTCTTAAATGTGAAAACTGAAATTTATTCTTAGCTGGCTTTCATAGTTGTTAAATGCCTATAGGGCATTTTTCTCCTGTTATTTCAAAACTGGGAAAATTGGTCTTCATACTGCATAGAAGATTTGAATCAAAAAGATTTGATTCTGACTTGTTGGAGCAAGGAATGAAAACTAAGGGTCAGGTCCTACCCCTGTGGGCCAAATGATATTTATATTTATATATATATATATATATATATTTATATTTATACTTATACTTATATTTATATTTATATTTATATTTATATTTATATTTGTTGTTGTTGTTAGCTGCGAAGTCGTGTCCGACTACTGCTTCAATATATATAGGGGCCGGTGCTCATATCCGTTTCAAAGCCGAAGAGCCAGCGTTTGTCCGAGGACATCTCCGTGGTCATGTGGCCGGCATGACTAGATGCAAAAGGCGCACAGAACACCTTTTATATGTATATGTATATGTATATGTATATAAATATGTATGTATGTATGTATGTATATATGTATTAGATTTTTAAAAATCCTCCCTTTATAATTTTTATAAATAATTCAAAGTGGCGAACATACCAAATGCTCCTTCTTCCCTATTTGTCAGGCCTAATACCAAGAATGACATGCAGTGATTAATCCAAATAGAGTTCTTTATTGTTTCAGACCTATAGACAAAAACTTGCCAGACCGAGGACTCTACTATCTGGGAACTATTAGTGGGGATCTGTCTTTCTCTCACACATAATATCTGAGTTGCCTTTTACTCCTCTAGAATGCAGCTCCTTCCTCCTAGGAATTCACCTCCTGACTGCATTCCATCATATCTTTTCCCCACAACAACAACCCTGTGAGGTGGGTTGGGCTGAGATTGAGTAACTGACCCGAAGACACCCAGCCGCCTTTCATGCTAAGGTGGAACTAGACCTCACATTTCTTGCCACCTAATAACACGGTTGTTAAGAGAATCTGGCTTCCCCAATGACTTTGCTTGTCAGAAGGTCGCAAAAGGTGATCACATGACCCCGAGACACTGCGACCCTCCTAAATGTGAGTCAGTTGCCAAGCATCTGAAGTTTGATCAAATAACCTGCAACAGTCATAAGTGTGAAAAATGGTCATAAGGCACTTTTTTCAATGAAGTAATTTCAAGAAGTCACTAAATGAATGCTTATAAGTCGAGGACTACCTGTCCAACCTTGCTCTCTTGTCCTCCAGCCACTCCAAGCTCGGCTATATCTTTGCCCCCCCCCCAGGAGAGAGCCCCTCCTTCCTTCAACTCTGGACTACATTCCCCCCCAAATGTGTTTATCTATTATCCCACCTTTATTATTTGTCCCTAAGTTTGGGATTCCTGATTTATAATGTAGCTTTTCTCAAATCTAACCATTATGGCTTAGTCAAGCCTGACTTAGCAGGATATGTAAGCTACAACACAGGTTTTTTTAGTTTGTGTCTTCCAGTGCTTTGTAAGAAACACATGTGCTTTTTCTGTAGCACAATATTGTTATAAAAGACCTTTTATTTTATCAATCCAGGCTCTGAGGAAGCTAACTGAAGAACAGAAAGTATAGAAAACTTCACGTCACATGCATGGCCACAAATGTTGGATACTTGACAGGCTTCTTCTGTGGGGATGAAGCCAAATAAAATTAATTAATTAATTAAATAAATAAATATTTAAATAAATAAATAAATAGTGAGAGGGAAAAAGAAAATTGCAATGAGCAAAATGCAGTTGGAAAGATTCCCCGCCCCCCTCAAACCCCCAAATCTCCCTTTAACACTTGGCACATTTGCAAACAAAACATTTCTTTCCCAGTCAGCTCAGGGAAGCTGAGCAGGGGAGGAGAATATAAATTTTGTTTATGTTGTGTTTATTTGTTTAAAATAGCCACCCAGCGCATAGAAAGGTAACTCTGGGAGATGGATAACAACTTTTTTTAAAAAAATAAATAAATCAGAAATTCAGTTACAGTTAGAACAACAATGGGGCTACTTTGCTTTGGACCAAAATGCTTCTTGCTTCATCCAAAGACTTATCAGGATAAATTAGTTTTATGCAATCCAATTTTTTGCTGTTGTGGTGTAATCCTATGCTGAGCTTCCTCTCATTTCTGTCTATCTGACTAAAGAAACATGTTGCTGGCTGTGGGTAGTGATGGGTTGAATGTTTTTAGATTTTTATTTTATGCTTTCCCCTAACTCCTAAATCCAAACAACCCCTCTACACCAACAACATCTGGCATGGAAATCTCAAAGTTGTGTATGAGACTGCAGTGATTTACATATGATTGTATAATAGATATTTTGCAAAATACAAACCAGAAGAGTAAGGCCAGTTTTTCTCACCCTTGGCCATTTTAAGATGCATGGACTTTAACTCCTAGAATCCCCCAGTTAACTAGGTTGGCTGGGGATTTCTGGGAGTTGAAGTCCATGCATCTTGAAGTGGCCAAGGTTGAGAAACACTGGGTAAGACCATTTAGTCTTGAACCAGAGATGGGAGAGGGACAGCAATATGTAAACAAAGAGTAGCAATAACAATAGCGCTTAGAGTTATATATCACTTCATTTTGATTTACAGCCCTCTCTAAGCAGTTTACGGAGTCGGCATATTTGCCCCCAACAATCTGGATCCTCGTTTTACTGACTTCGGAATGCTGGGTCAACCTTGAGCTGGTCAGAATTGAACTCCTGGCCGCAGGAGAGTTTGCAATATTGCATTCTAACTACTGTTGCCACCACAGCTATGAACATGGCTCTAAAAATGGGGTTTCTAAACAGCTCAAGAGCCACTGAAGATTCCAGGCAAGGAAAGCCAAATAAGAATTACAACTGTTGCAATTTTAACACATCAGGGAAAAGGCTGGTTTGGGACAGGCTGAGCCTGGAATCCAATTGGAAGACCACAAAGCTACTGCAAGACAATCATATTTTGCTTTAACATCCTACTTTAGGAATCTACTTCCTCAGAGTATTCTTTGATTTCTTGCAGTTTTGATATAGTAGGGCCATTTTAACTGAGATGAAGTTCCAGCAGAAACCCCAAACATCTGGATTTTGGGATTGGGCACTTGGGGCCCGATCCCAGGTTCTTACAAGCCATTAGAGCCACCTGCTTTTCATCTGCTGTTGTTTTCCATTGACCGATCTCGCCCAGCCTTTGAACAAAATTGTTCCCAGCAGAGGCCTAAAGATTTTGCTCAGCTGCTTCTGCATCACAAAAGCCTATTGCTTTAACACTTTTCTGTCAGGAAGGAGAAATAGCCAAGGTTTAAACAATGCCGTGTGTGAACCAAGCTTTGAAGAAGAATAAGGGCAGGCCCAAGACATGGGGGCAAAGCCATGTCAGAGGGTAGACCATTGCACTGCAGCTAAACCCCAGCCAGAGAAGGTAGCTTTGATGAAGATTTTCTTGTAATTTACTTGATAACCCATGGTTGAACATATAAAGCTGAGCGTAAGTTCTAAGCAGATTTCACACATGCTAAGCTGGCTGCTTTATGGTGGATTGAGAGAGTGTGTCTGGTCTAAAGTCATCCAGCTAGCTTTCATGCCTAAGGCAGAACTAGAACTCGCCATCACTGGTGATTGGCACAAAGTTCCCCGGCCGGCTTCATGCCTAAGATGGGACTAGAACTTAGTCTTCTAGTGATTGGCCCAAAATCAACCTAAGGCGGGACTAGAACTCAGAGTCTCCTGGTTTCTAGGCCAGCACATTAAACACTACACCAAACTGCAAACATTGTAGTCATATTTGGTTGGATTTATATATATATAAGATGCTAAATCAGAATGCCTTGATACACTGAAGCGATTCAGTTTCTGCTTTATAAACTGTGGTTTATGGTTTTGTTGCATGAACCCAATCTTTTGGTTTAGTAACATATGGTTAACAATATGTGATGTAATGTAATCCAACAATCTTTGAAGGAATTGATAGCCACTGTTTTGAACCACTAGTTAGATTCATATAATAAATTGACACAATAGCTTAAATAGTTTAGCATATGAGAACCCAGTTTGGATAGTTAATTGATAGTTCTGTTGGATGGCCAAACCCAGAAAAACAATGGTCCACTTAACCATGGATTAATATGTTGCAACAACACAACTATTATGCAATGTTTTTTTTGCACTGATGGCTATTCAAATATGGACCAAGGCAGCACAAGTGCCTGGTACATGCTACAATGAAGTCACAGGTGTGATGACACTGATGACATCATGATACATATACTCCTCTTCCCCATGCAGAGTATTTAATCACCAAGGGTAATCTCCTACTAAACAGGCTAAGCCACCCTGAGTCTTCGGAGAAGGGCGGGATATAAATGGAATTAAAAAAAATAGTCAACATTTAGAGCAGGGGTGTCTAACCTTGGCAACTTTAAAACTAGTGGACAGCCATGCTCAAGTTTCTTTGCATTCTCCACCACCCTATTTGCACAACTCATGCCTGTGATTAGCTTCAACACAGTTTATTCAATTAACCCAACTCAGCTTTCAGAACACCCTCAATCCTACATTAATCTTTGGATGTTGGCTGAAGGGGGTGGGATGTTAGATGGTTCCGAGCATGGACACCCCCAAGCTTGACAAAGCAGAGAACAACGGCTGCCTGTCTCGCAGCCCCATCAGCTTTGAGAAAGGGTCAGAAGTCCACGGATTCCCCAGGCCGAGTCCTCCTCCAGATGTTGCTCACGAACCCACCCCTCCCACCACAAACGTCACCAACCCAGTCGTCCTCGCGTCTTGTCCACCCTCCACGTATTGGTCGTGTGAACGTGCCAGCGTGGTCGGTCGTCAAGCCAGGCTGCTGGGAATCATTTCAGGACTTGGGCTTGTGTGTGTGAAGGAGGGAGGAGCCGTTCGTGTCGCATCGATCTCCCGGGGTCACCTGTTCTCTCCTCGCCTTCCCTCTTTGCAATCGCCCCCGCCGCGCCCCCCCCCCCCAACCGTCTGGGCACCTCCAGGAAGCGGGCAGGGCTTCCTTGCAACGTTCCCGATCGGTGCCATTTCCGCCCCCCCTCCCGCGTCTCACTCCGCAGAAGCGACGGTCGGCTGCCCAAATCCTGCCATTCGCCACCCCCACCCCCACCCCCGCCAGCTCGCGCCCGGACGCCCCTCCCAGCTCGATTCTTGCGAGGCTCCAGCGGTGAGTGCCAAGCCCGCGGCCAGGGCTTCCGGGGGGGGGGAGGGGGAGGGGGAGGCGCAATGCTCCTTTTAGCGGGACCCCCGAGCACGAGCGGTTCCCAGTTTCTCCCTCCCTCCCTCCCTCCCTCCCTTCCTTCCTCCTTTCCTTCCTTCCTTCCTTCCTTCCTTCCTCCCTCCCTCCCTCCCTTCCTTCCTTCCTTCCTTGCTGCAACGTGCCTGCAGTTTGGTAGCACGGCCAGTGACGCTGCGCCTGACACCCCCCCAACCCCCAATCACATGTCCTAAAACGGCAGATAGGTCCAGCCTTCTCCCACCTCCCCGAGAGGGGAAAGCTTAAGGACAGCGTCATTCTCAGCCTGGAAAGGAAAGAAATATTTTCTGGAGCTTGCTTGGAAAATGGAGCGGGGAGGGGAGCCCACAGATGTTAGCAATGCTGAGTCAAGATTTTGGAAACCTCCCCCCCCCCTTGTTCCATCTTGGTATCTTTTATAGGATTGTCTGGGAATTGGCTCGTGGTTGGTTGGTTGGTTTGTTTGTTTCACCTGCTTTGGGTGTCTGTTTTTACGGGGACTTGATAAACGTTCCCCTTTCTGCCAGCTTGTCCAGGCTTATTATATTCCAGCTGTCTGGTCCCGATCTGCCCTCCTTTGACCTACAGCTGAACTACACAGGGTGGCAGAGCCCTGTAATCTCTGCTTGCCACGTTGTGGGCCTTCCAGTGTTTGTGCACAATGTACAAAAGTGTTACAGGCCTAAGGGTGGCTTTGCATAACTTGCGAAGCCTGTTTAGGTTAACTTGGGTGCGGTGAGGGAGTTAGCTTTACCCCTTTTGCAAGCAACTTGTTTGGTCAGTTTATGAGTCTTGTCAAAATTATTTTGCTAACAAGATTAAGCCTGTATTTTCAAGGTAACCATTATGGGAGGAAAAGGGGGAAAGGGGGATTAAATATAGGGGAAGTCATTGTGACTAGCACCGATAATGTTACCTAGTTTGGGTAATGAAGCACCTGCAAGAAAACAACCAAGCTCAGAGGGCAACAAAGGACCCCTGATTTCAACCCAGAGCTACAAATAATTTCCTTTATTGCAGGGGTGTCAAACTTGCAACGTCATGTGACGTGTTGTGACATGTCATGACTTTTTTGTCATTGCCAGCAATGGGGTGGCTGCCGTTTTGCTATGATGCATCTGGCCCGCTGGCCAGCAGTGTGACACCCCTGCTTTATTGGGTGCCCCATCACTGAAGGTTTTCAAAAGGAGACTGGACAGCCATTTGTCCAGAATAGTATAGGGCAGACATGTCAAACACAAGGCCCGGGGGCCGGATCCGGCCCGCAAAGTGGTTTCATGCGGCCCGCGAAGCCATCCTGGAAACAGTGAGGGAACGGCCCCCACTGCCTTGGCCCCGGCCCAGAGACCCTCCTTCTGCCAGAGACCCTCAGATCTGTCCCACTCCTGCCCAGGCCCCCATAGACACCCTTGATGCGAACGATGTAGAGCTGGCCACACCCACCCAGTAGGCCATACGCACTCTAGCCACGCCCACCCAGTAGGCCACACCCACCCTGGCCACGCCCACCCGGCCCCCTGAGGGCAACCGCAATGCTGATGCGGCCCTCAATGAAATTGAGTTTGACACCCCTGAGTTAAGGTATCCTGCCTGAGCAGGGGATTGGACTAGAAGACCTCAGTGTTTTCTTCCAACTTTATTATTCTATGCTCTGTGTTCATTTTGATTTCTGTGTTATATTCATTTAATTTTAGTAAAACTTAGATCAGCTAAAGTACTCATCCAAGGCCCACTTAGAGTGACACGATAGTCTCAGCCCAACATGCATTCAGAGGCCAGAAAAAGGCTATACAACATAGTCATCCATGCTTAGAAACAGGGAAATATGGCCAGTTTGTGAATTACTTGGGGGGGATAACATGAAGTTATCTTTTCTTTCCCCACCCCCACCCCCGCCAGCAAAAGAAGCACTGGTGGCTCTAGGAACCAATAGGGTTGGCTTCACACAACTCACTGGATCAATTTGTGGTTAATTTGTAGGTCAGTACTGTATGCTATGTGAATTCAGCTTGGCTGGTCAATTGCTAGTTTAGTGTTGCATGAACCTGCATAATTGAGTTAATGGAATAAATCAGGATTTAGAGAAGCAGAAGCTCCTTATAGGAGCAAAGTCCTGAAGAAGGTCAGTCAGCTCACATGGTTACTGATCACAGTTTTTTAAAAAAAAATTGATGATCCAGGCTTTAAGACAGGCCTAAATGCTGAGATTGGCCTGGGATCCAAAGCATGAGTCCTTCGGGAATAGGGCGGTATAGAAATTTAACTAAATAAATAAATGAATTTCAGAAAGACCACCTAGGAGTGTTGGGATTTTTCTGCATATTGTCTTTACGTCTACATTTCTTTCTCTGCTGGTTTCTTTTTCCCCAGTTGGGTGGGGACACCGATGTTTGCCATGTGCCAGCCGGAATTCCCCCTCCATCCACAGCTCAATGAAGCCCAGGAAAATTCACAGCAGGATGCGGTCTACTGTAACAAAAAGGACTCCCATCCAGACAAGAACCTCAACTTTGTGGATGAGAAGTCCTATGATAGCAATGAAAACTGGAGCCGACCCATATCAAAGATGCTGATGCCAGAGGAATGGGAACAACTGAATGACAATGGGATAAAGAATCTGACTGATCTAATATACCAACAGAAAGCAAAGAATTGCTCTAGAGACATTTCTCAGAACCTAAAGTCTGATGACAACTTCCTGGGCTTAGAGGAGGAAAAGGAAGGAGAAGAGGAGGGCATCCGTAGACCACCTGAAGGTGCTGAGGTCAGAAGTCCAGAACAAGAGACCAGCCACCAGGTGAAGGTCAAGGAAAGAGGGAATCTGGCCAGCTCCCCTCTAGAAGATGATTATTCCAGCAGTCCTCTAAGTGTTGATAGCCCTGAGACTGGTGGCACCAATGCTTGGAAGATACCTTCTGTCACTGATGAAGACTGGACATGTAATGCTGAGCAGCAAGCCCCCTATGGTGATTTTGACAGCTCTTCCTCTAGTTCTGAGATCTTCTCCCCAGTACTGGCAGATGCTTTCAGGACCATACAGGAGAAGAAGAAGTTGGAGAAACAGAAACATCATGTCCACTTAGTGATGTATCGCCGCCTGGCCTTGCTCCGCTGGATTCGCAGCCTCCAGCAGGAGGTTGCTGACCAGCAAAATCGACTGCAGGAGAGCTTTGACACTATCCTGGACAACCGCAAAGAACTTATTCGACATGTTGAGCAAGACATGGTGCACACTAAAACCCCAACTTAGGGAGAATTGTAAAAAACAGGCCCCCTTCCATCTCTTCATTTCATAGCTTGGCCTTCCAAATAAGGGTCATCAGGATCATGGTGTGTTTGCAGTTTGCCCCAGTGGACTTTTCTCATGTTTTCTGTTCCTCCCAGAACACATCAGAAGGTTATCAGTTAATCATAGACACTCCAAGGAATATTATTTTATGTGGACATATACTTTTTAAAAAGATATTTTCCAGGGTGCATCGCTTCTGAGTGTGAATATACTGTAAATACTACTTACAGTGAAATGAAATAAGAGATGCAGATGGTACTATGATGAGTAGAGCCTATAATCATGGAGAAAAACCAAACAATTGTGGGCATATAGACTTATAAAATACTTGCTAAGCATCTGAGATGGAAAGAAGCTTGAAGTGGGAACTTTGTGAGTCAGTTATCAAGTCTTGTTCTACTAAGTGGATAGAATGTCAGATGCTTCAAACCATGATACAACTTGCATGGCATGACATCCTTATAATACAGAAGAGGTAGTTCTGTGCCACTATTTCATAACCACCCCAAACTGTCAAATTTCTGTTCCTCCTGGCCATTTCCATACTTTGTCTTATTTATCACCCAGGCTAGCTCCATCCTTGTTGCCAGAAACAATGGGTTTTGAGTTGGTTTGCTATCCAAGCTTTCTATCCTAGCTCACTTCCTGCTTCCTGGAGATTACAACTTTTTCAGCCATTAAAGTTTAAACCTATCAGTATGCAAAACAAGAATCTTGAAACCAAAGATCTGGAAGGCTTTAGAATGGGCAGGATTCTTCTCCCCAGCCTTGTATTTGGGTAATCTACATCTGATTCCCTCATCAACTTATCAAAATGGGATGATGCTGAATTGAAGCTGATTTTGTGAACCAATCAACATGTGTCCAGAATGTAACCAACCCACAATCCTAATTGTATCTCCTGTTCCTCAGCTGATCCTTGATGTATGTTGAACCACTTTACAAGGTTTGGAAGTCAGCATATAGTTCTGTGCCTGGGTTGATTGAAGAAAGAGGGACTTGTGTCCTACATTTGGGGCAGTGACCTCTTTAAATTAAAAGCAAAAGCATGTTTCACTTTACTTCCAAATAAACCAAACCTTTCCAAGAGTGTATCCACCTTGGAGACCAAATAAGATTTTAAATATAACTGCATGTATGTTTCTTTAAATTTAAAAGAAAAAAGCAGTATTGAATACTGTAACTTTCAAACTAACACAGTTGTATGTTAACTTCCAAAAATTCTTTACCCCTGGCTAAAATGGAAGTCTAGTAGCCTCTTGAAGCTCATAAATTTTTGCATAAGTGAAGAAATAATGCAGGTACTACTCAACTTACAACTGTAATGGAGCCTTATGGTTGTAAGGTCTCCTATGTGATTGACCTAATTTTATAACCTTTTTGGTGGTCATTAAGTAAATGCTGTGCTTGTTAAGTGAACCCATTATTCATTATGGGCCATTTTTGCCCCAAACCAAAGTAAATGCCACTTTTTTTTGCAAAAACACAGTAAATTGCAGTAACTGCAGGATGCTGCAAATAGGTAAATATGAGCAGCTGCCAAGTTCCTGACATGCAGTCATGTGACTGCATGGGGGGGGCAGCTGTTGGAACTTTAGAACCAATTAGTAACTTTGGGGGTGTTCATTATAACTTTGGTCGCTAAGCAACTGGTTGTAAGTTGAGGACCATAGGGAATTGCCTTCTTACAAGATGCTTTTCCAGCTTCCCAGTTTGGGATTCCACCCAGGAAATCCCAAATTGCAACCCTTCCATCCAATCTTTAGCTTTTTTTTTCTTCAAGATTAACAAGGAAAAAGCTTCATTCTCCCCTAAGTGGCCTTTTTCCCCTTCTCAAAATCTTCTCTCCTTAATCTGTTCATTCTCTTGGAAAAAAGAGACATATATCTCATCCTTGTGCCTCTCAATCGTACTTCCCAATATTAACATCCCACTGCCTTTTTTTAACAAGTGTGCTATATTTCCTTGAATTTTATTTTCATAAGAATAATTCCTGTCTTCCACACCCAGAAAGGCTACAGAAATTTAACTAAATGTCTGTCAGATTTATGTGAGTGCAAATAGCTGCTTGCAGAATATTGTTTCCTGCTTGCAAAGCATGGCATTTATATATATATATATATATTTGTCTTTGTAAAACACGGTTGACGTTTCACATTTGATGAACAGAATGATGCTTTCTTCAAGCAACTTGGCTCAGCTCTTACAATACATTGAAGAGATATCTAGTCCTATGGGTAGCTTTGCAGTAACACACTCAGCTACAAACTTCTGTTTTCTAGTCTATGGTGTTTGGTGAACACAGACTGAGTGACTTGCTATCAAAACCAGGTCCTCTCTTAAGATGAGTTAGAAAGTTTCTGGGAGTGTTTGACATTTTCCAAAATTTCTAAATTAGGGAGTATAATATGAAAATATTTGGCCAGTTGGCCAAACCCAATTTGATTATGTGCTATTTCTTTGGTGTCATAGAATGTGAAATTTATGTCAAAGTTAGTATAAAACAACATCCCCCAGTTCTTCAATGTCATCTGCTGACCTCAGTTGGTTCCAGTTACCTTCAAGGCTAAATATATTTCACCCAGCATCTTTTGGGTGGAAGTAAAATTCATTATTTAAAATATTTTACATCATGTTTATTTTAATTTTCCTCTCCTGCAGATGATTCCATCAGTAATAGAATCGTAGAATCAAATATACGGATGTACATTTCCAGTGATGGATTTCATGTTGCAGAGGTCCTTCTCAAACTGAAAAGAAAAAAAAGCTTTAACATTTATGGTTCATCAGTGTAGAGAGACTTGTCTGTTGCTTTTCTATATTTTTTAACAGAAGAAATGTATTACAAAGTATAATATAGGATAATAATGTTAACTGACTTTACTGATTGTAGTATTGGGGTGATTACTGCTATCACGAGTCCAAATCAGGAGTGATATGCATGCTCTTTGAAAGAATATAAAAATATTTGTATTTGGAGACAAATATTGCATCTTGATTAATAAGCTAGTACGTAAGGTGTTTTGTGGGTAAAAGAAATAAGATTATACAGTGGGAATGCAGAGGACAATGTGTTGGATGTGAAATTTCCATGGATTTTGTTTGTATTGTGTCTAAGCAGATACTATTCAGGTACTCCTCGACTTATGACTGTAATTGAGCTCTTGTTCTCAGTCATAAAGTGGGTCACCATGTGAGCATGCCCAATCTTACAACCTTTTGGTGCTGTTCATTAAGCAAGCACTGTGATTGAACAGCAAACACCATGGTTGTTAAGTGAACACTGCAGTCATTAAGCAAACCCATTGTTCATTATGAGATGTTTTTTGCCAGGAATTAGAAATAAACACTGGTTTTCAGCAAAAATGTCATGTAACTGGGGATGCTGCAAATGACCATAAATGCAGGCTGGTTGCCAAGTGCCCAAAATGTAGCCATGTGACTGTGGGAGATGTGAGAACGGGACATCGGAACTTTGAATCCGGCTCATAAGTCCATTTTTCAGGGTCCATCATAACTTTGAATGGTCGCTAAATGACTGATTATAAATCAAAGACTACCTGTACTGTAAGGTTTCCTTATTAGGAAAGAAGCTGTTGGGCATACTGATTGCATTTTGTTTTACTGTTTTTTACGTTTGAAGATTGAGATTGCTATAATTTAGACAGGGTTCACCCAAACCTCTTCTGTTTGGCTGGCTGGGGAATTCTGGGAGTTCATGCTCATAAGTCTTACAGTTGCCGGGTTTGGAGACCTCTGCTGTAAAAGGCCAGATCCTGTCTCTCTTCTACCACTCTGAATGGCAGGTCTGCAGGCCAAGGAGCATGGTAATTACAGTATTAGAAGATGCTGACCTGCCATCAAGGAGGCTGCTGGTAGACTACTCCTGCCCAGGATGGCTTGGCCCCAACCTTTCCCCCAAGAGTTTGGCTGAGACTCAGATCTGGCAATCTGCCACCTGTCTGCCTCTCAATTCTTAGTTTGTAGGCCGTGCAAAGCTGGTGGTAGGCCAGATTTGACTTGTAGACCATAGTTTGCTGACCCTGCTATAGTAGATGGCACTGGTAAAAGTGAAGGAAAATTTGCATTAATGTCAATATGATTGCTCTAAATTGTTTTCACAGTCATTCTTACTGGGGAATCCTGGGACAGAGTCAGCCTCTCTATCAGATTTCTACCGTAGCGCTTTTCCCAGCTACAATTCCTGGGATTTATTCCTGGAAGCTAGGACCTTTAAATGGTAAAAGTGTTATTAGATTTATGGATGTTGATTGTTTTTTATGTGCAATTATATCTGTGGCTTATTGTTTTTTAATTTAAAATAAAAAGTCTCACTCAGAATTTTGGGGAGTGATGCTGAAGCAGGAAAAGACAATACTTTTCCCTGGAGAGTGAATCTTTCCCACATGCCATTACAGGAGCGCGTTAAGAGTTGCAAAATTCCGTTATTTTAATTGTACAATGAAATTAGTGTTGGCCTATATAGCATGGCCTACATACTGTAGCATTGGTTTCTTAGTCTGATCTAACTTGAAGAGCTGGCATACACTCAGCAATCAGCAGGAGCATAGCTAGGCTCACCAGGATCTGCTGTCTTAAGACCTTAGCTGTTGATAGGCCTGTGGTAGAGCAGCATTTCTCAAAGCTAGCCGCGTTAAGACGTGTGGACTGAGTGGGGAATTCTGGGAGTTGAAGTCCACATGTCTTAAAATTGCCAGTTTGAGAAATACTGGTAGAGCAACAGGTGTCTGGGCATCCCGTGACTTCCTGCAGGGAGCTGTCCAAGGTCCTAAGACTTCTGCCAAAGCTCAGAGCTCATTTGTGTCATTCTCTCTGACCTCAACCAGCCAGGATGCTTTGACCTGGAGCATTCCTGAGGCTGTTTGGGCAGGATTGTGGAGAGTCTAAAATTTACCTTGAGAATGGAAGCCTATTGGGTAGCTTTGGCTCATTATTATCTCTGCAATCTTCATGGGGGAGGGGGGGAATCAGAGGAAAGAGTGCTACCTATTACCCCATGAGCTCTTGTTGGAAAGGTGGGATATCAATTTGATGATGATGATGATGAGGAGGAGGAGGAGGAGGAGGAGGAGGAGGAGGAGGAGGAGGAGGACCAAAGGACAGAAAATGCCAGGCAATGGTGTTATCAGGTTGAACCTAGCTGGGCTTTAGTAAGCCGAACATAAGGGACTATTAGGGAAAAAGTCAGAATCGTGAATTTATAAATGAATTTTCAACCCTTGTTTATTAGTCATTTCACTGAGGCAGAATCATTTGAAATATTTTTTATTGTTTTTTCCAGATTTCTGGCCACCTGCTCTTAGGTCTCCTTTATGAGTTTAGCTACCAACAAATTCCATTTCTTGTTGTTTATCTCCATGATTTCTCTCAGCTACCCATCGTCTCCAATCTAGGAGACATTTTCTGACAGTGAGAGCAATTAATCAATGGAATAGTGTGCCTCCTGGGGTTGTGGGTGCTCTGTCACTGGAGGTTTTCAAAAATAGACTGGACAACCATTTGATTAAGATGATGTAAGACTTCTGCCTTGAGCAGGGGTTGGACTAGAAAACCTCTGAGGTCCCTTCCAGCCCCAGTCTATGGTTCTATATCTTCTATACGCCTGGGCAACCCTCCCCCAAATTCTACAATGGGACACTTGTGCAATAAAGACTTGATGTGAAAACACCACTAATGTATAAAATGCTGATTTTAGACTCTAAGCCAAAAAAAACTCGGCAACATTTAAGTTACGTGGAATTCAACTCCCAGAATTCCCCAGCCAGCATTCACACATCTTAAAGTTACCATGTTTAAAAAACACTGCTCTAAACCTTAAATTCACTAAACCCTTCTGTCTCAAAAGCAGCCTGCTGTTGAATGCATTGCCTTATCTATCAATGACTATAAGTAATAGAGGATATTTTATAATTTAATAGAAATCAGTGTTAAAAAAAAGACAATTCTTCTAGTATGCTTAATTTAAAAGAAACAAAGACAATATTACCAGAGGATGGAACTATTTTTTGAATCCACATAAAGTTTGAAAATAATATAAGGAAATAAATATTTTTCACTCGTGCTACTGTTTTTATTGTTTTCTGGCATTTACAGCTTTTAATACTTTAAATAACCATGATCCAACCAGAGATAGGGCTGATTGAAAATATAATATGCAGTGCGGTTACTGCCAAAGCTTTTAACATTTGGAAAGGATTTTAGGATAGTTCAGAAACAACCCATCTAAAATGGCAGCAAAAGAAAAAAAAAGAAAGGAAAAAGAAAAGGGCTTTATTCTCTGCTTTAAATAATGTTATAATGTATTTCCTGTGAATGCTATTGCACAATATTTAATTCTAAAACATTGCCAGATCACTGTTTTTGTTTCTAAAGGCAATGTTGATAAAAACGGTTGATATAATGATACCTACCAGGAAGAAAACGTATGCTAATTGGAAATAGATTAACTTCTCCAAAATAACACAGTGCTAAAAATCTACCTGGCATTTTCTCAGATGTTTTCTTTCCCTGCCAAAAAAAGGTTATTTATTTTTATCTTCTGCTTGGAGCACCTGAACATTCCTTTAGAATGTCCCTTAGTGATGCTTTTGAGTTTCATTTATTGTTGAAGGTGGAAAAGGAAATGCGATCAGAAAGACACTTCCATTCTGCCATTGGGATAGAATTTGTGGCCAAAGCATTTGGCAAATCCACTCTCAGAAATCTGTGAGGCTCTCACCACCAATACAGAGTCATTGACTTACAACCATTCATTTAGTGACTGTTCGAAGTTACAAAGGCACTGAAAAAGTGACTTATGACTGTTTTTCATACTTACAACCGTTGCAGCATCCCCGTGGTCACATGTTCAAAATTCTGATGCTTGGCAACTAACATAAATTTATGATGGTTGCAGAGTCCTAGGTTCATATGATCAGCTTTTGCAACCTTCTAACTAGCAAAGATTTGTGCTTAGATTGTAAGCCGCCCTGAGTCTTCGGAGAAGGGCGGGATATAAATGGGATTAAAATAAATAAAATAAAATAAATAAAGTCAATGGGGAAGCCAGATTCACTTAACAACTGTGTTACTAACTTAACAAACTGTAATGGCTCTCTTAACAACGGTGGCAAGAAAGGTTGTACAATGAGGCAAAAACCACTTAACAAATGTCTTGCTTAGCAATGAAAATTTTGGGCTCAATTGTGGTCGTAAGCCGAGGATTACCTGTATATGTGTACCCAATTCTAGTCCTTAAGAGCTAGAGCCTTGGTGGAGCAGTGGGCTAATGCCTCCTTAAGTAACACCAGCTGCCTGCAATTAGTGCAGGTTCGCATCCCACCAGGCTCAAGGTTGACTCAGCCTTCCATCCTTCCCAGGTAGGTAAAATGAGGACCCAGATTGTGGGGGGCAATTAAGCTGACTTTGTAATAATGCCGCTTGAGGTGTGTGTGAAAGCCCTAATAAGCAGGCATATACATAGAATGAAGGCTAGTGCTAAGCTTGTAAGCCGCCCTGAGTCTTCGGAGAAGGGCGGTGTTAGGCATATGGTGTTAGCCTACAATGTTGGGTTGAAAATATATTAACCATAATGCTATGGCTTTAAGTTGTTAATTGGCCAATGGGTGTGTAAGTGTTCTCATGGCCATAAGAGGAAGCTAGGAACGTAGCTTCTCTCTCTCTCTCTGAATTCACTGATCTCTACTATTACTGTTTTTGCTCTGCTGTTGGTTTACTACTGTTGTAAACCTGAACTGTGTATTGACCTCTGGACCGGTAAGAAGACTTTGTAGTTTGGATTACTCCTTGGACTGTTGCTATTGTTTATGACCTGGACTGTTTATTTTTGACTGTGCATTTTTGTTCTTACACCACCTCAAAAGTAAAATACTTTTTGCTTTTTATAACTCAGTGTATTCTTGTGTGACTTTACTGCTCTCAGTACCCTTCCTTGTCTGTGCAACTCTTTGGTAGCACAAGGAGACCTCTGCACAGTAAATTCCTTAACACTGGTTATGGGCCCAGGCCTGTACTGAGAGTAAGTACACACAATATTCCTAGCTGAGTTTGTGTTAGCTATTTGGTGTAAAATGGCACAAGAACAGTTGTCAGGCATTTCCTGGATAACCCGGTTGGATGGGACAAACTATGTTTCCTGGTCCACAAAATGCTGCTTGCTTTTGCGCAAGGAAGGACTATGGACTGTTGTAAATAACCCACCAGATACTACTGCTTGGGATCCAGATGACGAAGAGGATGTAAAGAAGTTAGACAACTTTAAACGTAGCAATGAGAAAGCTCTTTGCATTATTGGACTAACACTGAATGACCAGCAGCTTGTCCATATTCGTGGTGAGGAGTCTGCTGCTAGGTGTTGGGATGTTTTGCGAAGGCTTTATGTTCGTGACAGTGTGGGTGCACATATACACCTTACACGTAAGCTGTTTAGGGCTCGTTTGCAGAAGAATGGAGATATGCTGACCCATTTAAATTACATGAAGGCAGTTTTTCAAGAGCTTCATGAAAAGGAGCTGATTTTTTCAGAGTTGCATCAGGTCTACATTATTCTGTCATCTTTGGATGAGAGTTATGATGGGTATGTTTCTTCTTTGGAAGTCCTGACCAGAGAGGAACTGACATTGACTAACATTACTGGGAGACTGCTGGAAGAGTCCAGAAGGAGGCGTGACAGAGACCAGCTGAGAGAGACACAGCCACGAGAGGAGCAGCCATTTACCACTGCTTACAATGTCAAGAAATGTTATTCTTGTGGGGCTACAGGGCATATAGCCAAATTCTGTAGAAAGGGTAGAAAACAGAATGTAAATAGCAGTGGGAAGGCTAAGAAGAGCATTGGTTTGACTGTTTCTGATGAATCAACATCCAGAAATAATGAATTGTGGGTTGTTGATAGTGGGGCTTCACAATGCATAACTAAAGTGAAAAAGAGGTTTATTAATATGAAAAACAGCAACCAATATGTTTCACTAGCCAACGGTTGGAAGATGAAGGCCTCTGGTGAAGGTAATTCCTATTGTCCATGCATTGATGAACAGTTACCTATGTTATATATACCTAAACTAAGATTCAACCTGTTATCTGTAAGGGAATTGGTTAAAGTTGGGTTTGTGGTAACATTCAGAGGGGAGCAATGCACTATTGAGAGGAATGGAACCTGTGTAATTGCTAATTTGAAAAATGGTTTATTCGTTCTCACAAGTAACCAGGTTAGTACAGTTAAAGCTAACTCAATATGTGAGAACAAGAAGCCACATGATGAGTGTATACATTTATTGCATAGGCGGTTAGGGCATGTAAACTTTAACTCACTACGTAAAACAGTGGAATTAGTAGAAGGAGTTAAACTGAAGCCATGTAGTAAGTATTTGAATTGCAATGCCTGTAATCAGGAAAAGAGTAAGGCAAGTCCAGCAAACAGGGTAAACAGCTTCAAAACAACTGTTCCTTTGGAAGTTGTGTTTGCTGACTTAATTGGACCCATGAAACCAAGTTTAGGAGGGTCATGTTATATTTTAAGTATCCTTGACCACTACTCTCGTTATGGATTTTGTTATCTGCTTAAGTCAAAAGCAGACACTTTCCAACAATTTGCAAACTGGTTGAAGTTCGTGGAGAGAAAAACAAAGAGAAAGGTTCAGTGCATAATTACTGATAATGGTACTGAATTTACAAACAAGCGTTTTGTTGATATGTTAGAATCTGCTGGCATTGAGCATAAACGTTCAGCGCCTTATAGGCCTCAACATAATGCTTTTGTTGAGAGACGTGGGCAAACATTACAAGCCATGATTAGAACCATGTTAAGAGATTCTGGCTTAACAGATAGACTGTGGGGGGAGGCAGCAAAATGTGCAAACCATGTTCTGAATATAGTTGTTAATACTTCTACTGGTAAAATACCATATACTATATGGCATGGTAGAAGACCAAACCTTGATTACCTGCACACGTTTGGCACCCCAGCTTGGGTCCACATTCCTGCACAACTCAGGAGTAAAGGCCAACATAGGGCTAGGCAATTATACTTCGTAGGTTACGAAGCTAACCACAGATCCTATCGTTTCTGGGAACGAGGCACAACTAATGTATATAACAGTGCTAGTGCAAAATTTCTTGAGCACGTTGGTTGGGATAGGTTAGAGCAAGAAACTGTTAATACTGATCCTCTAGTGTTTGAGGACTCCTCTGATAACGTAACTAGTAATGATAATACATCTCCTGTAAATATAAAAGATGAAGAGGAGATAGGGGAGATAAAAGATGAATCAGAGGAAGGAAAGGAGTCAGAAATTCAAAGCCCTGTAATTCCTTGGCGTTCAACGCGCATCAGACATCCACCTGATCGCTATGAAGCTAGTATAGTATGTCAAGTTAGTGTAGAGCCATCTAACTATGATGAGATCAGGATGTATCCTGAAAAGGAACAGGCATCATGGAAAGCTGCAATGAACAGGGAGTTGAAGTCTTTGCAGAATCTTAAGGTTTATGTAAAAGCTAAACTGCCACCTGGTGAGCAAGCTATAGGTTGTAAATGGATATATAAGTTAAAGAAGGGTGTAGACGGGACTGTAACCCATAAGGCACGTTTGGTTGCACAAGGTTTTGCCCAAACTACTGAGGATTATGACGAAGTGTTTGCACCCAGTCTAAGGGCAACTACTTTAAGAGCAGCTTTAGTATGGGCGGCTAAAAACCAATATATGGTTACCCATGTAGATGTTGAAACTGCATATTTACATGCTCCATTGCAACATACTATTTATTTAAGAATACCACCAGGATTGACCAGTGATAGAGACCATGATTGTTGGGAGTTAAAGAAAAGCCTCTATGGATTGAAACAATCAGGCTATGAGTGGAACAAATGTATAGTTAATGAGTTAAGTGCATTAGGTTTTGTAGCCAGTAATGCTGATCCTTGTTTGTTTAGAAGAGAACACAATGGAGCATTATCTTTTCTTTTATTATTCACAGATGATATTGCAATAATAACAAAAACTGAGTTAGAAGCACAAACTATCATTTCAAGATTGCAAAATAAATTCACAATTAGAAATCTTGGAAAAATTAGCCACTATTTGGGGTTAGATATTGTGAAAACGAATAGGGGTTTTAAGATTTCACAAGCCAGTAAAATATCTCAGTTATTAAAGAGATACAATATGGAAATGTGTAAACCAGCGAAAACTCCGATGGCTATGGATTTTAAAGACACTAATGTTGAGAGTCCTGTATTTGATAAGACTATGTACCAATCTTTGATAGGAAGTCTTATGTATCTGAGTAATTGGTCTAGACCTGATATTTCTTACTGTGTAAATCAATTAGCCAGGTACAACAATAATCCAACTGTTAGACACTGGCAATCAGCTAAGCGAGTATTAAGGTATTTGAAGCAAACTATTCACTACTCGTTATATCTAGAGCCAAATCGTGAGTTAATCCTTACTGCATATGCAGATGCGAGTTTTGCCTCTGATACAAACACTCGTAAATCTACCTCAGGGTTGGCTATAATGTTGGGTGATTCTTTAATTGGATGGAAGTCTATTAGACAAAAACACATAAGCTTATCTACAATGGAGGCTGAATTTTCATGTCTATCAGTGTTATGTACAGAACTGCTAGTGTACAAACAATTATTGTTAGACATGGGCTTAAATGTAAATGATCCATTCATTGTGTATGAGGACAATCAAGCTGCAATAAAGATGGCTAATAATGCTGCAGTAAGAACAAGATCTAAACATACTGATCTTCGTTATTTAAATGTCAGACAATGTGTCAAAGATAAATTAATACAGCTAGAGTATTGTTCAACTGATGTAAATATTGCAGACCATTTTACGAAGGTACAAAGTGCTGTGAAACACAATGTTAATTGTGAAAGAATGTGCATAAGATTGTAAGAGTTATATATTATTCTACCCAAAGGGGAGAATGTTAGGCATATGGTGTTAGCCTACAATGTTGGGTTGAAAATATATTAACCATAATGCTATGGCTTTAAGTTGTTAATTGGCCAATGGGTGTGTAAGTGTTCTCATGGCCATAAGAGGAAGCTAGGAACGTAGCTTCTCTCTCTCTCTCTGAATTCACTGATCTCTACTATTACTGTTTTTGCTCTGCTGTTGGTTTACTACTGTTGTAAACCTGAACTGTGTATTGACCTCTGGACCGGTAAGAAGACTTTGTAGTTTGGATTACTCCTTGGACTGTTGCTATTGTTTATGACCTGGACTGTTTATTTTTGACTGTGCATTTTTGTTCTTACACCACCTCAAAAGTAAAATACTTTTTGCTTTTTATAACTCAGTGTATTCTTGTGTGACTTTACTGCTCTCAGTACCCTTCCTTGTCTGTGCAACTCTTTGGTAGCACAAGGAGACCTCTGCACAGTAAATTCCTTAACATATAAATGGAATTAAAATAAATAAAATAAATAAAATAAATAAATGTATTGTATTACTCAGTTCAATTCCAGCCAATCTTTCCCAGTTATTTCTCCATCTTCTTTATCTGATCTCGCTCCACTCCTGATTTAGAATCTCTGTCAGTCTGACAAGAACTTCAGATGTTAGAAAGAGAAAGCTCTTATTAGATCTTCACTACCTATGATGTATGCCTGCTTCCCCCCCCCCAATACAAACCTGGACATCCTTAAAATATTGATGGTGCTGATTATTGGGGGTCCACCTCTCTGTTACTCTATAAACCTTCAAAGCTGCCCATCCTTTCCATCTTGAAAAAAGCCAGTGGGCAAAATCTACTTTCCTGGTGCCTCTCCTTGACTTGAGTGGGACTGATGGAAGCCAGAGGGTTGGAGAGCACAAGAGGGAGGATTGGAAAATAAAGATAGGACACACAGGCCCAGCCTTTGTCACTTGATCTCTAAATAACTGTCTTGACATGACATCTTTGTTATCTGAACCATGGTTCATTCAACCCAGTTTTCTGGGTTTTCGCGACGCACTGAACCAATAACTAGCCACATGAACTGAGTTTGTACCTACCATTAGCTAAAGGGTAACAGCTGAGCATTCCTTTAGAATGTCCCTTAGTGCTGCTCTTTATTTTAATGTATTGGTGGACATGGAAAAGGAAGTGCTATGACTGATGCTGTTTGTTTGGATTCTCCGTCCTATTATCCTATTATTGTGATGGACTCTTCAATTAGATTGGAGGGAATTAATAAGATGGGGCTTAGCTTAGAGTCCTTGCACTGTGGAAAGTGGCACAGGGCTGACCTCCCCCAGAATCTTTGGAGTCTTATCTGACTGTTCCCAATGGAATGCAGTTAATCTGGTGAGATTCTTGTAATATAGGTGACCAACAATAAAGCTTCTGCTTAAGACTATTCACAAGGGGCTCTGGTTGTTTGCACCTGACAATTATGAATATTTTTTTAAAAAAAAACAAGTATTCCCCTTGTGAGTGAATCAATCTGAGTGGGGAAAGCTATTAGAAGACTAAAAGGTGGATGGTGGACAGCTTCTGAAGAGAGTTGCAGCAGTAGATTAAATTCTTCAGATTCTCTGACTGTCAGTTCCCTGGGGCTGTTTGTTGGTTAACAGGTATAGAAGAGCTAGAGGACAAAAGAGCTATAAATACCTGTGACTTGAAACTGAGTCTGCCAGAGGTGTTGGCATGATTAAATTGGCTATTGAACCCTCTTTGGGACTTTCTCTTCCTCCCCCCTCCCCCTTCAGCCAGGGAGATTCAAGGTTGTTCAAGCCAGCAACACAATCTATATTTGGGCAATTAGGAAATAAACCTGGTGGGTAGAATGTCAGTTTTTTTAAAAAAAAAAAACCCGAGTGAGTCGGTTCCCACAGTTCTCATTTCTTTTTGGAAAACAGGAGGATTTAGTTCTGAAATTGTGTGCATGAGAGAGAGAGAAGATGGGTGGATGGGTGGGTGGTTATAATATAGTGTTTTCATTACAGATATGTATCTTGTTGAAAAAGTATCTTTTCTTCCAATTTGGCATCCTCTCAGCAAAAACACTCAAGAAAAGAGGAACGTCAAAGTAGACATTTTATGAGGAGCACTAAATTTCACGAGGAGCACAGGAAGCCTAAATTAATTTACCTCCGAGGTTACATGTATGTGAAGTGAATGTTGACCGCAATGTTGTGGGTATTTGTGGGGTTGGGGGTGTCATTTTTCCTTCCTGGTTTTCTACTGTTTGCATTTCTTTGGCTGTTTTTAATGTTGTTGGCCACCCAGTGGGCAGCTATGTAAACTGAATCCATTAAATAAGCAAACTGTGCCAGTAGTAGATTCTCAATTTTTTCAGATGTGCTGGACTAGATTGGCTATGCTGTCTGGGAATGATGAGATGTGCAGTGACACATATTCAGACCATCAATAAAAAAAGCCACAGTGACATTAAAATGATGGGACATCCATCATGGTGTCACTGTTCAAAGAACTCTGTGTTATTTGCAGTTTCATGTCATGTATCATAAAAAATATGAAAGTTACCTCTATAACATGAATATTGACTTTGCCCCACATGCATGTGGAGATCCCCTAATGGTGGCCTTTTGAGGTAGACCAGACTAGGAAAGCAAAAGCTAATATGATTACAGGCAGTCCTCAACTTATGACCACAACTGAACCCAAAATTTCTGTTCTTAAGTGAGATATTTGTTGTCAGTTTTGTCTCATTTTATGACTTTAGTTGTTAAGTGAATCACAGCAGCTGATAAGTTAGTAACCCGATTGTTAACTGAACCCTGCTTCCCCACTGACTTTGCTTGTCAGAAAGCCGCAAAAGGTGATCACATGACCTTGGGACACAGCAACGGTCATAAATATTAACCAGTTGCCAAGCATCACATGATCATGGGGAATGTTGCAAAGGTCATGACTGTGAAAAATGGTCATAAGTCACATTTTTCAGCCATTGTAACATTGAATGGTCACTAAACGAACTGTTGTAAGTCGCGGACTACCTGTATAAGGTTGCATTATAAGGTTGCATTAAAAGAATCTTGAAAGTCTGAATGCAATTTCCTTTTCTCTGCCATTCTCCTAAAAAGAAATAAAGAGGGTCACATCTGAGACACTTCCTCAAATTACATTTCTGCCCTGGACTCAGATCTAACCATTGACTTAATTGCAGTACTTCCTCTAAGTTATTCCTATGGCCTATTAGATCATCTTGGAAGCCACTGAATGAATGAAGAGATCTATCTCAGAAAATGGAGATATTTGGCAGTTGACTTCTGACTCTTTTAGCACAGTAGAAGATAACATTACAGCCTCAACCTTTTATTTTTACACAATTATATATACTAACCATTTCTATAACAACCAATCTATCTAATCAGCAAAACCAAAATCAAAGTTTCATTTTTTTCCATCACAAGCACAAAATCCAGAAATAGTTTCCAAATGGACACAAAATTAGATATGTTTTTTTCTTTGAATAAAGCAATCAATTTTACCAATTTTTTCTTGCTGTGGGAAATAATATATATATTTCTGTTTGCAATTATTAATCTTTATAAAATATCATTTTTATTAACAAAATTTACTATACTGTCTCAGAGTCTTTAATCTTAAAAGGAACAAATTCTTTTTCTACATCCATTTTAAAACACTAAACTTTTTCTTAAGAAAAAAGACCTCCTTTTTTTCTTTTTCCTCTTCTACCCCACACTTTGTCCTTTTCCCTCCTAGTTTCACATTGTTTTCATTTTCTTTGTATTTTATGTTCTGATAAACTAATAATTCTAAAAACAAGAAAACTGAGATATTTGTTTTCTTGATAATGAAACATACCAGTCTCTGCCACCATCTATACCGCAGAGTGGGTCTGAACCTTTGCCCTTGGTCTCTGCTCATCAGCATATGACAAAGATCTGACAATGTATTTCCTTACTCTCTGATCATCTGCCCTGAACTGATAGACATAATCTAATCCTTGGATTCAGATCCCACCTTTCTTTTAAGAAGTCAGAGTGGCATACACCGCGCTCTTCTTTTCACCCACAACGACACTGTGAGATAGACTAGGCCAGTGATGGCGAACCTTTTAGAGACCGAATGCCCAAACTGCAACCCAAAACCCACATATGTATGGTCAGGTGCCGGGTGGGTGTGGCCCATTGGGTGGGCGTGGCCCATTGGGTGGGCGTAGCTGCAGTGGTAATGGCAGACTGGGTGGGACTAAAAAGTTCAATCAATTCCAACTTTGCGAGATTCTTTTTTTTTCCCGCGAGAAGTTGAGATTGATTGACTGAACCTTTTTTTTTTGCACATGGCGGCGGAGGCCTAAAGTGAAAAGGTTTTATAAAACCCAGCTGAAGGCCTAGGACTGGGGCGACGGCACGTGTGCCCACAGAGAGGGTTCTGCGTGCCAACGGTTTGCCACCACGGGACTAGGCTGAAAGAGTATTGGCTCTAAGTCTCCCAAAGAGCTGCCATGGCCGAGAGAGAAATGGAACCTGGGTCTCTCCACTCTTGGCCCAGTATCTTCATCACTGAGCCATGTTGGTCCTTGGGCTAGAACAGGAGTAGGCATCCTTGGATCTTTTATGACTCATGGACTTCAACTCCCAGAATTCCTGAGCCAGCTGACTCAGGAATTCTGGGAGTTGAAGTCCATGAGTCATAAAAGAGCCAAGGTTGCCTACCCCTGGGCTAGAGGCAGGGTCTTATCCAAGGTCACGCAGGAAGCTTGGACTTGAAACTGATTCTCCCCACTCCTACCAGTAGTCTGTCAGCCCTACAAGGTAGTCCAGATCAAGAACTGGCCTATTTTTATTAGAATGGCTAAAGAAACAGAATATTGCAAGTCTGAATGTATTCCCTTCCTTCCTCTTTTATCTTCATGCGAATTAGGGGAGTACCTGCTTTAGGTGTTTTCTTAAACCCCCGTCTTCATAATGACTTAAGTGACGTTTATCTGATCATTGCCTTTGTAATGGGCCTTCCGGCTCTCCATCAAGAACATCTTCTATAAGCTACATAGACCAACATCTTCACCAATGCATCATCCTAGAATATTTGTGGCTTGCCTCAGCAGGATTACAGGATTACAGAGTTTTGACAGAGAGAGAGAAGAGAGAGAGAGATGATGGATAGATAAATAGAGAGGGGGGGGCACCTTGCTTCTCTTTCATCTCAGGTTCAGTCATTCTTGCTGCATTCTCATCATTTTGGAAGAAATCCCATTGAAATCATTGGTCTTGATTCTACAGAAAAAGCTACAGTTTGTTCTGGAGAGCTTCCATGAATCTGTTCCAGGTTGAAAAGATGGTTAGGTTCTTTGTCACAATCTAACCAATCTATTCCAATATCTTATTTCAGCTTTTCCTCAAATTGTGTTGCTAGGTGGGGATTATAGGATTTGAAGATCAAGACCCTCTGGGGGGCTCCAGCTAAAAAAAAGTTGATCTAATTTGGTCAGTGGATTGTTTTACTTTTTATTGTTCTTGGGCTGAGAGTGTCTGGGATAAAGTTAGATTAGATATGGATCTCATCCAGGGCTTGATTTCTCCTTGAGGAGAAGAATGGGATCATTTTGCTGGCTTCACTCACACATTCAACTCACGTACTTGCTTCCAATGCAAATATTACCAGGGAATTCTGGATATTTTCTCAAGCCGCTAAAGAATAACTTGGCACCTCTTCTATTAAACCTGTGACTGTCATGATAAGCAACCCCTTGGCTTCCAAGAATAAGATTGAATGTCTGTCTGTTTGTGTTTGGAGGAAGATTCCAGGAAAGGGGGAATAAAGGGTGCTTTAGGGACATTGTTAAAACTTTATTCAGATGAACATTGTTTATACAAGTTTACCTATGATGGGTTTCCAGCCACAAATATATAGCATCTTTTCTGATCAAACCAATGATTATTCAGTCTAACATTTCAAACAAATATGGTGGACCACATTCTGTAGGTAGGACATCTGGAGAAAAGGTTCCTGCCAGCCTCCCATGGTGAGGCCCACACAGGGCCAGGGGTGTTCATAGGGGAATGTCAAAAAGTCAAGATGGCAGCCTTAGCTACCATTTTGAATGTTTACCTCCTGCAGGCATCCCTACCCAGAACAAACTGCCAATGCTGGCTAGCCTCAGGAGCTGTGCTGTTGTATATATAATCATATATGTTGTTGTATATGTAATGAGCCCGCCTAAGTGGACCCAGACCAAAAAAGTTGAGGACTACGTGTGTGTGTGAGTGTGTGTGTGTGTATGTATGTATGTATGTATGTAATCAGCCCACCTAGGTAGATCAGACCAAGAAATCAACTCCATAGGAAACCTAAAACTGCTTTTATTGAGATTGGCTGTAATAACAGAATCTTGCAAATGTGATTGTGTTGTATTTTCTCCACCTCCTTATGGTTCAGTGAATTAGGGAGGTGTCTGTCTTCCAAATGTGATCTGCATATTCTGGATTCTTACCCCTTGTCAGCAGAACTTGCTTTCTTCCAACAAAGTCATCCTCCTTATTCTCTAGAGTAACATTGCTCAACTTTGGCAACTTGAAGATGTGTGAACTTCAACTCCGGAATTCCTCAGACAGCAATGCTGGCTGGAGAAATCTGGGTGTTGAAGTCCACATATCTTAAACTTGTCAAGATTGTGAAAGACTGTATTAAATTAATGCAGTCATTCCACCATGGATTTAAACAGTTTTTCTTGTCAAAATATATACCTTTGTAAAACTCAGGAGCTGTCCTCAAAACTTTTGGGCAAGGTGGGGAAGAAGCAGGTAGTGCTTCAGCCTGCAGACCTGCTGATAAGTTTGTTCTCCATCAATAAGCCAGTTTGGTCTAATGGTTAAACGGCCAGGCTAGAAGCCAGGAGATGGTGAGTTCTAGTCCTGCCTTAGGCATGACAGCTAACTGGTTGACTTTGGGCCAGTCAGCCAGTCAATCTCTCTCTCAGCCCAACCCACCTCACAGGGTTGTTGCTGTAGGGAAAATTGAGGAGGAAGTAATATTAGATATGTCTGCTGCCTTGAGTTGTTTATAAACAAAATAAAGGGAAATGAGAGGAAGAGACCCCTCCAAGGGAATCCCAGGGCACTTAGAAAACATCTTGCAAGAAGTCAATGGCAAACTATTTGCATAATTTTGCCTAAGAAAATTGCACAAATGTGTCCATGAAGTCAGCAGGACTTAAGCTTGACTTTGCCTTTTAATCCCCAATGAAAAGATCATATGGTTGTGGATTATGGGAATTAGACTCTATGACATTTATAGCAGGGGTCCCCAACCGGGAAGTCCACGGACTGGCACTGGGCTGTGGTAAGCCAGAAATCGGGCTGCGCAAGCAAACAAAGCCGCATCCGCGGGATGCAGGAAGTACATGAAACAGGCCCCCTCCGGTCCACAGGAAAAAAACTTTCCACAGAACCAGTCCCTGGTGCTCAAAAGGTTGGGGACCTCTGATTTATAGGATTGACAGGCTGGAGAAGGGAAGGCCAAGATTGCTTCTCCTTGACATCTGAAGCTTTAACAATGGGGCCTTAGCCCCTCTGAGAGCAGTCCAAAGCGTTTTTATTATTTTTTCCCCTTGCCTACATTATAATGGGTAAGACACTGAGCATTTAACAAGGCCACAGTATCTGATGAAAACACAGTTTGAGCCTGCTTTCTTTAATGATTCTGTTTGAAATGCTGTCACGTGTGGCGAAAAACGCCTCGGGTGGGAGAATATTAAGTAAAACCAGTTCAGTTGGAAACACAGAATGGTGAGTGTGTGTGATTTGTTTTCATTGACATTCAGATGGGAGAGGACCTTTGGAAAAATTGGCTTTTGGTATCACACAGTGAATAAGATACTAGGGGTTTTTTTCTCCTGCTACTGGCTCAACAGTTAATATTTTAATTTTTTTTTTACTTCTATTTTGTTCTCTTTCCCTTTTCTACTGCTGGGATGAGCTAACAATCCTGCAGGATACAGGTAATCCTCGATTTATGACCACAACTGAGCCCAACATTTCTGTTGCTAAGTGAGACATTTGTTAAGTGAATTTTGCCCCATTTTATGACCTTTCGAGCCACGGCTGTTAAGTGAATCACTGCAGTTATAAAGTTAGTAACCTAGTTGTTAAGTGAATCTAGCTTCCCCATTGACTTTGCTTGTCAAAAAGTTGTAAAAGGTGATCACATGACCCCAGGACACTGCAGCCGTCATAAATATGAGTCAGTTGCCAAGTGTCTGAATTTTGATCACGTGACCTTGGGGAAGCTGCAACAGTCATAAGTGTGAAAATGGTTATAACTCACTTTTTTCAATGCCGTGATAACTTTGAACGGTCATTAACTGAACTGATGTAAGTTGAGGACTACCTGTACTTGTGAGAAAGGCAGATGGGTTCTGAGGAAAAGTGTCACCAAAAATTCTTGGAAATGAATGTCCCTTTCTTCCTAAAATACATGCTTGGTGTGACTGACTGTCCTAACACAGCCTGTGAATTTTAAAAGAAAAAAAAACCAGTAAAACATTGGTAAAAAATACTCCAGTCTATTGAAACAAGCAATATTCTCACCCTGCTTGTTGGGACAGCAGATAATTTTTGTAAAATAAGTAAAGAAATCTTTCAAAGATGAGCAAGATTTATCACTGAGTGATAAAAAAATTAAATACTATATGCTTTCGAACAGCGAGAACAACAACCCAGTGAGACAGCCACAGACTTCATCTCAGCGTTGAGACAGGCGTCTCATCTTTGTCAGTTCACGGACTTGGAAGAAAGACTTCGTGATCGTCTGTGGACTCAGCAGTAGAGAGCTCCAACAAAAACTTTTCGCGAAGGAGACTCTCACTCCAAGAAGCATTGAAAGAGGTCATGGCAGACGAAGCCCCCGGCGGGGCCATAAAGGCGCTATGGCTTGCCAAAAGCACACCACACGAAGAAGCCGTCCACCACAAGGACACCAAGCAACGAGAAGACGACTCTTACCACGAAGTTGACAAGATTCAATGACACCAAGACAAGGAGTAGAGACCCCCTTACAAGGCAGTTTCCTTCTTTCAATGTTTGGGCTGTGGCGGCTGCCACCAACGAGCGGACTGCAGATTCAGGACAGCCATGTGTTGGGCCTGCAGGAAGTCCGGCCACATCACAGCCATCTGTAGAGGTCGCCAGAAGGACCGCCAATTGGATGAGCCATTCAGGAGAGGTACTAGGGCCCTGGGGCCGCATAGAATAGGGTTCTGCTTCAGCTGCAGGAGTGTCTACCGCACGGGAGCTTGCCGCCCCCTTAAACAAAAACTTTGAGTACAAGTCAAGCTGCAAAGCATTCCTTGCAGGATGGAACTGGACACTGGTTCAGCTGTATCCATTATTTCCCTTGAGACTTTCCGGTTTGTGTGCAGCCGCAGCAAGAGATGGGCTGAGTGTCGACCGTCTGATATTAGTTTAACTGACTTCCAGAATTCCCGAGTAGCCGTTAAGGGCGAGGCCACTTTGGCTGTAAAATTCAAAGGGTTTTCGGGGGCCCTAGATGTCATTGTGGTGGATGGCCAGAGAACAAGCCTTATTGGGCTTGATTGGTTTGATGCACTGGGCATTCAAGTAACCGGAATCCACCAGACACAAGCGGCAAACTTGGCGTCAGTATGCAAGGAATTCGCAGATGTTTTTGACACAAGCCTGGGAGAATACAAGGGCTCTCCAATAGCCTTTAAGCCTGATCCTTCTATAACGCCAATTCGGATTAAGCCCCGTCGTGTGTCTTTTGCACTAAAACACAAAATTGATGCAGAGCTGGACAAGCTAGTCGGGGTACTACAGCCTGTAGATGGGGGAGAGTGGGAAACTCCCTTTGTTACACCACTTAAGGCCAACGGGGAGATCAGGATTTGCGCTGATTACAAGTGCACCATTAACCAGGCACTGCAGCAGCACGTGTACCCGGTGCCACTCGTTAGCCATATTTTGGCATCACTGCAAGGGGGTACCATGTTTGCTAAGTTAGATTTGGCACAGGCCTATCAGCAGTTACCAGTTGATGAGGCCACAGCAGCTGCACAAACAATCGTGACACATAGGGGGGCTTTTAGGGTCAAGCGCCTCCAATTTGGGGTTAGCGTAGCCCCAAGAATCTTCCAAGGAGTCATGGAGCATACACTCAAGGGTATTCTGGGGGTCTGCCCCTATTTTGACGATGTACTCATCGCCAGAGAGTCCACAGAGGTCCTGGCAAGGCAGCTCAAGGCCGTCCTTCAGCGGTTCCACACAGTGGGACTCAAGCTGAAGAAGGACAAGTGTAAAATTGGGGTCCCTTCCACAGAATTCCTGGGGTTCTGAAGGCATCCATCCTGCAGAGTCCAAGCTGAAGCCAATTCAACTGGCACCAAGCCCCAGATCTAAAGGAGAGTTTCAGGCATTCCTGGGTCTCCTGAATTTTTACCATGTGTTCCTTCCTAACAAGGCTACAGTGGCAGAGCTGTTACACTGGCTCTTAGATAAGAACACCCCGTGAAAGTGGACCAAGGTCCAGGAAAACAGTTTTAAGGCAGTAAAATCACTAATGTCCTCCAATTCAGTGATCACACACTTTAATGAAAACTTGCCAGTTTGTATTGCGTGTGACACATCCCCTTATGGGGTTGGGGCTGTACCAAGCCATTTGTCAGATGATGGGACTCAGTTCCCTATTGCTTACTATTCAAGGACCTTGTCCTCGGCTGAGCGCAATTATGCTCAGATTGACAAAGAAGCTTTGGCCATTGTGGCCGGGATTAAAAAAATTCCATGATTATTTGTACAGCCAAAAATTCACTGTCTTCACTGACCACAAGCCATTGCTGGGGTTATTTACCACAGACAGACAGATGCCTCAAATACTTTCCCCCAGAATGTTGAGGTGGTGCATTTTTATGTCTGCCTACAGCTACAGGCTGGTTCACAAACCTGGCAAAGACATGGGCCACGCAGACAGCCTTAGCTGGTTGCCATTGCCACACGTGGAGCCAGATCCGGCTCCAGCCGCTCACATCTTGTCAATTCAAGATTTTCCTGAACTTCCCCTTCATGCTGGGGATGTGGCTGCGGAAACAGCCGCAGACAAAATTTTAAGCAGGGTGCTGTCCTGGGTTCACACCAGAGGGCTGGAAAATAGCCTGGGACCAGAGTTCCAGAGCTATTACAAACGTAGACACAAGCTTTCAGCTCATAAAGCTTGCATTCTATGGGAGAACAGGGTTATTGTCCCCAGTTCATTAAGGCACCATGTGCTCCAGTCTCTGCATGAGGGCCATCCGGGTATTGTCTGGATGAAGGCGCTGGCATGGAGCTACCTTTGGTGGCCAGAGTTAGATAAGGCTATCGAGGCCCAAGTACACAGGTGTTACACGTGTCAACAGTCCAGACCAGAGATGCCGCAGGCCCCTGTCCACTGATGGGAGGAGACTTATACACCATGGTCAAGGATTCACATTGCTGGGCCCTTTCCGGGACAGCTGTTTTTGATAGTGGTCGACAGCCACTCTAAATGGTTGGAAGTAATTCCTATACCCACTATGACTACTGCTAGGACCATCCAGGTGCTTAGGAAGCTTTTTGCTAGACATGGGTTGCCGGACGTCTTAGTCTCGGACAATGGGGCCCAGTTCACAGCATCTGAATTTCAGGCCTTCTTGAGGGCCAACCTCATAAGGCACGCAATGTCAGCTCCTTTTCACCCCTTGACTAATGGGCAGGCTGAACGCATGGTGCATACAACGAAAGAGTCACTAAAGCGCATTATTTCAGGGGATTGGCACCATAGACTGGCTGATTTCTTGCTATGCCAGCACAGTACACCATGGATGGCAACGGGCAAAAGCCCAGCAGAACTCCGCTGGGGAAGACGACTCATCACAAAACTGGACAGGTTACACCCTGACCTAGTAGCAGCAGACACCACACGTCCAAAGGCACCAAGGGGGTTGCAAGTGGGTGATGGGGTGTGGGCCCGGAACTATGGGCATGGGAATTTGTGGGTGCCTGGTAAAATTGATCAGCTGCGGTGGCGTTTTGCTGAACAGTCACTAAGCGAGGACTCCAGAGAGGGTCCGCAACAACAGCCGGCAGCCAGCAGCCTAACTGAGCAGTTCGCACACTCTGAGGACTCATTCAGTCATTACAACGGGGAGGTGGTCGTAGATGGACACAGTCCGGGAGTGCAAATGGGGTCTCCAGATGGGGAAGGGCAACCCAAACAGAGCAGCAGCTCCGCGGACCCAGCTACCACACTGGACTTTGGTTTGGGCCAACCAGGAATGGCCAGCCAAAGGAACTTGAGTCAATTCGACTCACATGAACCTAAGAGTCCTGGTCTACCCAGCCTGGCAAGCAAGCAGGTAGACTGGGAGTTGCCTGGAACCCCCAGGCATTGTGAACAGTCGTGTAGACCACCAAAATATCTTCAAGATTACGTTATTAAATAATGTGTGTACATTCTAGGGGGTAGGGGTATAATGTATTGGGATTTTTACTTGTACTGATTCACGTGTCTGTTTAAATGCTTGAAGGTTGCTCAATGGTGTGTCTGTGTAACGGTCACTGACTAAGCCAGACTTGTTGTCTCCAAGAAAATCATTGGTAGATTTGGAGTGGGAATGAGTTCCTTTAAACCTATTGGCCGCCGCCTAGTGGCCAACCATATAAGTAGCTGCCAGCAGCCACTGTTTCAGTTCTGTTCCTGTTTACTTCAATAAAGCATGTTCCTGTTTGCAACCCTCCATCTCGCTTATTGCCTGCAAAGAACCGGCTACACAACAACTACTTTAAACAAATCTTAAGAAAAGAGTAAAACTTAAATGACAAACAAGCTAGGCGGGGTTTGCAGAGGTGATAAAACTCATTGGCAAACTACACATATCACTACAGTGTCAGCCTCAGAGAGGCCAGGACACTACCAGAGTGGCAACATTTAGGATCCCACCAAGGGGAAAACGCTTGAATATTCCTTGAAAAGTTTGTAGAAATTTGAAGGACCCAATTCAGTGTAAATTACTTGAGAGGTTTGATTTGGAAGTTCAGTTCAATTCCACTGAATTGCCTTATGCAGAATCACCTATTTGAAAGCTTTGCTCAGGGGAAATAACAAAGCACCGGAATCACTATTGAATATGTATTTTTAAAACTCATTTGAGGCTAGTTGTGCAGACACTCAAATCCTGAGAAATCAAGTCCTGAGTATTCTAGCGTGTGCATCCATGCCAGTTCTACCCACAATGCTTTACATTTTTTCTTCTTCTTGTGCAAATGAAAAGTTTCCATCATCTTTAAGTATGGGATTTATAGTATTTTTTAAAATAAAAATTATAATATTATAAAATAGCTAAAATGTAAGGAAAAAGTGGTGGCAAAAAATTATTTCACCAGGTCTTTCATAGGCCACCAATTCACAAGGAAACTGGACTACAGCCAGTTTATTAATCTTAAAGAGGCCACAGTGCTTTCGAGGCCTTTGCTGCCATTTTCCCTCCCATAGACAAGAATTCAGTGGATTAAATGAAAAATAATGAGTCTGTCCTTAAATGTGTGTAGAATTCAAAGACATTGTTTTTCTTTGTTGTTCAGGGAGAGTTTATAATTTTTTCCCCCTAAACACACACATCTTCGTTCCCCAGACTGAATGAAAGGGAGAGGGTCTGTTTGGGGTTGATACTGCGTAGTATTAAATTGTGTGGCTCTGGACTCATGGCCAGAGGGCATAGGGAGCCCAGTCAAGAGTAAGTAGCCTTGAGTTTTGGATTGATAACCCACCATAAGAGGCAGCTGAGCCTCCAGGCTGAAAAGCCTGTATTTTTCCTAGTGATAGCAGCCACATCGGCATTCCAGGCCTGGAGGGGAGAAACAGCTTAATACAGGCTTTTTGGCTTCTCTTATCCCACAGCAAAGGTGGAGGAGGGAGCTCAGAGTTCAACCCTCAGCCTGGGAAATGGATAGCCAATAGAGATACAGTACCTGCTGCTGCCTTGCAAAGTACACCTGTGTGTTGCTTTCTTCACTGGGGACATCGTAAGAAGAGAGCTAAGTAATTTAAGGGTGGCCAAAATTCAGAGAGGTCTAGTAGTCTCTTTTCCAACTAAGAAATGAAAAGGCATCAGCTTTCATGAGCTGCAGTTCACTTCATCAGAATGCAAAGAGTGGCCAACGGATGTAGGACTTCAGCTAGGATGACACAGGGCAGAAGATAGGTTGGTTGTGCAGGTTACATGTGAGAAAGATTGCGTGTATCTGTTCAGAGAACAATTGTGTCGAAAATTGGTTGCGTTTGCTGAGATCTTTTGAGGTCTGTTTATTTAGCTCTCTCTTGTTCACTGTGTTGCTGTTAAAGTCTCATTTTCTCAAAATGGACATGTTTGAGTTTTGCCATAGCATAGCAGATCTCAGGAGGCTGAGATGTTATGATATGACTGTGTCCTTTTTTTAAGGTGTTGCCAACTTTGTTCTCATTCATTCATTTCTGCCACCAAGTAGTCCTCAACTTACAACCACAATTGGGACCAGAATTTCCATTGCCGAGCAAAGCACTTCAGTGAGTCATGCCCAGTTTTACAACCTTTTTTGCTATGGTTAAGTGAATCACTGCAGTTGTTAAATGAATCACATGGTCATTAAGCAAATCCAGATTTCCCCTATTGACTTTGCTTGTTGGAAACCAGATGGAAAGGTTGGAAATGGTGACCACATGACCTCAGGGCACTACAACCTTCATAAATACAAGCGGTTTGCCAAGCATCCAAATTTTGATCATATGACTGTGGGAATGTTTTGATGGTTGTAAGTGTGAGGATCTGCAGTAAGTTATTTTTTTCAGTGCCATTGTACTGAATTGAATGGTTGCTAAATGAATTGTTGTAAGTCAAGGACTACCTGTAGTTTGTCCCATTTGTCTTTATAGCAATAGCACTTGGACTTATATACCACTTCATAGTGCTTCTTTAAGCAGCTTACATAGCCTTCTCTAAGTAGTTTGCAGAGTCAACATATTGCCCCCAATAATCTGGGTCCTCATTTTAGCGACCTCAGAAGGATGGAAGGCTGAGTCAACCTTTAACCATTCAGAATCGAACTCCTGGCAGTGAGCAGTGAGTTAGCCTGCAATACTGCATTCTAACCACTGCACCATCACAGCTCTATAGGAAAAAGATAAAAGTCTGTTTGCATGATGCATTGGGAAATGTTATATACTTATGTTAACAAATACAATGATTATTGTTCATTTGATGCTGCTATAAATCACACTATGCTATTTGCTTGGCCTCTAAGTCACCCAAGGACCATGCAGATGATGGGAAATGAGATATATTGCTGCTGCTATTAGTACCCCTGTTACTACTACTAATAAACTAGATTTGTTGACTAAAATTTTCTAGGTTTTTCTTAACTAATACAGAGTGGAAAGTACTTCTTTTTTGTACAGTTTTGCACTTTTATTATTATTATTCAAACAAAATAGTGACATTCTCATAGAGGGTCATATGATGCAGATAAAAGGGGAATGAGGCTTTGATTGTGGCTATGGCTGCTATCTTGGCTTTCAAATTAGAATCTAGATCAATGTTTTTCAAAGTTGGCAACTTTAAGCAATGTGGACTTCAACTCCCAGAATTCCCCAGCCAGCATGGCTGGCTGGGGGATTCTGAGAGTTCAAGTCCACACTGTTTAAAGTTGCCAACTTTGAAAAACATTGATCTTCTAGAATGAAAAATATAAATCAAATGCAGAAAGTACTCTGTCCATGCCTAGGTGAGGTTCTGTTTATCGGCCCACGACTGGCTCCTGTACAATATTCTTATTGGGGATACAAGTTGTGTCCTGGAATTTTTTTTAACTTTCCCCCTCTGATGCCTCTCCATTCCTCAACAACAAATAACCTGCATTGGCACATCCAGCTTTTAATTGCTTTGTTTATTGTCAGCTGCTTTGGGGGGAGATGAGTCAACGGGGTAATTTCAGAAGAAGCTTTGCCCCGCGGGTGCACTTTCATCTACCAGCAACTCTTGATGAAGTCCCACCTTTAAGTCTGTGCTCTTGTTGTGACACGTCCAGTGGCTGAGGCAGAATCTTCAGAGAGGAGGAAAGCTTCTAGGAGCCAGCAGTCAAATGAAAATGTGGCAGCTTTTCAGCCTTCATGTCTGAATAACCTCTGGTTGGTGGCATGACCTGGTGTAAGTTTCTTTGCTCTAGAGTCTAGGATGATATTTATGAAACTTGGGAAGTTTAAGATGCATGGACTTCAACTCCCAGAGTTCCCCAGCTGACCTGTAGATTTCAACTCCCAGAACGCCCTAGCCATCACATGTAGACTCCAACTCCCAAATTCCTCAGTAGGCATGCTGGTTGGAAAATTCTGGGAGTTGAAGTCCACGCACTTTAAAATTGCTAAGCTTAAGAAACACTGTTTTAGGTGTACCTATTTTGGAGACTTCTGAAAAATAAATGAAGAGAAAACCTATGTATCTGAAGCAATCATATAACTTGAAGATTATATGTAAAAGGCAACTGCTTTTGATTTCTGTTTCTCTTGGTTTTCATTATTTTGCAAAGTTCTCAAGTGTTTCTATGCTCTTGATAATTCCATTTTTTTAAAAAAATATATACATTGGGCAGTTATTTATTCATTTATGCTATTTCTCACTGAGACATTCACAAGATACGAAGAGAAACCAAGTAGAGATGTTTCTGCTTCTAATCTTGCCTAAGATATCAATTTTTTTATTTTTCCCCAACCATGTGCTTGACTAAATGCACTTTTGTACATTGTTTTCATTAACATTGCACTTTTGTGCACACTTTTCCCTAATGCACATTTTTTAAAAAGCATTGCATAACAGGAAAAAATGTATATTTTAAAAGTTAAACTATATTCCAAATGTCTGAACTGACTTGAAGAGGTGAACCTTCATTTGTTGGGTATAATAAGAAGCAGGGCCATGGGTCCTTGTGTGTGGGGGGGTGATCCCCAAAATTGGGTCCTTGGACTGCACAGCTGGCTCTACCAGTTTGATCTAGGTTAGAGTCAGTTTGGTTTATTGGTTAAGGCACCAGGCTAGAAAGCAGGAGACGGTGAGTTCTAGTTCCACCTTAGTCAAGAAAGCCAGGTGGGTGACTGGGCCAGTCCCTCTTGTTCAGCCCAACTCACTTCACAGGGTTGTTGTGGGGAAAATAGGAGGAGAAAGGTGTGTTGGATATGTCTGCCATCTTGAGTCATTTGTAAAAATAATAAAGGCAGGATATTCATACATACATACATACATACATGCACACATAGATACGTGCAATCTTGACTTTCTTGACCAGCCTCCCTCTGCAGACATGGGGGGGGACATGACAAAGAATTAGATGAACAGACCCCCTGGAGAACAGTGAGGAAAAACCCTGTGTTATTTGAAGCTGGAGTAGCTTGACCTGGTGGGGCCTGGTGGTCTTTGTATCTTCCTGCAGCTAATCATGGGTGAAAACGGAGCTTAACTTGGCCCTTGTTTCAGGATCTTCACTCTCGGGGTTGGGAGACAAAAGGCCCTGCTTGTCAATGGAGTCCTTTGAATGAAGCCTAAACCTCATCAAATTCAGTCTGTCAATAAAAATCAAGCACGTAAGGCTAAGCTTCGTTTTAGCGGCACTAACAAGTTTTCACAAGACTGTTTATCCACCCAATTTAGAACGACACTTAAAGTCTCTAATCCCAACAGGCGTGAAAGTGATCAGCTAGACCCAAAGCAGGTGTATTGTTCCTATACACACACACACACACACACACACACACAGAGAGAGAGAGAGAGAGAGAGAGAGAGAGAGAGAGAGAGAGAGAGAGAGAGAGAGAGAGAGAGCGCTTGTAAGGCATTTGAGTGTCCATTGGGCACCCTAGGAAATGAGGCAGCTGCAGTCTGAATTCTTCTACGAAGGCTCTCCTTCTTCTTCTCATTTTTTTTTGTATCCAACCTTCTGCCCAGCCAGTTCAGCCTATTTTCCTTTATTTTCCTTTTTTAAATTTTTTTAAGGAAACAAGATGGGGATGGGTCTTTTGAATGGAGGCGAGCAAAATGCTCAACAATAGAGTAGGACAAAGGGAAGTTCAGGGTTGGCTCACTAATCCACGAACACATGATAATGAAGAGCAGCAAACTCTGGGCCTGGCAGAATGGGGGGGTACCGAAGGGACTGGAAGCTTAGGATATTCATTTCCCCTCCGGCATCTTCGGAATCGAGACAGAGCTTCCTGCCCACAGAGGATAAGAGGTGCTGTTCTGTACTGGAAAGAAAGAAAAAAAAATCATCTGCAATTTTAGCTTTCATCTGCTTGAAAGCAGCACACGCTTATCACCCCACAGCCCATGTAAGAGAACAAATCAAGGCGAGCAGAAACGAATCGGCAATAAGGCAAAATTAGGCACACTTCTTGTAGCCAGAGGGGGGTGTTCATAAATACACAGGCACATGTTGCTTTGTTTTGGTGAAGCGACTTTGATCAGTTCTAAAGGGAGGAACCAGAAAGTCTCTAATGACAGGGCAGAGGAGGGGAATCCCCCAAACTGAGAGTTTTTCCATATCTGTATAACATCTGAAACTATATTTCTCCTTTGAATACAGGTAGTCCTCGTTTAATGACCAGTCACTTACTATTCAAAGTTATAATGGATCCCCTAGAACAGACATGTCAAACTCGCGACGTCACTTGACGTTGCACGACGTATCGGAACTTTTTCCCCTTTGCCGACAATGGGGTGGGCGCGGTTTCCTCATGACGCATCCGGCCCGTGGGCCGGCTGTTTGACACCCCTGCCCTAGAAGTACTTACAACCCTGTATATACACCCCATGGTGTCACATGACTGCATCTTTCGTGCTTGGCAACTGACTTGCCTTTATGACTACTGGTAGTTGCAGTGTTCTGTGGTCAGATGACATGATTTACGGTATATATATATTTTTGCCAGAAATTGACTTGTTTAATGATCACCAGAAAGAAGGGGTACCTTGTAAAATTGGGTTAGTCATGTGGATCCCTTAAATAATGACTGTCATGACATAATACAGAAATTCTGAGATCCATTATAGTCATCAGTGGAGGACTACCAGTATTAAAGATATCAAAAGCCTGTCTGGTTTTGAATGTATGTTGATGATATGACAGGAAATTTGACTTGACCCTTACCAACCACATAGATTATTCTCCCATCATAGTCACAGACTCTCAGCTCAACTCACTTCACAGGGTTTTTATGGGGAAAATAGGAAGAAGGTGTGTTGGATTTGTTCACTGCCCTGAATTATTTGTAAAAATAATAAAAGTGGGATACAAGTGAATAAATAAAAAAAAGTGAAAAATAGAGCAGCGTTTCCCAAGCTTGGCAACTTGAAGATGTGTGGACTTCAGTTCCTGGATTCCCAGCCACTCCCAAGTTGCCAAGATTGTGGAACACTGATTGATTTATTTATTTTTTTAGTTAAGATTTTCTCTGGGATGATTTAGTTTTTGAATTCTTCCAGAATGAGGAGATAGGAGTGCAGAGATTGTAACTCATACCAAGATGGTTGTTTAAATTTCTATTTGTGGATGCTGTGCTTGTGATTCAGTCTTGTGTGAACATTGATGCAGATCATCACAATTAAACTCTGCCTGACCCCAGCCCTTAATTTTTGGGCAGTGATAATATTCTCATGAACCTGTACTGATTTTTGTCCACCCATATTCAAGTATGGGTTCTTGAGTGAGATTTCTCATTCTGTAGGTAGTCCTTGAATTATGATCACAGTTGGGACCCAAATTTCAGTTGCTAAATGATGTAGTCATGAAATGAGTCCTCATAAGATCAGACCTGATTTTTCCATCGTTTATTAAGCAAATCACAGTCATTAAGTGAAAAAACAGCTCCCCCCATTGATTTTGCTTATCGGAAACCACCTGGGAAGGTCGCAAATGGAGTCCAGGTGAGCACAGGATGCTGCAACCTTTGTTAACGTGAGCCAGTTGCCAAGTACTCAAATTGTGATGGTGGTGTTTACAGTTGTAACTTAGAGGAAGGGTCATAAGTCACTTTTTTTAATAGCTCTACAACTTTGAATCATTACTAAACAAATAGTTGTAAGTCAAGGACTATCTGTAGTTAAGATTTCCCTACAGATAGTCCTTGACTTACAAGCATTCATTTAGTGACTGTTCAAAGTTATAATGGCACTGATAAAAAAGTGACTCAAAACCGTTTTTCAGATTTACAATTATTGCTGCATCCCAATGGTCATGTGAACAAAATTCAGATATTTGCAACTGGCTCATGTTTATGATGGTTGCAGTATCCCAGGATCACGTGATCCACTTTTGTGACCTTCCAACAAGCAAAGTCATTAAGGAAGCCAGATTCACTTAACAACTGTGTTATTAACAACTGCAGTGATCGATTTAACAACTGTGGCAAGAAAGATTGTAAAATGGGGCAAAACCCACTTAACAACCACTTAGGAACGAAAAATTTTGGGTTTAATTGTGATCATCAGTCAAGGACTACCTATATAGTGTCATGTACAGGAAAGGGGCTGTTTCTTTGGTTGCAACGCACTTCCTCTTTCTCCAATTAAGTAAGAATATCTCCATATATCAACCTCCATTTTTTAAGCTTGGCTGTTTTTGTGTTATGTCCTACAGCAAAAAAACTGTCCAGAATTCCTTGAAGATGAAGCCGCTAATGTTTTTAACACAGCGGTATCAGACAATCGCCTAATAATTGTGAGATTAAATGTTTGTGCATGCATGGAAACTTACACAATCACACGTCTTCCTGACTCTGAGTGTAAGCTGTGTTTGCACAAACGAAAGAAATTAGCCTTAATGTGATGACAATCACACCTCAAATAGGCACTGGAGCTGAAATGTTCCTTTCTGAATCTTTGCTATTTTTTTTTAATAACCAAGCAGTCTTCAGGCAGAAGCATGTTTGGCCACTTAAATAGTTAACCCTTTAAAAAAAAAGAGGAAAAAATACAACAGATAATTTATACAATTTAGCAACATTATCACAAGAGACTGGTTGTGTCATGTCTTGCCTTGCTGCAAAACATACAAAAAGACTAGGGGCTTTTTGCTGGTTGGGGTATTCTGGGAATTGGTCCACAAGTCTTAAAGTTGCCAAGTTTGGAACCCCCCCCCAAAAGACCAACAATTTTCTGATAATAAGGTAAAGGTAAAAGTTCCCCCACACATGCGTGCTAGTCGTTTCCGACTCTAGGGGCCGGTGCTCATCTCTGTTTCAAAGCCGAAGAGCCAGCGCTTGTCTGAGGATGTCTCCGTGGTCATGTGGCCAGCATGACTAGACACCAAAGGCGCACGGAACGCTGTTACCTTCCCACCGTAGTGGTCCCTATTTTTCTACTTGCATTTTTACGTGCTTTCGAACTGCTAGGTTGGCAGAAGCTGGGACGAGTAACAGGCGCTCACTCTGCTACATGGCACTCGGGATTCGACCCGCCAAACTGCCGACCTTCTGATCGACAAGCTCAGCGGCCTAACCCACTGAGCCATATTTTTCCTCTTGGCAAATAGCAACATCACAAATCCATGCATTTATAAACATGGACACCCCCCAAAAAAAATCATTCAGGGTTGTCCCAGAATACTGGTACTCCTCAAATTATGATCAATCACTTAGCAACTGTTCTAAGTTACAATGGACCCCGAAAAAGCTATTTATGATCCAGATTTGAAGTTCCAATGATCATGTCACTACATTGGCCTGCATTTATGGCCATTTGCAGCATCACACAGTCATGTGATCACAACTGATGTAGAAGAACAGGCAGAGCTTGGGAGTGGAGTTAAGTGCCTCATCAGCTTAGAATTGTTGCATTCACACAGGCTCTCGAAGTCCAACCCTTCCTGACCTCTGTTGAACCTTATCTGGTGCTAACATAGACATGAACTTTAGTTGACCAGATTTTTGTGTATAGGTCTGAGTAAATCTTCTATGCTGCAACTAACTGGCGGTCCAGATTCTTTGTGCCTGACATTTATGATGTTTTTGCCAGAAACCAGTGTTTACTTTCAATTTCTGACAAACAACACTCCATACCAAGCAATGGATTTGCTTAATGACCACAGCATTTGCTTAATGCTGCCGCAAAAAAAGATTGTAAAATTGGGTGCAGTCACATGGTGACCTGCTTATTGACTGTCATGATTTACAACTGTAATTGTGGCTCAGTTAAGATTGTAAGATGAGGACTATCTATATGCCTAGATTCTTAGTGGCTACTGCGGCCCATCCATGACCATATTACCTTTAATGAGATCTATTATTATTTAATATTAACTTACCTGAATGTTTTTCGGGAAACATGTAAAGTTTTTGAAGTTGCATCCTGACTTTTCCCAACAAAGCTGAAGGCAGCCTATTAGGGATCAACTCCAATATCCCAACAAATTGAGGGATTTAGGACTAGCTCCTTATAACTGCCTATTGGAAGAACACCTCTGTGAGATTTTTGTTGAAATAGGAAGCAGCACCCAATTCTAAGAGAAAGAAAGAAAGAAAGGAAAGAAAGAAAGAAAAGAAGAAGAAAGAAAGAAAGAAAGAAAGAAAGAAAAGAAAAAAAGAAAGAAAGAAAGAAAGAAAGAAAGAAAGAAAGAAAGAAAAGAAAGAAAGAAAGAAAGAAAGAAAGAAAGAAGAGAAGAAGGCAGCGCATGGCTTCTTGGTCTGCTATCCAAGGTTCGCTAAGGTCTAGCCATCTTTTGCCTGATTCAGAGCATAGAATCTAAGGTCTAGCCATCTTTTGCTGATTTAGAGCATAAAATTAGGGTTGGAAGGTACCTCAGAGGTCTTCTAGTCCACCCCCATGCTCAAGGCAGGAGACCTTATACCATCCCAGTCAAATGGCTGCCCAGGTTATTTTTGAAAACCTCCAGTGATGGAGAGCACCCACAATTCTGAGAGGCAAGTTATTCCATTGATTAATTGTTCTCACTTCAGAAAATTTCTCCTTACTTCTGGGTTGGATCTCTCTTTTAACAAGTTTCCATTTGTTACTTCTCGTCCTGCAATCTGGTGCTTTGGAGACAAAGTCAATCCCCTCTTCTCTGCGACAGTCCCTCAAGTAGTGGAAGACAGTTATGTCCCCAATAATCCCTCTCTTTGGTAGGTTAGACAGACCTAGTTCCCTCAACTATTCATCATATTTTAGCCTCCAGACCAGACATGTCAAACACAAGGCCCGGGGGCCAGATCCGGCCCGCAAAGTGGTTTCATGTGACCCGCGAAGCCATCCTGGAAACAGTGAGGGAATGGCCCCCACTGCCTTGGCCCTGGCCCAGAGACCCTCCTTCCGCCAGAGACCCTCAGATCTCTCCCACTCCTGCCCAGGCCCCCATAGGCACCCTTGATGCGAATGATGTAGAGCTGGCCACGCCCACCCAGTAGGCCATATGCACTCTAGCCACGCCCACCCAGTAGGCCACGCCCACCCTGGCCATACCCACCCGGCCCCCTGAGGGCAACTGCAATGCTGATGCGGCCCTCAATGAAATTGAGTTTGACACCCCTGCTCCAGACTCTTTATCATCTTTGTTGCTTTTCTCAGCACACTTTCTAGGTTCTTAGTATCTTTTTTGTACTGTGGTGATCAGAATTGTACCAGTATTCTATGCATCAATAAGAATCCTCTGGTCCCTAAAATAAGACATGACAGGCACCTTACAATTGCTCTTCCCCCATAAGGCATTCAACCCTTTCTCAAAGGGTACAAAAATTGCATATGTTTATATGTAAAAGAACCAAAGTAGAAAAATCATTGGTGTAATGTAACTAAAAATTGATCCCTTGCACCATAATAGAGGAATCTAACTAGTAGGTTTGCTGTCCATTTTCCAAGTACTTACTTTTGATGATGAGTGACATTTGTTGTCTCCATCCAATCACCTTGTAATCTCTGCAAAACAGTGTCTGAGGACACTTAAGCATTCCTGTTTAAAAAAATCTACAAATAGAACCTAAACTGAACCCAAACAATTGGCAGGCCACTAATCCATCATCTTTGTCGGTCTGCCGTAAGACCACAGAGTGTGTGCAGAGGGCTAGACTAAAATGTCTTCTTACATGTTATATCCTTGTGGCTTGTAATAAAACTATTATTTTGCAAAAAAAAGAGGGATAAGCTACTTGTATATTCACTTGGTTTTAATTAAAAATTGCCTTGTTATTTATACTGTTTTTTTTTAAAAAAAGCAGATTGTTTGCCACACCATGGAAAAATTCATCAATGTTTACCTATTTCTGGAAATACATGAAGTTTAGTTCGTGAGAACATGAACATTTGTTTAAAGTTTGCAGCAAAAATTGCCTGTTATCCTGATGCACTTTTCTGTCCACTTGTGCGTTTTTGTTTGAACTTTGCAAGAATGGTTTTCCAAATGCTTATTTTTTCTGTAATATAATGCATTCTGAAACATTGTGTTCACAGTTCTTTAGACCTAAGATATTTATTTAACTATTTAATTCTTATTCCACCTTGGTTACTTTGTAAGTAATTCAGAGTGGCAAACATACCCAGTAATCCTTCCTCCTCCTATTTTCCCACAATAACAACCCTATGAAGTAGATTGGGCTGAGAGAAAGTGAATGGCCCAAAGTCACTCAGCTGCCTAAGGTACGACTAGAACTCACAGTCTCCTGGTTTCTAGCCTGCTGCCTTAACCACTAGACTAGACCAAACTGGCTCTCTATTTGTATACATTCTCTGTACATTCCCTTCCCCTGAAAACATTTTGCTAAACAGAATTGTGCAATTGATAGCAGTGTGAATTTGGAGACAGACCTGCATTGCTGGCTTGTGACTTGAAAATGAAGAGTTAAATACCTAAAAGAAAATTTTTATAGCTCAAGGTTGAAATGAGGGGTCCTTGATGCTCTCTGAGCTTGGTTGTTTTCTGCAGATGTTTCATTACCCAAATAGTGCTAGACTGATGAAGTCACGTAGTTTGGCTAATGAAACATCTGCAAGAAAACAACCAAGCTCAGAGAGTACCAAGGACATTGCAGAGTTAAATAAGATTGCATGCAAAGGCAAATTAAACCCACTTTCCCTCTATCCCTCCTGAAAGCCATCCTCAATGGTCAGAGTTCAGCCAGGAAAGCTAACATGGACAATAAGGGCCTTTAGAATCAAGTTAAGCCTCTATCACTGGACCATTGTGCTTTTTTTAAAAAAAACACAAGATTGTAGCTTCTACTTTCTGACTCCAGCAAGAAGCAACTGCCTTGCAAAACTAGCTGCCAAACCAAAATCTGTTCTCTTGTCTCTCCTCCCATCAGCCTTAAGGCACTTTGACACCCTGGAAAGACCTGCTGGGTGTTTGTTTTCAGAAATGGATGAATTTGTTCTCCACACACCGAGTGACCAAGAGGCCTAATCTGCTCTCTCTTTAATTGATTCAACCGGCTCCCCCCACCCTTTTTATCCTCAGGCGATGGGAATGGGGAGCTACAGCCCAAAAAAAGATTAGCGCCCTTTAGTTAACAGATCAGACAGGCTTGCTTCCTTCCCCAGCCTTTCTCTCCTGCTCCAGCCATGCATAGAAATAACACTAATCTCATTAAGGCACAGAAAGGAAACTTTCAGAGTTTATTAATAATGGGAGAGGACAATTATGAATCTGGCTTCTGATGTGAAAACGGAGACATAGGGATAACAGATTCGTTGAAGGGCTTGTATTTGTGGTGGGGTGGGGTGGGGGAGAGATTCTGAGGTGAGCAAGGGATTAAAAAAAGTCCACCTCCTTTGCAAAGTAAAATCCAAATGCCATATTCCACAGAGTAGAATTTCAAACGGTTGTTTAAATGAAATGGATGCATTGATATCCAGTTAGAGATAAGCCATAGTCATTGTTGTGTGTTCTAAAAGCTAGCTATGTTTTCTAGATTCAGTGTTCTAGTAAGAGATGCTTTGATGATCATTTTTTTTTAAATATTGAAACCAGCCAGTCAGCCAACCCACCCACATACCCATCCATAAACCAACCTACCTGAGCTTCAAGACTTTATGATTACAGGTTGTCCTTGACTTACACCCATTCATTTAGTAACAGCACTGACTTATTTTCCACACTTAGCTCCATTACAGCATTCCATGATTATGTGATCAACATTCAGATGCTTGGCAACTGGCGTGTATTTATGATGATTGCAACATCCTGGAGTTATTGATCACCTTTTGTAACCTTCTGAGAAGCAAAGTCAAAGGGGAAGCCAGATTCATTTAACAACCTTGTTACTAAATAACGACTGTGGCAAGGAAGTTTGCAAAAGAAGGCAAAATTCACTTAACAACTGTCTTGCTTAGGAATGGAAATTTTCGACTCAATTGTGATCATAAGTCAAGAACTATCTGTACAGGCAAAATTTCAGAAAACCATTGAGAGGCAAAGGTGTGAAGGTGAACAGAACCTGCTTCTTTTTTTCCATTTGGAAATGACACAGGACTTCTCTTCTCTTCTCTTCTCTTCTCTTCTCTTCTCTTCTCTTCTCTTCTCTTCTCTTCTCTTTCATTCTCTCCCCCCCCCATTTATAAAAGGAGAATAAAATAGAATAAGCCCTCCCTACAGGAAAAGGTGTGCCATGTTAAGCAGTAATTTTTATTTTGGAACTGATCAGATAATAAATAGAAAATGTCTCACATGGCTTCAGAGATCCATTTATTCAAAAACCTGTGAACATTGCCTCTCAAATTAGCCAAGAATCATGTATGATAGATCATTTCAATTTCTTGCTAAGTTTCCTGCAGGCATTGTGACTCTGCCTGTTTTTCAAAAATATATTCTGCGTAAAACTGAGCTGTATTGCATCGCAAGGATCTTTGATATATCGGCCAACTTCAAAGGAGGAGCCATCATACAAAGCCTTCATTGGCAGCCAGTGTGATTCATGATTCTTCCACACGCAATCTCCGTCTCACACAAGGCTTGTCAAAACAAATCTTCCCACAACATTGGAGCTTTCAGTCAGAGTTTAGGTTTGCTTGCACATATAATTTATTGTTGATGTCCATTCAGTTGTGTCCTGGCGATTCTATAGGTCAGATCTCTTCATGTTTTCTGATCTTGCACTCCTTTTTTGAGTTGTTCTAGGCTCTGGCTGATGTCAGCGTTGATAGTGTCCAGCCATCGTGTCCTTTGGCGGCCTGGTTTCCTTTTACAGCTAACTCTATCACACATAATTGCTTTTTCCAGTGGATTGCCCCACATGACATGGCCAAATTAAATGAGATGCAGTTTTGCTATTTTATATTACTCACCACAGCCATGTGAAGAAATTCTCCTGTATGGTTTTCCTACTAGTTCTCTCTTGGTGGGAGAAATAAGAGTTTGCTTTGGACATTTTCTTTCCAGAGGGAAAGAAAAACGCCCCTGGGTGAAGTGGGCTGTTCTTGCACTCATGAGTGACACAAGGGCCAAGCGCTGTTTGTCTCTTTGTGTTCTCTTTTTCACTGTAGAATCCTGGCGGTTCTACAGGGGGTCTGCCATGGGGTTGGCTTCCCACAATCAACAAAATCTCAAGGGAAAATATAGAAATCATTAGGGGGCAGCAAAAAAGGCTTTGGAGCAATGAGAAGATACCTACAGTAGACAATCTCACAATGACATTGTTGTGTAAACCATCTCAGGAGAAATGGGAAGGAAACATTCACACCTTCTGAGAATACAGGTAGTGCTTGACTTACAACCATTCATTTAGTGACTGATCAAAGTTACAATGACATTAAAAAAAGGTGACTTACAACCAGTAACTTGCACTTAGTAACATGGCTGTAAAGTGAATCTGGCTTCCCCATCGACTATGCTTGTCAGTAGCTCTCAAAAGATGGTCACATAACCCCGGGATACTGTGACTGTCATAAATATGAACTAGCTGCCAAGAGTCCAAATTTTGATCATGTGACCATGGGGATGCTGCAACGGTCATAAGTGCAAAAAACAGTCATAAATCTCTCTTTTCAGTGCTGTTGTTACTGCAGATGGTCACTAAACAAATGATAGTATGTCAAGGACAACCTACACTGACTTCCCTTGTCCTACCACCATGATAAATTTGAGCAAAACCCAAATCTGCAGATGTTTCCTAACTGAAGACTCACCACATCTGTTGGACTACAGCACCTATCATTCACAATCAGCACCGCTATGGGAGAACAACAGGGGCATCTGGAGCAGGGTAAAAATAACCGAGATGGTTGAGCTCAACCATGTGAAGCCAACCTGTCTCCACTTTTTTGATAGACCCCTGCAGATCTTCTGGAGGACAAGAGGCTACAAAATGACAGAGCTTCCTAAAGTTGGTTGAAGCACTGCTGAAATTTAAAATGAACTGTGGTTTCATCCATATCTGGTGACAATTCACCTCAAATATTGGAGGGGGGGGGAAGGATTAGAAATTTGGGGCAGGGGGAGGTAGGGCAGCTGAGGGAAGAAAACCCAGAGAAGGGAGGATGGGTCCTCAGTGCCTCTCCCTCTAGGCCTAACCTAATCATGATCTCTCTGCTTTAATACTCTACCTAACACAGCACGCTTTTAAATAAAATATGCAAAGATTTCTCAAATTATTTCCTCAGGGCCTAGCATACTTCCTATCTTCTCTCGTGCATGTTAATCTGAAAAATGTAAATGCCAAAAGAAATACACACACCAGCAATCTGTTGAGATATGCCTATTTATTATGTTATTTCCCTTTTCTCCTTGAATGTATACCCCCCACCATTTCTTACATAAAAATAGCTTTTAAAAATCTGGTTAAAAGCAGAAAATGTTCTGTTTTGTTATCTCGCTCCAGTTCTCTGTCTATATGTATTTAGAGGAAATGGTATTTCCTTGTGCGGATGTGAGTGTGTGTTTGTATCCATTCTCTTTTAACCAACAGATCACAAAATGCCAGGCTTCAGATCACAGCCCTTTCTCTTAGGGACTACATGAAGGTCTTGTAACAAAATATTGCTGCATCAACCAGCCCTTAACAGAAGTACTTCACTTCAAAGCTCAGTCTCAGTCTAATTTCTCTACTACTGCTCATGAATTTGCAGCCAGGCAGATTCCAAGAAGGAGCAAAATGATTTATTTCATTCCCAGCTTTTCACACATTTGCTAAAAAGCATCAAACTAGATTTCCCTCCCTGGTGCTATGCAGATCAGTTGATCTACAGTTCTCATCTTTCATAGTTATGCCTCATTCTGCAAGTACTAACCAGCCCCAAATAAGCCAGGGTTTATTATCAGTATCTCTAGCAATCCCAATATGGAACCCAAACTACAGTAATTACTGAGCACTGTCCTGTTTCTTGACTTGGATTTCAAAGTAGCATCAGCTTCCAGTGTCATTTTAACTTTCAAGATTTCTTATCTGTTCCCAGGCACCATCTCAGTCTGTCCATCCATCCATCCATCCATCCATCCATCTCTGTCTGTCTGTCTGTCTGTCTGTCTCTCTCTCTCTCTCTCTCTCTCTCTCTCTATCTATCTATCTATCTATCTATCTATCTATCTATCTAGCAAATGTATTGTTGTTGTTAGTTGCGAAGTTGTGTCTGATCCATTGCAACCTTGTGGACAACGTTCCTCCAGGCCTTCCTGTCCTCTACCATCTTCTGGAGTCCATTTAGGCTCATGCCTGCTGCTTCAGTGACTCCATCCAGCCACCTCATTCTCTGTCGTCCCCTTCTTCTCTTGCCCTCGACCTTTCCCAACATTAGGCTCTTCTCCAGTGAGTCCTTCCTTCTCATTAGGTGGCCAAAGTATTTGAGTTTCATCTTCAGGATCTGGGCTTCTAAAGAGCAGTCAGGGTTGATCTCCTCTAGGAGTGACCGATTTGATTGCCTTGCAGTCCAAGGGACTTGCAGGAGTCTTCTCCAGCACCATAGTTCAAAGGCTTCAATTCTTTGGCGCTCAGCCTTTCTTATGGTCCAACTTTCACTGCCATACTTTGCAACTGGGAAGACCATAGCCTTGACTATACGCACTTTTGTTGGCAGGGTGATGTCTCTGCTTTTTAGTGTGCTGTCTAGATTTGCCATGGCTTTCCTCCCCAGGAGCAAGCGTCTTTTAATTTCTTGGCTACAGTCCCCATCTGCAGTGATCTTGGAGCCCAGGAAAATAAAATCTGTCACTACCTCCATTTCTTCCCCATCTATTTCCCAGGAACTGAGAGGTCTGGATGCCATGATCTTGGTTTTCTTAATGTTTAGTTTCAATCCAAGTTTTGCACTCTCCTTCTTCACCTGCAACAAGAGGCTCTTTAGTTCCTCTTCACTTTCTGCCATTAGAGTTGTATCATCTGCATATCTTAGGTTGTTGATATTTCTCCTGGCAATCTTAATTCCAACTTTTGATTCATCTAGCCTGGCCTTTCTCATGATGTGCTCTGCATATAAGTTAAACAGGCAGGGTGACAGTATACACCCTTGCCAGACTCCTTTCCCACTTTTCAACCAATCAGTGGTTCCGTGTCCAGTTCTCACTGTTGCTTCTTGACCTGCATATAGGTTTCTCAAGAGACAAATAAGATGGTCTGGTACTCCCATCTCTTTAAGAACTTGCCACAGTTTGTTGTGATCCACACAATCAAATGCTTTAGCATAGTCAATGAAGCAGAAGTAGATGTTTTTCTGGAACTCCCTAGCTTTCTCCATGATCCAGCATATGTTGGCAATTTGATCTCTAGTTCCTCTGCCTCTTCGAAATCCTGCCTGTACTTCTGTTAGTTCTCAATCCACATACTGCTGGAGTCTAGCTTGTAGGATTTTAAGCATAACTTTACTAGCATGTGAAATGAGTGCAATGGTGCGATAGTTTGAACATTCTTTGGCACTGCCTTTCTTTGGAATTGGAATGTAAACTGATCTTTTCAAACATTAAAAATCCACATCATAAAAACCATACCCTTCTCCCATGGCAGCAGCAATATAATCAGACCAACCACTTGATCAGCTCCATCTCCAACACTTCAGGGACTTTCGGAAAAGCCACAAAGTGGGTAGCAATCATAGCCCCAGAGGAATGATGCTCCAAAAGGGAAGAGGTCACCACCAAGAAGGTTCTTTTTCATGAAGGGTTTAGCTACCGTACCTTGCAAGTTGGAAAAGTAACAAGGTGTCAGTGTGGAGCGAGATGGCAAATGGGCTTTCCCTGAAGATGGCATGAGAGATGGTGGAGAGGCTCAAACGAATAGAGGTAGAGAGTGGACATAAACAGTTAAGAGATGGAAAGAAAGTCAACTGGCAACTTATCTTGCAAAAGGCAACTTGGCCTAGCTGCAACAAATGTGGAAAGAATACAATCCCTTCTGTAATCCCTTTTAGGACTGATGATATTACCTTATTTGATGATGAAATTTATTCAAGAAAACCATCAAGCTTAGAGAGCACCAAGAACCACCAAATGTGGAAAGAAGCATTTCAAATTATTCAGAGCTATGGCCCCTTAATGTCCTCAGTAAAAAAATAAGGGCTGGACATTTCAAATTTCTTGTATTTATCCCAGTTTAGCATTAAAAAGTCCTTCCTGACATCACAGATGTTTTTGCTTCCTTGATCTTGGCTAGTTGATTGGGTTAATACGTGGGTCTCACACCCTTTTGAAAGAGTGATAATCTACAGTATATCCATAAGAGCCTGCCTGAAAGTGTTGCAGGGATGAAAAGATGCAGGATGAGCCAGGGGTTCTCCTTCCTGCTTCATCCTGTAATCCCCCTTCACACTCAGGCTGAAAGGAGAAACACAAGTCTTCACAATTCAGTCTCTTCATTTGGGCTCCTTTGTGTCCTGGAGTGATTGCAGGGATCCACAAAGTATCTGAGACAGGGGAGAGACACTCAAGAGGAATACATCAGATGGAGTTGGCTGAGATTTTAGGTACAAGAGACCCGAGATAGCTAAGAGATGCAGAGGATTAAGGAGATGGCCTTGAAGATGGAGAAGGTTGGCCTGGTGCCAGGTTTTTGTTCTTTTAAAAAAATTTTTAGCGCATTCAGTTTTATAGTTTTAATACGATTTTATACGGTGTTTTAACTTTTGATTGGGAGCTACCCAGAGTTGGTTATAAGATGGGCAACTATATAAATGTTCTAAATAAACCAACCTAGAACTAAGGAGAAATTTCCTGACAGTAAGAACAATTAATCGAAAAAATTCGATTAATTGTTCTTACTGTCAGGAAATTTCTCCTTAGTTCTAGGTTGGTTTATTTAGAACATTTATATAGTTGCCCATCTTATAACCAACTCTGGGTAGCTTTTCAATAAAAAAAAGAACAATTAATCAGAGGAATGACTTGCCTTCAGAAGCTGTGGGTGCTCCAGCACTGAAGGTTTTTGAAGAAAATATTGGAAAGTCACTTGTCTGGAATGGTATAGGGGTAGGCAACCTCGGCTCTTTTATTTATTTATTTATTTAATTTATTTATTTTATTATATTTATATACCGCCCTTCTCCCGAAGGACTCAGGGCGGTGAACAGGGCACATATAAATAGAAAATACAAAAATTAAAAAGGATTAAATAATAGCCCAGATAAAGACAATAACAATGTAAAAAAACCCCATTAAAAAAACCTAACATCCCCCATCAGGCCAGGCCAGCTTGTTCAAATAAATGGGTCTTCAGACTGCGTCGGAAGGAGCGAAGGTCCAGTGCCATCCGGAGCTCGACCGGCAGCTGGCTCCATAAAGCCGGAGCGCCCACAGAGAAGGCCCTCCCCCTGGGGGCCGCCAGCCGACATTCTCTGACTGGAGGCACCCTGAGGAGGCCCTCTCTGTGGGAACGCACAGGGCGGAGGGAAGTTGACGCCGGCAGCAGGTGGTCCCTGAGGTACTCCGGACCCATGCCATGTAGGGACTTAAAAACCATTACCAGAACCTTGAATCTCACTCGGAAGACAACTGGTAACCAATGCAGCTCGCGGAGCAAAGGTGTAACATGGGAGTACCGGGAAACTCCCAAGACAACTCTTGCGGCTGCATTCTGTACCAGTTGGAGCCTCCGAGTGGTCTTCAAGGGAAGCCCCATGTAGAGAGCATTGCAGTAGTCCAGACGAGAGGTCACGAGCGCATGAGTGACCGTATACAGGGCATCCCGGTCCAGATAGGGCTGCAACTGGCGCACCAGGCGAACCTGGGCGAAAGCCCCCCTAGTCACGGCCACTATATGGTCTTCCAGAGTAAGCCGTGAGTCTAGGAGGACTCCCATAAGCTATGCTATGCTGACTCAGGAATTCTGGGAGTTGAAGTCCATGAGTAATAAAAGAGCCGAGGTTGCCTACCCCTGGTATAGGGTCTCCTGCTTTGGCAGAACTTTGGACTAGAAGACCTCCAAGGTCCCTTCCCACTCTGTTATTCTGTATTCTGTAAATAAAAGAGTTCAATAACTTTTATATAAGTATCAACATAGCCTGTACTTATACATGGGGGTAAGGAATAAATCCAAGATTGCCCATCTGAATTTTCTTTGGTATAAGACAAGGGAGAGAAAACATCTGCCCAGGTTGTTGTTGTTGTACCCTGTAACAATAAAGTTGGGTGCCAACAGTTTCTGTGGTATCTCTTTCCTGTCTTGGTCAATTTCCTGATTTAGTCAGCCTTGGAAGGCACCTGAGTGCATCTTCAGTCCCATGACTGAGGGGGCCACACAGATCATGTCCACAACAAAACCTATGTTGGGAGAAAGGACAAAAATAGTAACACTGGAAGTGCTTAATAAAAATTTAAGCTGTCTTTATACAGTGATCTGGGGATGCTATAAAGACAACATATTCCTTAAAAATGCTACATAGAGATTGATGCCTTTGAGCAATTATGTGTTCTTCATTTGTACACAACTGCATTTCAAACTCCACCTTACAATGTTGAAAACCATCCCATGTGAGATAGATAGCTTGATTTATCAACCTTTTATCCCACCACAATCACAAGACTCACAGCCAATATTCTTCTTTTTTCAGAAAGTAGAAAATGACCTGCTTTTATTCCCAAGTGCCAGATGATCATTTTCCTGTGAACATTTAGTGGCTTTCAAAGATGAAGCCTTGAAATTAGAATCCATGGTATCTCTTTGAGATTTGGGTGGCCTGGGTATCTTTGGTTGTCAGGCACAAATAACCAGGAACATTCATTGAGTTCAATGCTATCTATATACTAGAATCTGGTCAACTAATGGTCAAAGCTAAAGTGGCACTACATAAGGGTCATGGAATTCATGGGGGTTGGACTTTGGTCTCTTGTGGCAATGCAATGACTCCAAACTGATAACATGTTTAACTCCACCTTCCAGCTCAGCCTGTTCTACAGTGGCATGGCAAAGTCAAGGTTAATGTATATTTTAAAAATCATTATGTTAGATATGTCTTGTTGAGAATATGAAATATGAAATCCAGGTTGTGCTCAGAAACACTTTTCTGGTTCTTAGCACAAAATCCATTTTATAGATGAGAAATAATAGGAAAAATACAAATGGTAACTTTTTTGGAAAAACTAAAATTTTGTCATACTAAAATTTTGTCATACAAAATAAAATCAAGACAAGAACTGATAGCAGAGGGACATAGTTGCCAATGCTTTTCTTATTTAGAAAGTTATTGTAGAGACCGGTGGTGGTGGAGTGGTTAGAATGCAGTATTGCAGGCTATTTCTGCCAACTGCCAGCAGTTCGATTCTCACTGGCTCAAGGTTGACTCAGGCTTCCATCCTTCCGAGGTCGGTAAAATAAGGACCCGGATTGTTGGGGGCAATAGGCTAACTCTGGAGACCATTTAGAGAGGGCTGTAGAGCACTATGAAGCAGTATATAAGTCTAAGAGCTATTGCTATTAAAACGATTTAAAGTAGACCAAAGAGTTTATGGTTTTGAACATTGTAAGGTGGAGTTTGAAATGCAGTTGTGTACAAATGAAGAACACATAATTGCTCAAAGGCATAAATCTCTATTGAAATTTGAAACAGAAGAACAAGTGAAAGAATGTATGATAAACTGGGCTAAAAATTTTGTGTATAATACACAGATGAAACAATGGGGCAATAGGCAGTGTTTCTCAACTTTAGCAACTTTAAGATGTGTGGATTTCAACTCCCAGAATTCCCCAGATGGGCACACTAGCTGAGGGATTATGGGAGTTAAAATTCACACATCTTAAAATTGTTAAGCTTGAGAAACTGCATTAGAACCCCACAATAACGCAGCATTTCAGTCTCTGACCAATGGTTACTGAGAAAACCAAGTTGTTGACCAATGAACAAAGTTGTGACCTATCACATACCTATAACTCTTGCTATTCATATTTGCCTTGGTTTTTCTTTACACCTTGGATGCTTTTTGCAATCCAATATCTCAATAATGACAGTAACTCTTTAAAGGGGGAGAGGCGGCGGGGTGGGGGTGGGGAGAGAAGCACATTCTTCTTTATTGCATTTTTTTTTCTTGTGAAAAGATGTCTGCAAGGGGAACTGCCAGTCTGAAAAATGATCCTTGCTTTCCCCCCATTTTCTTGGTATTTTCCTTCTAGCTTGTGATAATCTGTTCAGGTAAAAAAAAAAACTACAGGCACATTCATTAAATCTTTGTCTTTGACACCTCAGCTGGTTTGTAGCCCTGGGCCCCCTCCATTCCTTGTTTTCCTAATTTCTTTCTCTTTTTTTCCTTTAAAAATTCCTTCTTTCCTGCTTTCCTTCCTGTCCCTCTTTCTTTTCCATTTCTAGGTTTGCCTGGTTGGCAAACAGGAAGGCTGATGGAGAGGGGAAATCTGCAGCTGGTGTCAATAGATCATCTGGGTTTTCTGTCCTTTGTATATCAAATGTTGTGTGCAGCTCATTGTGTTGCCAGCAAGAAGGCATTTATCAGCAAAAAGAAAGGGGAAATGAAAGGGAAAGTATATTTATGTAAGATTTCCAGAGACCAATTTATCAATAGAAATGAAATTTAAAGGGAAACAATTGCTTAATTTACACAGAAATGCAACTCTTTTCGAATTAGGGACCACAAACCTATAGTGTTGTTATGGCTACAGTGATACCTACAATCTTTATTATAAAGGAGAGTCCTTTATTTCAGAAAGGTATCCTTTAGATTTATTTCATGATTTACTTTCTTGGTTTTGCTCTTGAATTTTCTTTTGTAAAGCAATGTTAAAGCCTAAACATTTTTTTTATTTTCATGAACTTCTTTCAGATTTGCCCCCTTTTCAGGTTTCTCCTTTATTTCCCCCCCAAGAAAATATGGTCGTTGTAGTTATAGACCAGGGGTGTCAAACTGCCGGCTCATGGGCCGGATGCATCATAGCGAAACAGCGCCCTCCCCATTGCCGGCAACGGGAAAAAAAGTTGCGATACATCGCAACATGTCACATGGCGTTGCGAGTTTGACACCTTGTTAGAGACCATCACTGTGACAGCTACCTGAATCTCTTAGCACATGCTCAAACTTGTCTTCCTGACATGCTTTTCCTGCTTTTATAATCTTGGTAGTCCTTGACCTACAACCTTTCACTTAGTGACTGTTCAAAGTTACAATGGCACTGAAAAAAGTGACATGACCATTTTTCACATGACCATTGCAGCATCCCTATGGTCATGTGATCAAAATTCAGATGCTTGGCAACTGGCTCATATTTATGACCAGGGTCATAGGCGACTTTCTGACAAGCAAAGTCAATGGGGAAGCCAGATCCACTTAACAACCATGTTACTAACTTAACAATTGAAGTGGCAACTGTGGCAAGATAGGCCGTAAAATTGGGCAAAACTCACTTAACAACTGTCTTACTTAACAACAGAAATTTTGGGCTCAATTGTGGTCTTAGGTCGAGGATTACCTGTACTAGAAACAAGTTGTTTTATAAACAGGGAGACTCAAATGAGATTATTAATGGCATTGTGAAATTGACTAGATTGAATTGTACGATGAAACATGCTAAGAGGAAAGTAACTGTATGGGAAGCTGGTCTGTGTATTGTATATGTACGCAAACACACTGGCACAAAATTCTTTTATTACTTAATTGCATCTCTTCCCACACCCACACACCCTCACACATACAGGGTTCCCCGCTGAGTGTCATTTTTCAAGATATCAAACATTCTGGGAGAGGCCATTGTTTATCAGGGGTGGGAAGTAAAGCAGGCCCAGAAAAGAGGAGGCTATTTTAAGAATCTCAGAAAGAGACAAAACTGTTTGGGGGTTTTTAATAAAGAAAGTGGACTATTAGAAGAGTAAGGGAGTGTTTAATGTAGTAATGGTCTTGAAGGTACCACCATTTCCCATCATATTCCCCCAAACCAGCAGGGTCAATATTTTAACCTCTCTCTTTGTTATGTCTCTGTATTTCTTAGCATAGGGGTAGAAGGTCCCAACTTGCAGCCTCAACTGAACGGCTAATCTGAATGACAGTGATTGGATCATTGATCTGAGGACCCCTTGATCTGAGCAGAATGCTTAGCTTCAAAAGGGGCTATCAGATCACAGCTGCAATAATCCAGATGATCAGTAGAGGGCAGAAAAGAATCAAAGAGCAAACCCCACTTCCTACTAGTGTTACCTAGCTGGGTTATGAATTGTCTGCAAGAAAATAACGAAGCTCAGAGAGCATCAAGGACCCCACAATCAGACCTACCAGATTGGATAGCTGCAATCTGGATCTAGTTAGTCCTAGTCTGCAATCAACAGATCTCTCAATATTGCAAAGGCCACTCCACTTAGCCATCAGTGTGGTTGTTTGTAAATCAAAGCAGAGCCTTGAAGCATCTTAGAAAGTGAGCTTCATCTTATGGAAATCTTACAATCTGCCTTCTTTTTCCTCTTGAAGTTCAGCTGAGCTTGTTTTGGTCATCCTCAGTTCCTCACCTAAGCAGATTTCCTCTCTTTCCATACTCAACTTACACCTGCATCGCTTCATTGTAAAAATCAATCCTGCGATTATAGGTGAGTGCTAAGGTGGTGACATCAGTGGAGCAGCGTTGTGGTTTATTAAATGTTTTGCTTTCAGAGAACTATTTCTCATGTTATTCTGTCTGCCAAGGAACTTTGCACACTTCTCACAGAAGTCCAGCATGGGAAAGAGAATTTTTTTTGGCAGGGGGGGAGGCCAATTTTAGTTCGCACATTCAGTGTATACTATCATTGTTTGGATTCACCCAGCATGCTAGTCTAGCATAAATGTAAGAACAGAGCAGGATGTTGCAAAAACTCAGCCAGTCTTAGCATGTGGTGTAAATTAGGCTATCTCAATAAGCCACGCGTCACTATTGGTGGGGAAAAGGAGACATAGCCTGCTATTTGAACAAAGCCATTGGATTTCACATGTGAGAACCCAGCCTCACTGTTGGGAACTGGGGAGCGCTAAACATTTTTGGATGCTATCTTAATTGCTAAACCTGATCATCAGTGAAGGACCCAGGGTGTCTTGCATGGATTTTTCCAACAGTGCAATCAATCAATAGCGTATAAAACTCTTAATCTCATGGTTGTGGGAAGAGAACCAGTTGGGTTTAGTCGTTACACCAGGTTAAAAACCAGGAGATGGTGAATTCAATTCCCACTTTAGGCATGAAACCCAGCTGGCTAACTTTGGTCCAATCATCAGGAGATGGTGAGATTTAGTCCCACCTTAGCCATGAAAACCAGCTGGGTGACTTTGGGCCAATACTTCTCTCTCACCCCACCCCACTGGGTTGTCGTTGTGGGGAATAAAGGAGGAGGAAAGAGTAGGTATGTTTACCGCCTTTAGTTATTTATAAAAATAATAATGTCAGAATAAAAAACCCCAGCAACATTAGCATGGAGATATATCCAGCTGACATGGGGAGGCCTCTTGGAAGCTTCTAGCACAGGGGTTTGCAACCTTGACAACTTTAAGACTTGTGGACTTCAGCTATGCTGGCTGAGGAATTCTGGGAGCTGAAGTCCACAAGTCTTAAAGTTGTCAAGATTGCAGACCCCTGTTCTAGCAAGACTGCCTTGTGTCCCAGAGCACCTGGGAGTCGGGAGACCTTTGGAGGTGAAAGCATCTCTGTGCCCTGTGATGCTGTGAATTCCTGCCGAGTTTTGTTCACAGGAGAGGCACCCCGCCCCCCCATGCCCTGCTCTGAATTAATTATCTGCTGACACGATTTCGCTTCTCTCCCTCTTTGTGTTATTTTAATTAACAGAGCCCTCCTCCGAGCAAGCCAGCTGTCATATAAATTGTAAAACTGTCAGTGTGTACAGGAACTTAACTGGGATGGTTCCCCCCCTTCCTCATTTGTAAACTTTAAGTAAAGTGTGAAAATTGGTCATGGGGATGCATGGGGACAGGAAGCAGGCTAATAATAAAATAAATAAAAGTGACTCCTTCTAAGTCAAGGCTGCTCAACCTCAGCAGTGTGAAGAGATGTGGACTGCAAACCCAGTTAGCTGGGGAATTCTGGGAGTTGCAGTCCACGCCTCTTCACCTTGCTGAGGTTGAGAAACGCTGTTCTAGGTTGTTGGGGAAGGGCCATAATTTAAAAGGAAGTTCCCAGGCATAGGCCTGCCTGAAAAGAGGATCTAGGGAGCAGGTGATGAGAAGACTCTTCATCTCTTGGAGACTAAATAAAATATGCCTGCCCCTCCCATTCATGCGCAATTCCCAGAATTCTCTTAGTAGCATATTCCTTGCCAAGAATTCAGGGAATTGAGGTTTGTGTATCTGAAACACCAAGCTTGAAAAAAATCTAAACAAATAATTGCACTGCTTGTCAGAATGTTTCCATATTCAGTTTAGGATGATGACAAAGACTTACAAAGCCCTTTATGACAAGGGGCCTGATTCTTTTCCTGATTGCATCTAACATCCCATTAAGAGATTAAAAAAAATGTAAGGGAAGAAAAATGCTATGAATATACAGTACAAGATGGATTTTGACTCTGTGTCATTGGGAACTTATTATATTTGGCATCACCATTAGTCCTAAAGACCTCACATAAAATCAGCCCAGATTAAAAATAGATTTGGTGAGGAAAACAGTCCTTTCTTTGCCCTAAAGCCAAAAGATGCGTAATTCACAATGTTATTTTGTGTCATGGCATACTCATTTAGGTTAAGGAACAGTTTTACTCAATATTTTTAGGTTTGAAGGACCTTCAAGATTGATGCTTTCTGACCATTGTGCAGAGCCAGACCTACAAATGTTTGCCCTCTATTGAAATCAAAAAAATGTTTTCCTTGGATGGTCTCAAATATGTCCATATGGGGAATCAATTGTGGTATTTATGTTAAGTGGAATCATATGTTTTTGTTTAAAGGCAGCAGATGCTGACTAAGGATGTGTGTATCTGTATGTCAGAATACCACATGGTTGAAGTTCAGGCAAGGATATGTAGTGGAACATCTTGTTTCTTGCATTTTGTTTCACATACTACCATGTTTTTGATTCATGCTATTCTTATCTAGTATAGAATTTGACTCCATGTTCCTGTCTATCAGAACTGGGCATTTAATTGCATTAAAGAAACACTTCACACCAATTCTGTGTTGCCCAAAATGATACTTCTATTGCTGTCATTTCTGGATTATAATTGGAAAAAAGACAACACAAATGCAGAAGAGGCAACGAGATCCTGATCTGATTCCCAGTTGTAGGATGAATAGGACAACACATAGTTTATCTAGTCCAGCACTTTTTCCCCTGTGGTGACTAGCTACATACCTTTGGGAAGCTGACAAGTGATGAGTGTCATGGAACAACCCAATACATGTTCCTTAACAAATTGAATGAGAAGGCATTTTGCTGAGGATTTTTTTTATTAGATATCCTATGTAGTCACAATAATTAAATGCCATTAATATAATTATGCTTCTGGAATCTGTCTCAACTATGTCAATGAAGGCCAATGTTTTGTGGGTATTCACTATTTTTTTATTTATGTTTAGATGGTAACTTTGCTCAGGAAACTGATGCCCATGGGAAGGATCCCTATTTGTTTTATTATAGGCTGGCTGAGAGAAGGCGACTTGTCCCAACTTAGAAAAGGTCCTCTTTAATTGAATAAGGATTTAAACTTGGATTTCCTAGTCCAACTTTTTAACCAGTCCAACACTTTTCAACCAAATCTACCCTTCAGTAACTTAAAATCATTTGATTTAGTCTTATCCTCTTGGGCACCTGAGAATTTATGCTTGCTATCTTTCATGTTTTCTCCTTCTCTTCGTTATGGTGCTCATTTCCATTCCATCTCCATCTCTTCTGAAGTTGCGTAGCTCTATTTAAGACCCATTCAGAGGCTTCCTGAACCTGAAGCAACATCACTGTTCTAGTCTTGAGAAATTTTGAGTGGTGCTGTCCAAGGTGCTGCCTGTTTTCTGAACTCCGACTTGGCAGAATCTAGATCAGTGATTCTCAGCCTCAGCTACTTTAAGATGGGTGGATTTCAACTCCCAGCATTCCCCACCTACTTCACCCATCTTAAAGTAGCTGAGGTTGAGAAATACTGAGCCCACACCTTCTTGTTCCTGTTGGAATAACAATACAGTATTTGTTCCTTAAACCGCTTATTTCTTTTCCCCATATCATTGATGGCAACCATAGAGTAGAAGTTATGCAATAGGAAACATTTTAATAATTCAACCAGCAATACACAACACAGAGAGAATGACTGTGTGTGTGTGTGTGTGTGTGTGTGTGAGAGAGAGAGAGAGAGAGAGAGAGAGAGAGAGAGAGAGAGAGAGAGAGAGAGAGAGAGAGAGAGAGAGAGACCTGCATAGCTGGAAATGGCACAGTCCAAGATAAGTGTAACTCTGTGGGTTTTTTTTTAAAATATGTATATCTAGAATAAAATGTACCCATGTTTTTGCTAATTGTTGAGAAACAAACAATACCATTCTTATGTTGCCAAAGAAGGTGTGGATGGATGCAGAAATCCAAATTAGGAATCTGATAGCCATACTGGCAACTTCTTAACTTTAAATTCTTGCACATGTTTGGGCCTGCAGTTGGAAGTAAAGAAGTAGAATTCTTTCTTTGCAAAGCAACCTGCATTTAGAGATTTTGTCACTGTGATGAGGCAATTAATTTCCTGCTGGCCTTCTTTAGTGCCTCTGTTCTTTTTAGCTTCTGGGCCATTTCCTCCATCTTTCTCTGCAAATTTGACATGGCAGATTTTGTGCAAGTGATGAGAGCAATAAAATGAAAGTGGGGTGGGTAGAGAGAGCATGAATGCATCACAGGGAAAGAAGCAGGACATGAAATGCATTTATGCTCCTGAGTATGGATGAGCGATAAGACAGGATTTTCAGAATGCAGAGGTGGAAACCAGGAGGATTTAAAAGAGGTATTATGCAAATCTACTCAGCAAGGATCAAGCTGTTCTTCCTCATCTTCTCCTCTGAGTGGTGACTCTTCCTGGGCTGATTCTGAGCCTACTTCTTGCCTAATTTAATAATATAATTACTATTGGGCTAGAAACCAGGAGAATATGAGTTCTTCTCCTGCCTTAGACATGAAGGCAACTGGATGACCTTGGGCCAGTCACACACACACACACACACACACAGCTCTAGGATGGAGGGAATGACAAGTCATTTCTGATATCTTGCCAAGAAAACTTCAGGGATTAGTCCAGGCAATTGCCAGGACTTGACATGAATTCAAAGGCAATAATTATTGCCTACATAACTCAACAGTAGTGCCTGTGAGAGGAATCTAAGTGTCCTGGTGGACCACCACTTAAGTAAGAGCCAGCAGTGTGCTGCAGCCAATGCAGTCCTAGGCTGCATCAAAAGAGGGATAGCATCAAGATCATGAGAAATGGAAGTACAGCTCTATACTGCACTAGTGAAGCCACATTTAAAATACTGCATCCTGTTCTGGTCAGCAGAATACAAAAAAGATGCTGAGGCCCTAGGAAAAATGTAAAAATCAGCATCAAAAATGATAAGGTGTCTGGAGGCTAAATCGTTTGATGAATGTCTAAGGGAACTAGGTATGTTTAGCCTAACAAAGAGAAGGCTTAGGGGCGACATGATAGCCATCTTCCAATACTTGAAAGGCTGTCACAAAGAAGAGGACATTGATTTATTCTCCAAAGCACCTGAGGGCAGGACAAGAAGCAATGGGTGGAAGCTAGTCAGAGAGAGATCCAACCTAGAAATAAGGAGGAATTTCCTGAGAGTGAGAATGTTTAATCAGTGGAACAGCTTGCCTCTTGAAGTTGTGGGTGCTCCATTGCTGGAGGTTTTCGAGAAAAGATTAGACAACCATTTGTCCAGGATGGTATATTGACTCCTGCCTTGGGCAACAGGTTGTACTGGAAAACCTCCAAGGTCCCTTCCAACCTTATGATTTTATGATGCTAATATTATAGAGAATAAGAATAAAAATTGATTAAACTTGTATGCTGCCTGGCTCTCAATGATGCTGGATTTCCAGGACATATAACTGTAAGCAGGTTTCCCTAGAAAAATGGTCCCCAACCTTTCCAGCTTAGCTGCCTGGTGTGGAGGGGTGAGGGGGGGGATGGTTTTGTGTGAGTGGCAGGTGCACGTGCCCGCCACTTGCGCAAATGGAACATCACACCTGAGTGTGCTCACCCACTGCTGGCGCAAGTGGAGCTGCACAAGCAAGTGTGCCCATCTGCTGCTTGCATGGCCTGATTCCAACTGGGCCACGACCCAGTAGTGGGTTGCAGCCCAGGGGTTGGGGACCCCTGCTCTAGAAGAGATGTTTAGAATGTTTGCTTCTTCTATAATATGGTCTTACACGTAGTTGAAAGTAGGGTCTTTGCCAGACACTAGCCATGGATCACAGGCTACAAACAGAAATAATGTGATATTATATGCAATAACTTTCTTAATCATATGGAGATGTATCCAAATCAAAGCACCGATTATGTTAGGATATGAAGCTGCCATCCCTTTATCACATCTGTACTTTTCCTTCCCTTTCCCCTCTGCCCTCCCTGTCATCTCAGGTTGAGCTGGCAAGGCAACGTGTGGGCCCAAGGCTGAAAGGGCAGGAAGGTTGAAACATCACATTCATTTTCAAGGAAAAGATCCTTGTTATCTTTGGGAAGTATCCACATCAACCTAAAACATCCTTGGCAATGCCTTAGAGCTGGATTGAATCCAGCTGTTTGCCATACCAAAGCAATGTTTTTGCTCCTCAGGGTTCATCCTTCATCTTTGACCCCATCTGGTTGCTGAGGCAAAGCTTTAATGTATTGGGGCTTCTAATTAACAAGATTTGGACGTTAATTGTGATGATCTTTCAATCTCATTTAGATTTTCAGTTAGAGCAAGGCATTCTTGATGAGCTGCTGGGAAGTAGTGTTTCATCTGTGTAGAACGTGGCCTGAGTGTCTGTTAGGACTCAAGTTGAGAGCCCTAGATGTCCTTTCAGATAATTAGCAAGTTGCAAGCCTTACACCTTTCTACATGTTTTTAAAATATTTTTAATCAACACCTTCTATTTAGTTAAAGTAAAAATTCACACACATCTAACATTCTCCAAAATATCTAAATTGAGTATTTGGATTTGGGATTCTTCATCTTCTCAGATCTTTTTCTCTTTTATTCTTTTGTGTATGTTGAATTTCATATTATTTCTAATAATATAAAAGGCAAGACAACATTTTATATTTTCTTGAGGAACTTATCCTCAATAAAGAAATTTCATCCTGCTACCCCTGAATAAGTAGGAATGAAAATTCTGAGAATTGGCCACAAATGGTTTATCAGGAAATCTATATCAATTTATCTGAGCTAAATGTTTGAAAATCTGTTCTAGTTCTCTAGCACAGGAGTTCTGCCATGTTCATTTTTGGGTTCATTTTTGCTTTCTTGAAGTTCAATATTATGTTATTTTTTGCTAGCTATTAATCTTGTAAATTATTTTATCTGATCTTAATTTTACCACTAGCTCTTATTAGTAAATTTTGATTTTAGTTTTGTGCTATTGATATTTTATTTTTTCTGTAAATTATCCAGAAAAGGAATTTTTAATATATGGCAGCAAAGAGTCACAGGGACAAGATAATATTAGGTCACAAGAGAGGATTAGGCAAGGTGTCACATATGTCAAGATATAACTGCACAACTGAAGACCTGCCTCTACATCCATGTGCTACCTCCATGACACATATAAAAAGGGCAGTCATAACTGCCCTCTTGATGTTTTTTGCTTCCTCCCCATAATGCCCCTGAGGCTGAATGCTGAAGGCCATTGAAGATTTAATGTGTCTCTTTCCATGATTCCCCACTGATTTTTTTTGGCAATCCAGCAGCTCCAGAGGTGTCTGTCTGTCTGTCTTTGTCTCTCTGTCTCTCTTCCCCCCGCTCCACACACACGGACTTTCATACATACACATGAATTAAGTGGGCCCTGCATTGCTCAACTGTAAATTAAGGTCTGAACCACCATGGTCTAAGCCAGGGGTAGGCAACCTTGGCTCTCTTATGACTCGTGTACTTCAACTCCCAGAATTCCTGAGCTAGCCATGCTGGCTCAGGAATTCTGGGAGTTGAAGTCCACGAGTCATAAAAGAGCCAAGGTTGCCTACCCCTTGTCTAAGCTACCTTTTCTGGACAAAGGTAGAATTAACACATCAGTTTCTGCTAGGCAAAATCCCTCTTGAATCTAACTACAGGTAGTCCTCAACTTACGACCTCAACTGAGCCCAAAATTTTCATTGCTTAGCAAGACATTTGTTAAGTGAATTTTCCACCATTTGACAACCTTTCGTGCCACAGTGGTTAAGTGAATCACAGCACTTGTTAAGTTAGTAACACAATTGTTAAGTAAATCTGGCTTCCCCATTGAGTTTGCTTCTCAGAAGGTTGCAAAAGGTGATCACGTGACCCTGGGACACAGCAATTGTCATAAATACCTGCAAGTTGTCAAGCCTCTGAATTTTGATCACGTGACCATGGGGATGTTGCAATAGTGGTAAATGTGAAAAATAGTCATAAGTCACTTTTTTCAGTGCCACGCAGTGGTGGGATTCAACCAGTTTGCACCACTTTGGCAGAACCGGTAGCTAATTTTTTGTTGCCCAGGCCCAGACAGACTTCTAGAAGCAGCATCCACACAGAGAACCGGTTGTTCACATATTTGAATCCTACCACTGGTGCCATGGTAATGTCAAACAGTTATTAAACCAATGGTTGTAAGACAAAGATACCTGTATAGAAATATGATTGCAACAAAAGCTAAACTAAGAAGCTAAGACAAAAGCTAGAACTAAGAAGAAATTTCCTGACTGTCAGAACAATTAACCAGTGGAACAACCTACCTCCAGAAGTTGTGAATGCTCCAACACTGGAAGTTTTTAGGAAGAGACTGGACAGCCATTTGTCTGAAATGGTATAGAGTTTCCTGCCTGAGTAGGGGGTTGGACTAGAAGACCTCCAAGATCTCTTCCAACTACATTATTCTATTCTGTTCTGTTCCGTTCTGTTCCATTCCCGTCCATTCCATTCCATTCTATTCTATTCCATTCCATTCCATTCTAAAATTTTCAGAGGACAACATCCTCTTGATTTAGATACCTATTACATGTAATTTGAAAACTGGACAATGTAAATGGATTCTCTGTGTCCTTACTATGGCAAAAGTCTAATGTTGCAGTGTTGGAAAGATAAATATATGACCCCAGTTATTCAGTGGATTAAAGACCTGATTACACTTGTCAGCTGTGAGTAAATTACCTAAAGACGTAATTTTGTACAGGTAGTTCTCCACTTACAATCATTCATTTAGTGACTGTTCAAAGTTACAGTGGCACTGAAAAAGTAATTTACAGCTAATTCTCACAGTTACAACTGTCACAGCATCCCCACGGTCATGTCATCAGAATCTGGGTGCTTTTCTAATTTCCATCCATATTGCTTCAGAATAAGCAAGTGCAATGTTAGGTGAGGGTCAAATGGATAGCAAAATGGTCCTGGAGTATTACAAAATACAAGTCTTGCCATATCTTCCTGAGACATCACTCAAGATTATGCTGAAAATGATATGATCAGTGTAATAGTATTGTTGGATTGTCCCTAATTAGTTCCTCTCTAATTATATTCTGTACCTCGGAGAAATCTTTTAAACAGCATGGCATTGTCTGAAGGGCTTTGTGCCTTGGACAGCTAGGAAATGAAATGGGAAAAAGAAATGTGTGAGATATTTGGAAACTTGGGGGCAAAGGTTTCCCCCCCCCCCAATCTGACAGTTTGGTGCAGATGATTGGATGGTGCCCAGCTGAAGAAGAAAATAACATATTGCAGGTAAAGATAACCAGAAAAATACCAAAGCTTGTATTTAAATAGCAAACATTTTAGCAAGCTGCCCAGCAGCTTTTCCTCCCAGGCACGTTGTCCCTGGTAGAGGTCAAAAAAAGCAAGATGGCAGCTACAGCTCTGACTGAAACTGACGCTTTGCCCCCTTTTTATTTATGACTCATGCAAAAAGGGGCAAGGCTTCTACCACACTGTTGCGTTCCAGCATGGCCCAGACAAAGTATCTGGACTGACAGCTGATGGTGAGGCAATGCAAGGCCAGATACAAAGAGTATGTGTGGCTGGTTGATCTTAGCCTTTTTAACAGGTTCCACACCTATCCCAGGTAAGTTTTGATTGACTACTTGTGTCTGGCTCCTTCCACATCCCTGACTTGCCCTACACATTCCCTGGCATCTCTTTGGCCCTTTGTTAATTCAATAATAAATGTTCTAATTTAATCTTATCAGAGCCCTCAATATTATGAGTTTCAGATTCAGATGGCCCCAGCCCTGTTAGACTTTGGCAAGGCATTGAAGACCTCAGTAGGGTTTAATCCTTGGCAATTGTGTTTGGTGGGTTTGTTTGTTTAATCTTGTAAGCCACCCAGAGTTGCTTGTGCAAGATGAGCAGCTATAGTACTACGTATGTGCCTAAGCAATTGCTCTGAAGTCGACTTGATAGTACCATAATTTTGGGTCTCCTTCTGACTGCTGGCACATGGAAGCTACAGTTCTTGATATAATAATAATTAGGGGAAAACCTATTTATCATCATTACTGTATCATCACTATCAACATCATTTTGTTTACATTACAGTGAATAGAATATAAAAGCAAAATACAAGATTGATTGATTGATTGATTGATTGATTATGTGTAATACCTAAGGAACCAAGAATGACATGTGGAGTTATTTCTGAGTAGTTTCTTTATTGTGTATGCCTATGGGGGAAAAATCTTGCCAGACTAAAACTACAATCTACATAACTATTACTGGTAGATATACTCTGTGAATTACTAAGGAGGATCCACCTTCGCCTTTTCCCTGGGTGCCAAGGATTTCAAGCTTTGTTGTCTTTTGGCTCTCTGGGAAAACTCCCCTCTCTGTTGCATCTCTGGGCTACATTCCACCATTTTATGTGCCATCAACTTGGTGTCACCTCTTAGTGATTACATCCTCCAAAATAATCTTTCCCCAGCTTAGTCCTTCAGGTCTCCTAATGGTGCACCCATTGCAAGTGTAATCAACTCTATCCATCTTGTGGATGGTCATCCTCTTCTCTTTCCTTCCACCTTTCCCAGAATATTTTAGGCTTCTCCAAAGAGTTAGACCATCCCATAATATGTCCAAAATGTGATAATTTGAGCCTGGTCATTTCTGCCTCAAGTGAGAATTCTGAGTTGATTTGTCTGATGATTGATTGGTTTGTTTTCTTGATGTTCCACAATATTCTCAGGAATATTAAATTACCTAGGAAAGAACCTGACGTTGGATTATAAATAATGTCTTTGCTGCAACCAAGTAATAATTTTAAATCATATTACATAAAAATAATTTCCAGAAAGATCATAATAATGTAGAGATGGGAGGAATAGAAATTTACAAACTTTTGCTTAGTTCTAGATGTAATCATATGACTGGATTCATGTTAAGATATTTCCCAGTCTCTGAGATCTGAGATGCATTTCTAACAATTATTCATATGGATCTGTAGCTTTAGCCTGCCCTTTTAAGTAGTAAACTTAACCAGGCTAAGTTCAATATTATCCTTATTATGAGATGACTATGTAAAAAAATTAACCTGGTGCAATAAGGCAGCTGTTTTCAGAACTCATACTTTGGATATTTTGAAATGTGCCGGGGGGGGGGGGGGTTGGTTTTGTTCTAAATTAAATGAACCCATTTTATTATTAATGCAAATAATGAATATTGGGAGAAATGAATATCAGTGCCTAATTATTTTCTTATACTGAGAGGATAGAAATCCAAGTTTTCCAGTTTCATTGCAGGCTGATTATCTACAATATGAAATTATATTAGCCTTTCTTCTTTCCCACCTTCAACTGCCATCTTAGTGAAAGGGGAGAAAAAAGCCTAGAATAATAATTAAAAGATGCCTAGAAACGCTCTTGGAAGAGCATAAATTCTGAAGATGAAAGTAAATTATTAAAATAATTAAATACTTCAAGTTGACAAGCAGAAGCAGAATCTTGCCAACGGACATTTGTCAGTAATTAGTTAATTAATCCTAACACAAATTATAAGCCATAACAAACCAGTCAGGCTGAACAGAGCCGGCTGTTCAGAATAGGAAAGGAGAAAAGGAGAGGGAGAAAGGGGGGGGGGAGAAGAAAAAGTTTGCAAGTTTCTGGCTAATGGAATGAAGGTAGTGTACTATATCCATTTTTTGTTAAGTGTGAGGTGGCAAATGAATTTCTGGAGAGAAATCACAATGGACACTTTATTTTATTAATTCTTATTTATTTAATTTGCACACTACCAAATCCAGCTGTATTCTTGGTAAGTCATACAAGGACAATTATAAAGCTTCCACAATTTAACATTACAATATCAACAATGCAATATCGGCAGTAATGCTGTAAAACTAAAACATTCACACTCATCAGAATCAATAGACAGCCACATGCATGTTTTCATAAAACAATTAAACTAACCATGATAATTAGTTTAATGACCTCACTAACATCCACCCAGAACAATCTCATGATTACATGCAAGATGATACTCCACCATTATTTCAGCATATAGGAAACAGCCTCTGGTCCCAACCTGCAAAAAAGACCTTTGCATCTGAAGACTTATGATCAAGCTACACGTTACACACAACCTTTAGTCATGGGAAACATGTTGGACACTTTAAAAAAGAGATGCACAAAGACTTTTGGTTCCATGAAGCCCATGAAAACTTGGACTGTGACCCTCAAACATCTCAGTGTCATTTTCAATTTTCAAGTGGTAACTTTTAAAGTGATAGGAAAGTGAAAGTATAAAATGCACAACTGGCATCTGAGCTTCTTAATTACTTCTAGTGCCACAGATTGTCCTCAAGCACAATTGGGACCAGAATTGCCATTGCTAAGCAAGGCAGTTGTAAAATGAATCATATCTGATTTTACTATCTTTTTTGCCACAGTTGTTAAGTGAATCATTGCAGTTGTTAAATGAACCATGAGGTCATTAAGTGAATCCAGTTTCCTTCATTGACTTTGCTTGTCGGAAACTGGCTCGGAAGGTTACAAATGGCAACAAAATGATCCTCAGACAACCATCATGATTATAGGCCAATTGCCAGGCACCCAAATTTTGATCGTGGGGATGCTGCAACGTTTTTAAGTGGAAGTCACTTACAAAGTCACTTTTTTCAGTGCCATTGTAACTTTGAATGGTCACTAAACGAAAGGTTGTAAGTTGAAGAATATCCATACTTATTTTAGTAGATGGTTTTCATGGGTCACCTCAGCAATTTGTAGCATTGAAGTGATCTTGTCTGAGTTGGGAAGCTCAGCAGGGTTATCCCAGGGTAGGAAGGAAAACTTGGAAGGAAAACCATCAGAAAAATCTCACTGCTATCGGGTAGACCGAAAACCTGAAATAAGATTCTGAAACAGTGTTTCATAATCTTGGGATTTTAAGATGTGTGGACTTCAGAGTGGAGTTGAAGTCCAAACATCTTAAATTTGGCAAAGTTGAAGAACACTGCTCTGGATAAAAGCAGACCCTTTTTATGCTTTGCCAAAAAACAATGTGCCAAGAAAACAGCGATGTGTCTTTGGAGTTGCCAGGATTTGAGGCTGACTCTTAGACACGTTGAATTCGAAGACTGTTCTTTTTTCTGTTAATGTACAGTATATTATATAAATCCCTCTGTAATTTAAAAACATTTGTCTTGTTCTTGACAAAGCAAAAGTTCTATTACATGCACGGTTGTGTTTGTGCATGGATGCACAAGTGTGTTTTTTAAGTGTTTGGTACAATGTGAGCTCTGACCTTCAAAGCTTGAACAGCCAGAAAATGTGGTTGCCTGAGGCTCTCACTGTCACTGCGATGTCTGTCTTCCTTAATAATTTCAATCTGGCTGACAGGGGACCAGGCATTTTTGCTCTGAACGGATCTACTGCAAAACCTGTCAGATGGGATTTATCTCAAGTCATGGTGTTTCCATCCATTCACGTTCACAAGTGCTTGCATCCAGACCTGTGGAACATAGTGATTCCCCTTCCCACCTGAGGGGACCTTTTCAAGACCTTCCAAACTGGATACTTGGCTTACTTCATCCACTCCTTGGGCACCTATGCAAAGGAATCAACATGTTGCAGTCCTGGGTTTTCTTTGTCCCTTTTCCCTTTCAGAGCCAGTTAAAATCCACTTTAAAAAGGGCAGAGTAACAAAGGAATTTCTTCTCTGATCTGTTGCCATCAAGGTTAACAGAACCAATAACAACAGAATAATGCATTAACAGAACTGGAAGGGACCTTGGAGGTCTTCTGGTCTAACCCCGCCCCCCACCCCCCACCCCCGCTCAAGCAGGAGACCTTATACCATTTCAGACAAATGGCTGTCTTAAAAACTTCCAGTATTGGAGCATTCGAAACTTCTGGAGGCAAGTTGTTCCACTGATTAATTGCTCTCACCAACAGGAAATCTCTCTTTGGCTCTAAGATGGTTTTCTCCTTGATTAATTTCCATCCATTGTGTCTTGTCCTGCTTTCAGGTGCTTTGGAGAATAGGTTGATCCCCCTCTACTTTGTGCCAGCTCCTCAAATATTGGAAGACTGCTATCACGTCACCCCTAGTCCTTCTTTTCATTAAACTAGACATAACCAATTCCTACAACCATTCTTCATACAGTATGTTTTAGCCTCCAGCCCACTAATCATCTTTGTTTCTCTTCTCTGTACTCCCAAGAGTCTCAGCCAGTAGGCTGAATCAGGATTTGTAAACCCAATCCAGCCAAGAAACACTGTGCTGAGGACAGTTAGGGTGCTTTGATGCAGTTTTTTTTTTCAATACAAGCAAAAATATATACGGAGAACAGTACCAACAGATAGGAAAATATCTCTTTATGGAGATGTGTATAGGTAGTCCTCGACTTACATCCATTTGTTTAGCAAATATTAGAAATTACAAAAGCACTGCTAAAAGTGACTTATGGCCAGTCCTCACATGTACAACTGAAGCAGCATCCCCACAATCATGTGATCAAAATTCAGGCACTTGACAATTGGCATGTGTTTATGAAAGTTGCCGTGTTCTAGGATCATGTGATCTCCACTTGTGGCCTTCCCAGCCAGCTTCCAACAAGCAAAGTCAATGGGGGAAGCTGGATTTTCTTAAGGATCACATGATTCACTTAACAACTGCAGTGATTCACTAATAACAGTGGCAAAAATGTCATAAAATTGGGAGTGACTCACTTAATCACCACCTTGCTTAATGGAGGAAATTCTGCTCCCACTTATGGTCATAAATCAAACACTACCTGTATAATAGAGCTGTGTAATGGAGTGCTTAAGACAGAGTTTCTCAACCTTGTCAACTTTAATACATGTGGACTTCAACGCCCAGAATTTCTTGTGAATGTCAGCTGGGGAAATCTGGAAATTGAAGTCCATATGTATTAAAGTCAACAAGGCTGAGAAACACTGGCTTAAGAGGTTGAATCTGGGCTGTGGAAACACAGGTTCACTGCCTCTACTCAGCTAGATAGTTTCCTGATGTCTTCAGGCAAGTCATTCTTTCTTAGCTCAACCTATCTAACTGGATTGTCACTGGGGGAATTACAGAATAACAGAGTTGGAAAGAAAATGAGGAGAGACCTCCCCCTCATACCATCTTGTGTTTCAATAGAAAAAATGAGGTATCAATGGCACTAACAAAATAAAAGTTTCTCAGTTGCTATTTTTATATTATTTAGGTTTTTCTAATTATTGGCTGTTTTTTATCTTGTTTTATCTGTCAGCCACCCAGTTACATATATGAGATGGGCAGCCATACACATTTAATAAATCAGATTATATCAAAATTGAATATACCATCCAAGACCAACCCAATTAAAGATCAGCATAGGTAAAGGTAAAGGTAAAGGTTCCCCCGCACATGTGTGCTAGTCGTTTCCAACTCTAGGGGCTGGTGCTCATCTCCGTTTCAAAGCTGAAGAGCCAGCGCTTGTCCGAGGACGTCTCCGTGGTCACATGGCCGGCATGACAAGACGCCAAAGGCGCACGGAATGCTGTTACCTTTCCACTGTAGTGGTCCCTATTTTTCTACTTGCATTTTTATGTGCTTTCAAGCTGCTAGGTTGGCAGAAGCTGGGACGAGTAACAGGCGCTCACTCTGTTACGTGGCACTCGGGATTCGACCCGCCAAACTGCCGACCTTCTGATCGACAAGCTCAGCGTCCTAACCCACTGAGCCCTTAAAGATCAGCATAGAATACAATAATTTAGAAGAAAAAACATTCTAAAGGAACATTTTAAAAATTGCAAGAATATCCTGTGCAAACATGTCAAACTCGCGACATCACATGTTGTCGTGCGACGTATCAGAACTTTTTCCCATTGCCAGCAACCGGGGGGGGCAGTTTCTTCGTGACGCGTCCGGCCCATGGGCCGGCAGTTTGACACCCCTGCTGTTAGGGGGTTAACAGTTAATAATTTCAAAGAACTATAGCTATTAATAAGAGATTTATGGGGAATGGTCATCCAGGCGAAAGTCAATAGCCTCCTGGTCACAATAGCAATTAAAACTATTCACAATTAACAAGCATTTTGAGAGTACATGTCAGACAGATTCTACCTCCAAATCTGAACAGAAATAATAATAATAATAATAATAATAATAATAATAATAATAATAATAATAATAATAATAATATAATATAATAATATAATAATATAATAATAATAATAATAATAATAATAATAATAATAATAATAATAATAATAATAATAATAATAATAATAAAAGTTGGAAGGGACCTTGGAGGTCATCTAGTCCAACCCCCTGCTCAGGCAGGAAACCCTATACCATTTCAGGCAAATGGCTGTCCAGTCTCTTCTTAAAAACCTCCAATGTTGGAGCATTCACCACTTCTGGAGGCAGGTTGTTCCACTGATTAATTGTTCTAACCGTCAGGAAGTTTCTCCTTAGTTCTAGGTTGCTTCTCTCCTTGGTTGGTTTCCATCCGTTGCTTCTTGTCCTGCTTTCAGGTGCTTTGGAGAATAGCTTGGCTCCCTCTTCTTTGTGGCAGCCCCTGAGATATTGGAACACTGCTATCATGTCACCCCTCACCCTTCTCTTCATTAAACTACACATATAAAAGCTTGGCTTTTATATGGGATACTCATATATCTATTGATCTAATTGTTAGCACCCTGATTCGGGCCAGAGTAAATACAGGTAAACCTTACGACACCAACTGAGCCCAAAATTTCTACTGCTAAGTGAGACAGTTGTTGATTTTTTTGCTCCATTTTACGACCTTTCTTGCCACCATTGTTAAGTGACTCACTGCACTTGTAAAGTGAATCATGTGACTGTTAAGTGAATCCGGCTTCCCCCATTGACTTTGCTTGTCAGAAGGCTGCAAAAAGTGATCACATGACCCTGGGACATGGCAACCGTCATAAATATGAACCAGTTGCCAAGCACCTGAATTTTGATCATGCGGTCATGGGGATTCTGTAATGGTTTTAAGTGTGGGAAACGGTCATAAGTCCCTTTTTTCAGTGCCGTTGTAACTTTGAATGGTCACTAAATGAACTGTTGTAAGTCAAGGACTTCTGCTTTGTGAAGCATTTAAGAAGTTATAGAAATACAGGTAGTCCTCGATTAACGATCACAACTGAGCCCAAAATTTCCTTGGTTGAGCAAGACAGTTAAGTGAGTTTTGCCCTGTTTTACGTCCTTTCTTGCCACCGTTGTTAAGTGACTCACTGCACTTAAGCGAACCACTAAATGAACAGTTGTAAGTCGAGGACTACCTATATCTATAGGCAGTCGAGGGAGGAAGAAAGTTGGTGCTCTGGGGGGAATAGTAGACACTGGCTTTGCCATTTTAGATATCCGGATGGCAAATCCTAAATCACATCAATTATAGAAGGTCTAACAAGGTTGTCATCATGATCTGCGGGAATGAAGGAATATTTCCTCTTTAAAATAAATGGATGAATCAATATATTAATAGACATAATGAAACATGTCCAATATCTCAAAATGACACCTGCATTTTGAGGCCTGAAGCCCCATAGTTGCTGGGTTTATACAACACAGCACATCCCAACCCAGGTTAACAAAATGCACTGCAGCATTCAGAAGATATGCTGAGCCAAAACAAATCCACCACACATGGTGCTTTAAATGACAATCAGACCAGATTCTACCACTAATATGGTAGAAAATGACATACGTTCCCACAACACAGAATCACAAGCTGCACAGTATCACTTGGTGTGTCTAGTTTTATGGTTTTCTTGAACTAGCCAGAACATGGATTTGTTGTATATATTTAGTAGTTAAGACCTCTGAGTTTTGGGATATCAATCCTGAGATATTGATTAGAGTTTTTGCAGACATTATTTTACATTTTTAAAAATCTTTTGCACTGTGCTGCAGTTGGAATGTCTGCAAAAAAACCCTGAACAATTTCTCAGCACTGATCTTCTGAAGCCCAGAAAAACCTGTTTACTAAATATAGTCTGTAGTCCATTAAATTCCTTCCTCCTTCCTTCCTTCCTTCCTTCCTTCCTTCCTTCCTTCCTTCCTTCCTTCCTTCCTTCCTTCCTTCCTTCCTTCCTTCCTTCCTTCCTCTTTCTCTCTGCTGGCTGGACTTCTGCCTGTCCTGAGCATCTAAGTGCAATCCACCCCCCTTGGTTCAGCTGGCATGTCTTGTCCAAACTGACAGTTGACAGAAGCTAGTCTAAAGTGATCCCAGCGGCCTTGATATGATTCTCGCCTTTGCTAGCGAGTCCCTGGGAATACATTGGAGTGCTAATAGCTGCCATTGACACGACTGACAGAGGGACTTTAATCCATTTTCACCTGCAGGGACCAGTTGATTGTCCTCATTTCAGGTGGAGAGTAAACACTTCTTCTGCTAATTGATGAGAGGCAAAGTGGGGAGGGGGAAAAAGAACTGGTGCTATGTTAACCATCAGATGTTATTTTCGAGAACAGGAAGATACTTGCATCACAGATGGATCCATACACCAGTTTCTGAAGCAAGCCTTGAAACGGACACAGCACATTCTGTACCATACACAGTCACCATCCATGGGAATTTCCAATATTCATTCATTCATAGTCACCTATTCCATATATGTGACTCTGAGATGGTTACAAACAAAACAAATATAAAAACAAAACACAATCACAAAACCACAGTTGAAAAAAAAGAATAAAACCAAATAAAAAATACGTAAATGTTACTGACAAGGAAATCCCACTCATCAAAATAATCAGTACAGCCACTTCACTGGTTCCACAACATCTCTGGTCCCCAAAGCAGTTGGCAAAGCCATGCAAAAAACCAGAAGGGTCAGGGCCAATCTGGAGATATGATGTTACATATGGTGGTTGCCAAGGTAGAAACAGCTGTTCTCCTGAGTCCCATAAAATGCCACTTTGTAGATGGGACGCACAGCACGCCTCTTGCAACTTGCAAGGTTCTGTTACTGTAACTTTAAAATACAGGTAGTGTTTGTACTCGAGATTGGTGCATTTTGTCTGGACCACCTCGAATGGCTGACATCAGTCCTGCATGACTTACAGGACCTCTCCCCACCCTTATTATTAGTCTCCTGAAAACTAAGGGAATCTCTCCTGAATTGCTTTCTTTACCCTATCCCTTCAGACTCAGATTTTCTTTATCACAATATTGCCTAGGGCTAGTGCTTTCTCACTTAAGCTTAGCAAAATACATGGACTTCAACTCTTAGAATTCCCCAGCCAGCATTCTGGAAGATGGTCCCACTCAACTTAAAGTTGCCAAGGTTGAGAAACACTGACTTAGGGAGAAAAAAAACCAAGTTTTTCAAACGTTGCAAATAGACTAATAGTTCAAAGGTAAAAAGGTAAAGGTAAAGGTTCCCCCGCACATGCGTGCTAGTCGTTTCCGACTCTAGGGGCCGGTGCTCATCTCCGTTTCAAAGCCGAAGAGCCAGCGCTTGTCTGAGGACGTCTCCGTGGTCATGTGGCCGGCATGACTAGACGCCAAAGGCACACGGAACGCTGTTACCTTCCCACCGTAGTGGTCCCTATTTTTCTACTTGCATTTTTACGTGCTTTCGAACTGCTAGGTTGGCAGAAGCTGGGACGAGTAACAGGCGCTCACTCTGTTACGCAGCACTCGGGATTCGACCCGCCAAACTGCCGACCTTCTGATCGACAAGCTCAGCGTCCTAACCCACTGAGCCACCGCGTCCCTTCAAACATTTAACCAAATCTTGTTTCTCTTTTGGTCTAATGCAGGGGTCTTCAAACTTGTCCTGGCGTGCCTGGCTGAGGAATTCTGGGAGTTGAAGTCCATAAGTCATAAAAGGGCCAAGTTTGAAGACCCCTGGTTTAATGCCTGCAGTCCAAATGTTGTTCGCAATGGCATTTTCATTTCTGACAGCTTTCAGGCATGAAATGTCACTCTGAAATCCCCTTTGCGTTGCTGCCTGTCATTGAGCAAATGGGAGTCTTGTCCCTTCCTTCCTAATAGGAAACTTTAAAGGTAATGTTCGGATTGCATTCATACAGGAGTGGCAGGAGAAGGGGTGGGGGACAGTGTCCACACAGCCAAAATGGTAGAATAAAAATAGTATGGTTGCATCTTGACTTCTTTGATGCCCTGTTGTAGTGATGACCTTGGGAGACAGAAAAGCCGCAGCCAGGGGAACAGGCAGATTAAGACAGGGGTCCTCAACCTTGGCAACTTTTAAGACTTGTGGACTTCAACTCCCAGAATTCCTCAGCCAGGCACGCCAGGCCAGCTTTGCTGTCTGAGGAATTCTGGGAGTTGAAGTCCACAAGTCTTAAAAGTTGCCAAGGTTGTTGAGGACCTCTGGATTCAGAAGCAGCTGAGACCACAGGAGTATGGACCCGGGGAAACCTCTCAGAAGAGACCCTCCCTAGTCTCGTGGACTATGAAAGTGAAGGAGGGGAAAGCATTTTCAGAAGCTCAAGATGTTATTAAAGGCTAAAAGGAAAGCGGAAGAAAAGCCGCTCTGGGCGTCGCTTGAATAAAATTCGAGGGAGCCTAGAGAAGAACCCTCCCACGTGACCTCCGCGGGAACCATAGACTCTCTGTCTACGCCTTGGTAGAAGGGAGTTGATCTCGCGCGACGTCCCCGTGACGTCACTCCTCCGCGCCGTGGCGCCCCGGCTTCTCGCTGTGTCACCGAGGCTCGCAATTCGCTTTCGGTTGCTCGGGGCAGTCATGGAGTATCTCATCGGCATCCAAGGGCCTGACTTCGTGCTGATGGCCGCCGATACCGTCGCGGCTTCCAGTATCGTTCACATGAAGCGCGGTCAGTCTCCGGGTTTTACTTAGGCGGCGGCGGCGGCGGCGGCTGGGAACCGTTTGAATGCCACCCCCCATGTGGTTTGGGGCTGAGGGGCGAAGGCAAGCCCGGGTGCTGCGGGGGCCGAGTTGAGGCCGTGGGGCCTCCTTTAGGTTTCCCTCACGGCCGTTTGCAAGACGACGCTCTGGAGGGGTCGCGCTGGGCACCTGCTTTGCCTGGCTCGGGATCGAAGAGGATCCAGTAAAAGCCGAAGGGAAAACAAAATTGGATCTGAGCTTCTGGGAAGAAGCTGCCGGTTAGAGTAGACCAGGGGTAGGCAACCTCGGCTCTTTTATGACTCGTGGACTTCAACTCCCAGAATTCCTCAGGCAGCAAAGCTGGCCTGGCGTGCCTGGCTGAGGAATTCTGGGAGTTGAAGTCCACAAGTCTTAAAAGTTGCCAAGGTTGAGGACCCCTGTCTTAATCTGCCTGTTCCCCTGGCTGCGGCTTTTCTGTCTCCCAAGGTCATCACTACAACAGGGCATCAAAGAAGTCAAGATGCAACCATACTATTTTTATTCTACCATTTTGGCTGACTCAGGAATTCTGGGAGTTGAAGTCCACGAGTCATAAAAGAGCCGAGGTTGCCTACCCCTGGAGTAGACGAAAGAGTGAGGGCCTGACCTTTTATAAATTCCTGACTTACTTTTATTTCCCCCCCCCCAAAAAAAAAAGTGTGTTAAATTGCCCTTCTCACCTATTGATCCCAGAATGCGTCGGAGGTCATTGGTGACATTTCCAGATGTTTGGAAAGTTGTTCTGGGACAGAGCGTTTGGTTTGGGGGGGGGGCTTCATAACAAAATGGAAGTCCTGGGGAAAGCGAAACAAGATGCAATAAATTTGGAGCGTACTCTACTCGAATGAAAATGTATACGTGACTCTGCACTATGTATTTAACTTGGTTGCTAAATTGTGTTCTGGGTTTGCCCAACACAATCTGTAAAGTAGCCATCCAATTTTTAGGGTGCAAACAAACTATTCAAATATAAAAAGAAAAATTATGAAGCTTTGCATGTTGTGCAAATAAAGCCATTATGTTGGCAGATGACTGAGCTAAACATATGTATGCCTAGCCATAGAATTAGTTTTTAAAAAATATTCCGTGATTTTATGTTTTCAATTGCCTTTTTCAACTTTTTTGTTAGCTGCCTTGAACAGTTAATGCATTAAATATATTACAGAATTGCCAACTGATCGGTCATCTGCACCTTTCGACTGTTTTGTAAATAAATATTTTTACATTACAAAAGCTTTAATATTGATGATTATTAGAGAACAAGAATCTAAACAACTTGGTTACTTTTTGGCTCTTCAGTCATCTGTAGGGCTTGTTTATACATTTATTTCAGATCATGGAAAGTTAAATGCTGTGGAATTAATTGGAAGAGTCATTATTCTCCTCCCTTTTTGTTTCTCAGTTTGAAAACTTCAAGCCAGCCACTTAGTGACTGTTCAAAGTTACAATGGCACTTGAAAAAGTGATTTATGACTGTTTTTCACACTTATACATTGCAGTATCCCCATGGTCATGTAATGAAAATTTGGGTGCTTTACAATGGCATGTATTTATGAAGATTGCAATGTCCTGGGTCATGTGATCACCTTTTATTACCTTTTCACAAGCAAAGCCAATGGAGAAGACATTCACTTAACAACTGTGTTACTAACTTAGCAACTGTATTGAGTCACTTAACTATGGCAAGAAAGCTCGTAACATGGGGCAAAATGTTTTGCTTAGCAATGGAAATTTGGGGCTCAACTGAGTCATAAGTCAAGGATTACCTGGACCTGATTATTCTTTTATCTGACACTGGTGCCTGTTCTTCTTTTCTTCCTCTATAATGTTAAGATCATGACAAGATGTTCAAGATGAGTGAGAAAATCTTGCTACTGTGTGTTGGGGAGGCTGGCGACACTGTACAGTTTGCAGAATACATCCAGAAAAATGTCCAGCTCTATAAGATGAGGAATGGTGAGTGGTGCAGCTGAGTCTCTTTGGAAAGTAAACAATAAAAAACTAGGTCTCCATATTACAAGTTATTTAGGTGCTAATGTCTTCAGACCCTGTACAGATCCTTCTATTCCTTCACCTATTTGTTTTTATCTCAGTTACTAGACACTTGTTTTTTCACTTGTGTTGAACGATATTGCAGGGTGACAGTCAAAGTGTTGTAAACATTTAGTTTCTTGTACTTCTGCTGTTGTCTTGAAGTTTCTTAGGTCCAATTTGTATATTCAGATTAACAGGAGTGTATCTAAGTGAAGAGGGTTTTCATTAAATGCTTCTTACATTTGAAGTAAATACAACCACTCTGTTCAAGTGTGAGAATAATAGCTTTGACTATTCCCCATAACATACATGGAATTAATTTTAATCCACTTTAATTTCTTTGTGTATCACGAGTGCTAAATTTCAGAAGTACGATAAAACAGTTGACATATTTGATTGATCATAATTACTCTGTATATGTTTGATAAGAATTTTCTCTGACTTTATGTAATCCCAGTTCTATCAATTTCTAGCTTTGTCTACACATAGTTTTTGTAAGCACAAAGTTTGGGTATAACCATTTTTGTACATATATTTATATATTGCAAAAGTATTTATAAATAAAATTTCAGAGGTTTAGGGTACATAACTGTTAAGTCATCTTTCTATGTAGTCACTGCAGTTCACAAAAAAAATGAAATCTTGCATTCCTATTTTAGTATTGCGTTGCACTATAAAATTTAGCTGAAGCAGTTTCTTCCATTGAGTCTAGAGTAAATTTCCAGGTACCCATAAGATATGATTGTGTCATTGTCTTAACAATAGGATATGAGCTGTCTCCAACTGCAGCTGCCAACTTCACACGCAGAAATCTGGCTGATTATTTGCGGAGCAGGGTAAGCCAGTCAGCTTTTATTGGCTGCTTATGTTGGGATGTATCATGTGTTTTCTCCAAGTCTTATGATAAATGTAATGGAACTTGCAGATGTGTCACCATCATCCTTTCCTGATAGGATTATCTATATTTCATATTTCTAAACTGCCCATTGCCCTCAAAAAGGGGCTATGGATGGTGTACAATATAATGTCACCAATAAATAAAACTACCAAAATGAATACTACAATTAAAAAATTAGGATTAAAAGTTTTAAAATTATAGAAGAATAACAAACATCAAAAGGGGGGAAAAATCTTAAGATGGGCATTTAATGATGAAGATACAGGGTTAATCTGAAAATAATTTCAAGTATAGGAAGGAGTAGGGGAGTGTGCTGGCTAAGGAGTCAACTGTCCAGTCTACTTAGAGATTCACTTTAGTTGGTGGATTTGTCCCTTTTTCACTTTTTCCATGCCCAGCCCTTCATTTTTGCTAATACTTCTGTGGGTCAAATACAAATGAAAATACAAATGGCTGCCAAGAAGGAGGGTTCCTCCTGTAACTTTCTTATTTTAGTTCATTTCTTGCAATTCTGCCACTGCTTGAAGGAAACTGTCTACACACTGGTGCCTCCCCAATGCATTGAGCTTCATTTTCCATAATCCAACAACATGGATATTTAAAACTGGGTTTAGTCTTTTAATGTTCCGTGATTCTTTGTAATAGCTGCATGTCACTTTCCAAGTGACACTTCCTGCTTCAGTAAGATCTTGAGGATGTTGCAGTTAAAGGTGGCAATTGACAACCAATAACTATCATGCCTGAGGTCATCTGTGAGAGATTGTGGGAAGGCTTGAATGTAACAGAAGGTAGGTTAGATACAAACCACCAACAGTTCCAAAGGTCACCACATTAGAGAAGTTTGTGTATACAGGACTGAGGTAATGAACTGATAGCCTATTTCAAAGGTAGCTTTTTATAATCCAGTGCATCACAAATGGCTTCCCACCTGAGATCTGAGGGATCCCACCTTTTTAGCCTTCTTGGGGGCTTTGAAGGCCTGAATCTTCCCTTAAGCCTTGGGATAGGTTGGGAGTTGAGCAGGGAGGCTGCTTGGTCTGGTACCTGGGGAGTTGGGCACTTGGGGATTTAGGGATTGTTGTGAGCCTCCTAGAATTATAAGATATAGGCAGCCATATAATTCTTCTAAATAAAAGAATTGTTTTTAGGAAACCATAACAAAAAAGTAAAGTTTGAGGCTTCTGTATACTTAATAAAGCTTAACAAAAGTGTCTAATTCTGGAATCTGGTTTTTTGCCTCCTTTTTTTGCCTCCTTTTTGATTAACATGAGGCTAAAATGCAGCCATTGTAGTATTGAAGGATCCCAAGGCATAGTTGCCACAATTGAAATTATGCTCTGAATACTAGAAAGTGTGGATTGTTCTAAACCAGCGTTTCTCAAACTTGGTAACTTTAAGAAGTGTGGTCTTCAACTCCTAGAATTCCCAGGAGCGTGAGAATTCTGGGACTTAAAAGTTCACACATCTTAAAATTGCCAGGTTTGAAAAACACTTTCTAAACCATGAAATAAGCACTGAGTCTCCTCCATTATTTATTTATTTATTTATTTATTTATTTATTTATTTTATTACATTTATATACCGCCCTTTCCCGAAGGACTCAGGGCGGTTTACAGGGTGATTAAAAACCAAGATACAAAAGTTAAAAACAAATTTTTTAAAAAAATTATATTTGTCCCTGCATAAATAAAACCCCAGTTAAAATAAAATTAATCCTCAGCCTGGGCCAGAGAGCTCGAAGAGCCAGGTCTTCAGGCCCCGGCGGAATGAACGGAGGTGATGAAAGGTCTTAAGCTGAAACCTGGTTTATTTGCTGCAACATCTGAAAGATGACACTCTTGCCAGGCTAACACATCCTTAAAGTAGGAAGGAACAGTCCTTGCACTGTAGATTAAAATTCAGAAAGTGGCTTTCTAAAATTCCTGAACAATCTATGGTGGGGACATGATTCAAACCATCATGAGCTTGTGGCAACTACAAAACACCTGTTCTGAGCTGGGGCTGTAGAAAGACAAAGAAGCATTTATGTCCACTTTCCTCCTTCCCCTAAGTTCCTTGATCCAGCATTTTTCCCCCAGCTGCTTCTGATATGGTTGGTGTACTATCCCCCCTTTTAAGAAAAATAAATACAAGCATGTGCGTACACAATACTAAATACTGCAGGGCAGAAAAAAACCAAATAAAAATGGAAATTGCCTATGATTAGCCTCAGGTTTAGAAATGGTTGGGGTTTTTTTACAGGAGGGAGGGGTCATGGCTTCACGGAGAGGATGAATCTGTGGTAGGCAGTAGGGCCCAGGTTAAACTTTTGCCATCTACAAGTGAAATCTCAGACTCAGTCAGACTAAACCAGCCTGTGCCCTAGATCCACTCAGTGCCAATTCCAATGATCATCAGTCCCATTTTTTCCTTTCTCGCACCTGTCCTAACATCCGTCTTTTTCACATGCACATCTGTGCACTTTATTGTTGCTCCATTGGCATTTATGTTCTTTCCCCTCATAGACCAAGCTAGCCTGGCACGTTGATTGATTGATTTAACTTACTGTATTTCCAGTTTCTCTCTGAATATATTGTTTATCTTAATTTTTATCTGCATAGAAGTGAAGGAATGGGCAAGCTGTAACAAAGCATGAGACATTTGAGATGGCCTGTAAAGCAAATGCCAAGCTATTTTATTGCTTAGTAAATTTTCATGGGTCATTTTGATTATTTATGATTGGTTTGGTTTGTACACCTCCCAGAATCACATAGTTTGAATTGAGTGGCCATGTAGATTGCATGCATGCATTGATGTATGACTGGACAAATAATTTTGTCAAGTGCTTCATTATGCCATCCTGCTTTTGCTGTTGTAAAACTTCTTTTCAAATCCAACACTTGCAAAACAAGACATAACGCTCCCCACAACTACACACTAATCTCAAATAGCTGATAGAAATTAAACCATAAAAATAAGCTGAAATAAGGCTTCCAGTTCTCAGGCAAACAGAAGATTGTTTAATTTCTTTCTGAAGACAAATTAATACAATAAAGTAGAGCAATGTTGTTTGATGTAAAAATTGAACCTTAGGATTAAAATAAATATGGTAATATAGTAAATATTGTAAGATGGTATTTGTAAATAATACAATCTGGGTGTGTCAGAATAGTTACATTTTCTTAATCTTTTTGCAAGAAACTGCCTCATTTTTAAAAAAAAAAGTATATGAGGGGAGGAGGTACAAACATGCAAGTGTGAAGGTCATTTGCTGTCGAATTGATCTGGACTGCGATGTGTATAATTTTGCAATATAGGCATCACTCAGTTCATACCAACTTCTACCTTTAACTAAAAGGTAAATGTGTCTTTCTTAAAATCTAATCTGCAAATTGGATTGTTAGCAATCCCTGCCTTGTATGGTTAAAGCCAAAAACCATTTTAATTTCTACTTACAATGGTTAAATATCAATTATGTCATTGAGTTCAAGTTTCCTAATAGTTTTTTTTTATTATTTGTTTCTGTGCTTCTGTTTCTGTTTTAATTCTAATTTCAAATGAACACCAACCTGGCCATTTTTTCCTGCTGTTATATATTCTGCAGGTTATCTTTCTCCTCCTCCTCCATAGGTCTTAAAAAAAGGAGGATCAAGAAAGGAATATTTTACAAACTCCCTTCTCCTCCTCCTCATTGTAGGCTGTAAGGAAGATCTCTATTTCTCCCCTTTCACCCCTCCCCCCCTCAAGCATTTGTCTGCATACAATTACTGGTCTTTTCCCAAATGCTCTCTCGGCTGCATGCTGCCTGTTTTTGTGGCCTTGCAAGTTCACGTGACCTTTGGAGCAGATGGCCAGGTGACACTGGCTTGGAGCATCTTCACTAACGAAGGCAATTTAACATACCGCTTGGCAAAGCTGGGTTAGCAGGATGTGACATAGTGAGACCATGTCTCCTTCCTCTGCATGCCAGGTCCCTGGAGGCCTGCTCCTGCCTCTCTCTCTCTCTCCCCCTCCCCTCCTTCCATCTCTGAGTTTGCCTTCTAGCTTACCTGCTCCAGATGGGCTACGCAGCAGGGAGGACACTGGCAGAAGCAGATGTGTTTGTTTACCGGAGATGAAATGTTGCGCTCTTGCAGATGGCTGGGCCCTCCAGCAAACGGTGCACTTTGACACCACAGTCATGCCACTTGGGGCAGCAGGGAGGGAGGTGTCCTCCTCTTAGCATTGCCCCATGTGGCATTCTGAATAAAAGGCAAATCCACCTTCAGCACTGATTGGCACTTGACAGCATTGGAGAATCCTACTTTTTTAAAAAAAATAAAATCTCCCAATCTCTACGCTATATATTTTAGGAAGGATGGTGACTGCAATTGCTTGATTTGAATGTAATCTAGCTGTTGGTTATGTATAAAGTCATTATGGAGATAGGGCGGCATATAAGTCCCAAAAATAAATAAATAAATAAATGTTATGGGCACATTATTTTTAGTTTATTTTCTAATGATTCAAAATTCAAAAAAAATTCATTTTGGGTGCTGGATGCTGGTGGCAGTGGGGAATAAGGGCAGCTCACTAGGTTAACATTTATCTGCCATAATTCCTAAGGTTCTTTCTTTGTAAGTCATATGAAATCTTTCTAGTGCAGTCCTTGTAAGCGGCGAATCCTAAGTCAAAGCAGTCCTTGACTTATGACTAGTTGCTAGCTGAACCCAAATTTGAAGTTCCAAAAGCTGCCCCCTCGTGGTCACATGATCACATTTTGGGCACTTGGCAACCAGCCCCCCCTTTATAGCTGTTTGCAGCATCCCCTGATCATTTGACTGGAAACTAGCATTTACATACAGTTTCCAACGAAAAGCGCCATTCCAGACAAAGGGTTTGCTTAACAACTGCCATAAAAATAGTCATAAAATCAGGTTGGTCACACTAGTGCCTCGACTTACAACCATCATGACATACTAAGGAAATTCTGGCTTCATTATGATCATAGGTCAAGGCCTACTTGTATAGATAAAATCTGTATATAAGTTGCACAAAAGCTGAGAATGTAGCCATGCAGAGAAGGGACTTCCTGATAGAACTGGTGCTGTTAATTCCTAGAGTTTGGGTGTGCCCAGTAATTCACTGCTCAAGCAATTCTAACTGCAAGATGCATTAAAAGGGAATCCTAGCATTTGCTCTGAAGGCTGAAATGTCAGAAGAGCAGTATTTTGCACCCATGAAAGATCATGTTAGGATAAAGCGGTGAGATCTATGTAACATGCAGTGTTAGAAAATAGATATCCTGACCTAGAGCCAAACTGGTTTGCAAATCTACATGTGGTTTCATTGATTTGTTGGTAACTAATTTAGCATTACACCTGCATGCACCTTTTGCTCATCAATAATACCCATCATATTTCATCCTGCAGGGGTTGGTGAATGTGTATGCATGTGTGTATGTATATAAGTAATGGGGGGGGAGCATGAGAGGGACCTAAAAACTGTTGTGATTTTCAAGTTGTTTGCTATGCCGAGTAGCTTTGTAGGACCAGATAAGCTTTCCTTTTCAGCAGATTCTCTCTTTATAAACTTGGAATAAACAAGTGGAAAGTTCCATTGAAAATCTTTCCATGTGAATGACTGGGAATTGCCCCAAATGAATTTTTTCCCCAGTGACTTTCCACATTTGCTGTAAAATGAGGAGAATTAGAGGAGTCGTATTCTTGGAACTGGGATACTGAGATTTCACCCGCATCAATCTATTTTCCACATACAAAAATGGCAACTTTTCCGATTTGGCACTCTCTGTCCACTGCTTGCTGCTTTGCATTTCCTTCTCTGTGAATTCATATTTTACACACTGTGAACATTTGTATTTTCCATGTGCAAGCGAATGTTTCTTATTTTATAGTATTTTGTTTTGTGGTTTGTAATTCTATATTGCCCATGCTAAATAGTGGTAATTTTCTACTGTCCATGTTAAATACTAGGTCATATCTAGTAAACCAAAAGTAATTAACTCCAGAAGAAAATAATATTACACATTTGGTGGCCTGGTTAGAGAGAAAGGCATCAGTTTATGTTTGCATGTGTGTATTGGCCACAAAATGCCACTCAGTGACTATGTGCAGCCCAGATTTAGAATTACCCAGAAAATTTGGTTGGTGGTAGGTTTTCTTAATACTTTCTTGAGGTGCAACAGCTGCCTATTTGAAAGGCTTTTAAGGTTAAAACAGAAGTGGAATTATCAGGTACTTCAGTTTCCATTATCCCTAAACATTAGCCATGTTGGTTTTGACTGATGTGAGTTGGAGCCCAAACAACTTCTGGTGGGTTTTAGAGCCCTCTGAAGATAGTTGGGTCTACTATCTTGGCTAACAGACAACAGGACTCATGATTTAGACCGATGCTCTCATGCCCTACTTGGGAATTTCTGGGGCAGCTCTTTGTGGCCTCTGAATTGGATTGGGGTCTAATTGAGCCTGACAGTTTTTGAGCTAAAATGTCAAAGCACATTGCTGGTCTTTTTAATAAGATGCATAAGTTTGATAGGGCAATCTGTTTCATGTTACAGCTTCCCTCAAAATACGCTGGGTGCTCACATTTGTCTCACAAAATCCCACATTTTAGCTTGCTTTATCATTCAGAGAAGCATCAGAGCTTGATGGCTCTACAGGATTGCCATTTTTATTTTTTTTACAGAGCTGTGTGTTATTAAAAATGACTAAATAAGAGAAGTAATGTTTTTGAGAGAGAGGGAGGAAGACATAGCAGTCTTTTCAGGCAAAAAATTGACCTTTCAATTGCAACAGATCATTTCTTTCCTTCCCCCCCCCCCCCATGGAATGTCCCTTTGAGTTCTTGCAACATCTTCAAGACAATTTTCCTGGTGAGATGCTCCCTATTCAGACCCACCTTCCCTGGCCTGACGCCCTCCAGACATGTTGGGCAGTATTCTAGGTCTTCCTTGTGGGCCTGGGAATGCCCAGGCCGATAAGTAATTCTGGGTGCTTGCTCTTTTTTTTTTTTAGTATAACTTTATTAAGCGTTTAATATAAAAACTGAACGAAAACTAATATTTAGAAGGAAGAAAAGAAAAAAGGAAAGCCAAGACTGTAGAAAATAAGGAAAAAAGGAAAATGTGAAGAAGTCGTCTCCAGTTTTCTTTATAGCAGTTATTAGTTTATAAGGTTATTATATGCAAAAAAAGAAAAACTCTTTTGAGCTTTTACTTTTCGTCCTCCTAAAGCAGGGGTGTCAAACTCAATTTCATTGAGGGCCGCATCAGCATTGCGGTTGCCCTCAGGGGGCCGGGTGGGTATGGCCTGGGTGGGCGTGGCCTACTGAGTGGGCGTGGCTAGAGCACGTATGGCCTACTGGGTGGGTGTGGCCAGCTCTACACCATTTGCATCAAGGGTGCCTATGGGGGCCTGGGCAGGAGTGGGACAGATCTGAGGGTCTCTGGCAGAAGGAGGGTCTCTGGGCCAGGGCCAAGGCAGTGGGGGCCGTTCCCTCACTGTTTCCAGGATGGCTTCGCGGGCCGCATGAAACCGCTTCACGGGCCGGATCTGGCCCCCAGGCCTTGTGTTTGACATGTCTGTTCTAAAGGTTGCTTGATGGAGTGTTTTGAAGCCATCAACGAGTATAGATAAAGTTAAGATTTTCCCCCTTCGTTTATTGTGCATCAGCTTATGGGGAGCTGAATCTCTTTGGCTTTCCTGTTCACTCTGTCTCACTGTTCTTGGATTTTCTCTTTTTCCACAAATTACCATTTCCTCCTGGCTAGATAATGTAATATATAATGTAAATATAGTACCAAGTACCCACAAAGTACTTCCCTCTACTCTTAATGCTATTCTTTCATCTGTTCCTTTTCTCGGCCCTTAAGAAGTCATTTTTCAATAGCTGTTTTCTACTTGGGAAACCTGAGCTGTATGGATTTAAACAGTCTTGCTCTTTCTGGGTTGTTTGTTTGCCTTCATGAACCATGTTCCTTTTAGATTTCCACAATTCAAATGCTAACTTTCCCACAATCTGGAATGTTTCAAATATCAAGCAAATTGTCAGTCCTCCCAAGTAAACCAGACATGACCAGATGAGCCAATTCTACTTCATTGTAAGGCTGCATTAACAGAACCTTGCAAGTCTGAGAATACAAATCTCCCACCGTCTTCTTAACACCCTGATCCATTAAGATGGGGCCTTCCTAAGTTTCTTTTTTGGACTGTTGAGTAATTGTGGGCTCCGCCTCCTCTTGTTTGATAGTTCACTTGGCAGCATCTCTTCCCTTGGTCCCTCAAGGCCATCCCCACATCCCATTACACAAGTTTTAGAGGGCTTAAAGTCAAGGGTCGTGCTTGATTTTGCAATTATGTCCCAGGAGCTAAAAAATAGGCAAGACCAGGAAATAGGGGGAAAATGCATTTGAAAGCAAAATGATATTAAATATATTTCTGTTTATGATGAAATTAATTATATGCAGTTAATATAATTACAGTGTAGCACAGGTGATTTTTTCCATGTTTGGACTTAGAATTCAGTGCCTACTTTGTGTGGAGCTGTGAGGCCACACTTGAAGTTTTTGCTGGCCTTAGGATGTGCTTGTGTGAGTGATGTGTGGGTTTGTGCATGTGTACAGATGTGGATCTACACTTCACAACACATTCATTATGAGAAGATATTCAAGACTCCTAAGTTTATAGATGATATGCAAACTGAGTACCTGTGAATACCTGGAGCAGGTAATGCCCCAAACCCATTGATAGTCTGTAGGCATCTCGTCAGCCAGAGGATGCCTTTACGTGCTATGCATGTCCCAAGGCCACAGCACACATGGGACAGTTAATGATGTGCCATCGCATATCCAGAGAGTTTTGATTTAAGTTGGTTCTTGCTGGGTTTGCTCAATGAATCATTTGAGTCCCTGGAAACCGAGTGGGGTCTGCATCTGTTTGAAATGCAGTTTCTTATCAAATACAAATTAGGAGTTCTGAATTTTCTTGGGTCCTTGTCTTCCGATTTATCTCTGAGAATGCAAAGGTGAGGTTGCATGAAGAATTGCGGGATGCCATCCCTCTCTTTCTCAACACTGGCATTACCCTTCCCCAGCCAAGTGTGGCTTCTTGTGAAGCAATTAATTATAGGGGCCTCAGCCTGGCCTGGGTCCAAAGGCAGGTTATCAGCTCCTTGCTGATTGTCCACGCTTGGTGGGATGCCTTCCTCGCACCCCTATTTCCTTTTCTTCCTCTCACTTGTGACTTTGGCTTCCGCCAGATGTCGAATGCCAGTCTCCCCCCTCCATCGTTTGTCACCAATTTTGCTGTGCGTGTTGGTGGTGTAGTTGTCACCCCTGTTCCTTCCAGTTGTAAATGTTGAAGGATGTCGCGCTCTTTCTAATCACTGTTGTTGTTTTAAATCAGAATAATGGGGTAGAGATGCATTCCCTTCCCCTATTTTTCTAGCATTGTACTGACATTAGAAATAACGTCAGTACAATGCTAGAAAAATGGGGGAAGGGAAAACACTCTGCCTGAACATTCCCTTTTAACCTGCCCACCCACAAGTGAAACTTTCCTAACTGCCCTTTAAAAAGTTACCAATCGCTGTAATTGTAACTTGTAATTATAAAATCTCCCCTTCATGGATTACTGCCTTGTCGTGGCGAGGTTTACAGGCAGGTAGCAATATTTAATTGAGGTTTCAGTTGTTACTCAGCTACAACACCCTGAGGACCAGCTATATTTTTCCCCCCAGCAAGTCAACATGTGCCCACCTTGTCAGCAAAGGCAGACCAGATGTCAGGTGCAAGAAAGTCAGGAACCAGGATAGAGTTGGAAAGTACTACAAGTTTATTTCATGCCACCTGTACACAAGAATCTGAACCCTACTGAGCAGTGAAGGCAAACTGGCACCAGATAAGAGTCAGTGGACTTTAAGAGGGTTTCGACTTAGGTCTCTTACAGGGGTGTAAAGACTCCAAACTACTGATGCCTTTGACCCTGCCCTCAGGCTCAGCCTGGCCATCTACATCAGAAGCAAGTAAACATTTAACCTACCCTCTTCCTTACTTTAGAACACTTAAGTTACCTCTTGGTGGGCTTTGCGTTGTGGTCTGAATGAAGCCTTGAAGGGGAAAGCTTGCATGTTTTCTCCATTCTTATGTCTTCCAACTGCCAAATCCCTCATCTCCCTAACCAGCAGGGCCATCGTTGCTAAGGAATTAACACAACCTTACACAATGGGATCTTGCTGCCTTGTCCCCAGTTTGTCTCTGGGGAATGTCACAAATGTTGCTCTTGTAATCTCTCCCTTTTATTTCTGGATATCCCATTTTTCCAGTCAAAAGGGTAGATAAAGTGCTGAAAACGTAGTCGAAAACAAAACACTTAAAACTATTCAAATGAAGCAACCCCCCAAAGCAAAAGACATGCAAACTTCTTTTTCTTAAAAATACGTCAGACAATTTGCTTTCAGGTCTACATCTCAGCTTCTTTCCTAAAGTTGAGAGGAAAATACGGGTAACACCTCACCCTCCCCCCCCCCTTGCATCAATCCGATTAAATTTTGAAATTTGTAGAACTTCTTTAAAAAGGCTTTAGCAGTAAAAGCTGCCTTGACAGGTTCAGAAGAAGAGAGTTCCTTCATTCAATCTACCAACTTATGGGGCATATTGCATATATCTGTTATGAAATGTGCTGGGATGCTGTGGTGCATTGCACCAGAGTTGCTAGTAACACCTCTATATTGTGGAAATGTACCCAGGTTAGTAACAAGATGATGGGTAAATTGAATTTGATTTGCATCAGCTGAGAGCAGAAGGTGATCTGGGGGCAGCTTCTGTCCTAAAACACAGCTCCCCGTATCTACACTTCTCCCTGCAAACTAAGGAAAGGGTGAAAGGAGACATTTGAAAGAACTTGAAGTGTCTCCTGCAGTCCCTTGTACCCAACCAGCTTTCCCAATCCAATTGCTGCACAGCTGTCTGGCTCTAATTAGCTTGCACATCATTTATGTATGTATGCTTTGACATCTGATACAGACACGGCTCAAAGTTGGCATCTAGAAGCCATGTTTGTGGTGCGGAACTTGATTCGTCAATTACAGTAGAACTTTCCGTTGACAGCTTCTAGATGTGCAAGATGCTTAGGTGTAAATAAAGGAGTGTTAACACAGGCTAATTAATCAATGCCAAAATTGAGGAGCAGCTTTCAGTCCCAAACCCTTCTAACATTTTCCCAGATTTCTTTCTAAAAATAATCTCTTACTGGCACAGATTGCTTGCTTAATAATACCGTAAAAGGAACGTATCCTGTTGGATAGTGGTGAGAAACCTGTAGGCCATGGAGTCTACTCTAACCATACTCCCAAATTTCATGGACAATTGGTGAAAGTTGGCGATCCTCTTTCTTTTTTTTTCAGGAGGAAAACAACCAATTTATAAGTCTTCAGTAGTAGCTGTTAACCTTTTAAAAGAAAGGGGGAAAAGATCTCAATGCATTTATCCCAAAATGGAGATGGGGAGGCCTGGAGCAATCATAAAATGATAAGACTTTTTCTACCCACCCTTATTTCTGGGGAATTATCCTTTTTAAAAAAAGTTTTGCTTCCCGCCGCCTTAAGCCCTCTTGCTGCAAGACTTTAAGTGGGAATTCAAAAGAAATGGCCACAGTTGTATTTATCATCATAGAGATGAATCTTAATCATTTCTGAATTTTAGGTTTAAATGAAGAAACCTCGCTGCTCCTTTTCTGTACATAAGGTTCAAAATATTGTTGATGTTAGGTCATCGTAGATGTCTGCTGCTTCAGCCATCTTGGCTTCTTTGGGGGAAAATGAATAAAACTATATATTGTCCAACTATGGTTAAACAGAAGTCTCTTCCCCAAACTGGTGTCTTGGTCTTCAATTCCCATAATTAGGTTATATGGACAGGAACAGGATGTGAAATGTTGATTTTGAGTCTTCTCTGCCTTTGTCTATTGTTTTTAGGAAAGGGTTGGTACCTACTAGTCAGTTTTGACTCTTGGCACCTGCTTAAACTAGTTCCTGCAATTTTCTTGAAACAGTTTCAGAAGTGGTTTGCCCTTGCCTGCTTTTTATTAGGGGATGAGGAAAGAGAGAGAGGCCCACGGTCACCAGCTGGTTTTGTGTCTAAGGCAGGGCTAGAACTCAAGTCTCCCCAATTCTAGCCTGCTGCCTTAACCACAACACCAAATTGGCTACTTGCGTTTGTTAACTAGCAATTCAACTTTCTTCCCTTTGTGAGCAATGATAGATTACAAATATCCCATCTCAAAAGTGGGACTCCTGCAAACTCACCAAAAATTTCTACTGATCTGTAGAAAGAAGGGCTGAAATATTAAACATATGACAACCAAGTTAATAATCAATGTCATGTTTAACTTCAGTCCAGTCCACTTTATGGAGGGTCAACATTCAAATGTTAAGTTCAGCTTTTAAGTTGAAAATTGGGGTACCCCATCCGCACAGCTTGGTGATCTCTAAAGGTGTTGGGATAGCAACTTATACGTTGAAGGAGAGCAATCACAAATCTAACTCTGTGAGTTCCTATCAGTGTTAATCTGATTCATTCTTTGCCAGTCTTAACTTTCCCAGATAATTTGGGCTATATCACACATTACCTCAAGCCAACATGGTTTATTGACACAAACGCATCCTTCCCCTTGGTTTTGTTACAGAGTCCTTATCATGTCAACCTACTCCTCGCTGGCTATGATGAACACGATGGTCCTGCCCTTTATTATATGGATTATCTTGCCTCTTTAGCTAAAGTTCCCTTTGCAGCCCATGGCTATGGGGCATTTCTCACGCTCAGCATTCTTGACCGCTACTATAAACCAGGTGAGTTTGGCAAATGTGAAGCAGGACACTTGTGGCAACGTGGAGGTTTCATCTTTATAAAGCAAAAATTTTATCCATTGGGATTTGTAGAAGGCAGGTTTGGCATTGGGTAAGCCAGATATTAGCAATCAAAAGTTAAGCACTTGGAGCTCACCAACAATTCTGGACATTTAGAAGCAGAGTCGCCTTGGACAAGTGAGATGGGCAGCATATACAGTTAATAATAAATCTAACACGTTACAATGCTTCTCAAAATCTGTAGAGAATGTTCTATAGATTTTGGTAACAAAATCCTCTCCGTTTCCCCAGATAATTTTTGTAGGTTCCAGATTCTTAATGCAGATTTTTTTTAAAAAATCAGAGATTGTTTGTATCCTGCCTTTATTATTACATTATAAGTAAGGTGGCGAGCATATACAACACACCTCCCTCCTCTTGTTTTCCCCACAACAACAACCCTGTGAGGTGGGTTGGGCTGAGAGAGAGGGACTGGCCCAAAGTCACCCAACTGGCTTCTATGGCTAAGGCAGGACTTGAACTCGCAGTCTCCTGCTTTCTAGCTGGCTCAGGAATTCTGGGAGTTGAAGTCCACGAGTCATAAAAGAGTCAAGGTTGCTGACCCCTGTACTAGACCAAACTGGCTCTCTAAACTGGCTCTGGTTTCAACCCAGCATGTGCTGTGTTGGTTGCCCTTGGCTCTTCTGTTGTCATCCGGGTGAAAAATTCGCTCAGGCTAACTGACCTCCTGCAGAATTCAGCGGGATAAGACGTCCCTGCATAAGGCACTAAAAAGCCAACGTGTGTGCTGAACTTGCCCTTGCTTTTAAGTTGTTTTAAGATGGTTTTGGCTGCCTTTTCTTTCCTGCAGCTCCACCCCACCCCCACCCCCCAGAATGGAGCAGAATTATACCCCCCACCCCGCCTTCTCTCATATTTTTTATCACATTTTGTTGTTCTCGGCATGGGCGAAGCTTTCCTCTGAAATGTAAGAATAGCTGAGGCACTCTGCGCACGTGCCAGTTTCATTGTTAAAACTCAACACCCAACAGGGAGCAAAGCACTAAAAGTCTGCGGAGGAACACCTCCTCGCTCCCTTGAGGGATTCGCAGCCAAGCATGGACAGATGGAGCTCATTTAAAGCCATAATAAGCTCAAGAAGGCCGAAGTGCCTAGTCTCTCCCAGCCCCTGGCCGTGGGAGGCAGGATTCTGCCGGGTTTCCCATTAATGCAGAACAAATCGATTTTGGACGGCTCGTTGGGCCACAGAGCTGGGGCACAGGTGATCCTCCTTACATGTGGAATGAGTTTTCTCCGAGCTGGGAAAGCAACTTCAATTCCTTTGTGCACTACTGAAAGGCTGTTCAAACTTCATGAAAGAGTTTCTTTGGCGGGGGGGGGGAGGGGGCTCCGAGACTTGGCCACTAATTAAAACTGTCTGCTGGGCTCTCCTTTCTTCCTTCAGGTATCACCCGTGAAGAAGCAATAGAAGTTCTCAAGAAATGTCTGGAGGAGGTGAGTGACTCACCTCAGCCCAGGAAACCAGTGCAGATTTGCTTCTCTTTGTTTAGCCAGCCCTTTTGCCTCTCTTCTGCTGCTGAATTCTCATCTCCTCCCCACACACACCACACACCCCGAAAAATATTCTTGCCAGCAGGAGAAATCTCATACAAGGCAGCCAGACGTGAAATTGGCTACCAGGGAAGAATTTTTTTTCCCCCTCCTGATCTTCATTTTCTTCATGTCTTCCAGATTCCAAATCCCAAATTTTTTTTTAAAGAAGAGGAAAGAAAACTGATTTTGCTATATTTAATGCCAATTGCCTGCCCTTCAGCCTCTTCTGGCCAAGAATTTTGCCTTGTTTCATTCTTGTGTTCAGTGATGTTATCATTTTCACTAAAAATGGGAAAGATGGAAATTGGTGTGCCCTTAATAAGGAGGATTTGGAAGACGTTTGATCGTGAGAAGGTCCCAGTCTAGCCAAATATAACTTTTTTAATGCTATTTCCGGAGAGGATGGAATGAGAAACTATTTATTTGTTTATTTATTTACCTTTATTTACCTTTATGCATTTATCTTTATACGCTGCTCATTGCTATGTGACATTATTAAGAATCCGAATTCTCTGGCTAAAGGTGAAATTTCCTGGTTGCTATTGAGAGCCTCCTAAAATATCACCAGGACTAGGAAACTCCCAGTTGCCTTCTCAGTATAAAACTGGCCCAATAGCTGCTCTCAATCTTTTTTCTTTCTTGCATATTTTATTAACCAGTTCAGAAAGCATTTTGACAGATCTGGTGGTTCATATACCAATTCTTTACACTGACAAAAGGAGCTTGCCATGTTGAAATTGCCCTGTTTCTCTTCTGATCCCTTTGATCCACTTCAGTTTATAAGTAAGCTTCTCCGCTGGTTATACCGACTACGCCAGTGTTTCTCAACTTGGGCAACTTTTAAATATGTAGACTTGTAATTCTTCAGCCAGCCGTGGGATCTGCAAGTTGCCAAGGTTGAGAAACACTGATCTGCCCACTACCAAATGTAGAAGTGAAGGCACCCTGTGCAGTTTCAAATTGTGCGCCATTCCTCCATCTGAAAAGATGTGAGTTCCTTGTTCTCTTACCATCAACATTGCAGAGATGACGATACACCGTACTCCAGCCTTTAATAATATAATTTGCAGAACTACAATTAATATAATTTATAGGACTACATTTTTACCACCGGGCATTAAAAAAGCACATGGAATGAAATTCTCTGGATGGGTACCATAACTTCCAACATTCATAAGAGGAGGCTGAGGTGTGTTTTTTTAATTCCCTTTAGGTGATGATAAATGCTGCTCAAACGGAATTTTCCAAGGGCTATTGTTAATTTGTGAGGAGGTGGGACCTGGACCCTTTTCTGGATTCATTCCCCTGATAGGTTCAAGCTGACTTTAATTTCACAGATGCTTAAATATGGACCATAAAAGTATGCTGTTGGTGAAAATAAGACCTTTTTTTCCCTAAAAAGATCCAGCATGGAAAAAAAGCCACAGCAGCGGTTCAGATGGGCAATCTGCTGATCACATATTTTCCAGATGTCCCCTTTTTGCAGTTCTCAATCCTGCTGAGATTTGCAGGGCCGGAAATCAGTGATGTGATTTTTCCATTTAAAAACCCTCAATTCTGGATAAAGGATGCCTCTGATTCACACCTTCATTGCTCTCCCCTGGGAATGTTTTGTGGGTCTCTGTTTAAAAGAAAAGCAACCTTCCTTAACTGAGCATGCTCCAGATATCTTGGGACAGCAACTCCCAGAATTCCTAGCCCTAGTTGGGGATGATGGCGGGAAACATCAGTTCTTCCTCTTCTCCGTGTTTGCAACTTGATTCTAACCGTCTGAGTTTCTTAACTGTCAGAGCTGGAGTGGAAGGCAGTTTTAATAGGTGGGATTAGTGTGTGTTTGTGTGTGTGTAGGGTGGGGGGGGAATGTAAGGACATCAGTGGGGCAAAGAAACTGAAAGAGACGAGAAATAATACAGATCTTACCTGATTTGCTGCAAATGCTGAACGAAGTGGGTTTCTCTCCCTCTCACAGCTCCAAAAACGCTTCATCTTGAACTTGCCTTCTTTCAACGCCCGGTTCATCGATAAAGACGGTATCCATGAAGTGACCAATCTCCCGCTCCTGAAATCAGTGGCCTGAGTGTCCAGGCTCTGCTTCCTTTGTCAGTCTCCGATTTCCTTTTTGTACTTGTTGGAAAACCAGAACATCTTTAATTCTGTTTCCAAATGCAAATAAAAATTTGATCTCCCCCCCTACTTTTTAACTACTTTTGCAACATTTTTTAAAAATGGTTTCTCATGCAGGGGTTAGGTCAACCCGTGAGTGTGAGTGTGTGTGTGAAAGTGAGAGAGAGCGAGCACTATTGGCCTAGCTCAGGTTGCTAGTTTTTTGGGTTTTTTTAATAAAATGGTTTCTAACTTTTGTTTTAGGCAACAAGTTGGTCTGTAGCATTTAACAGTGGATTTAAGTTTCCATGAACTAGATGTGAACAAAGCTCTCTTATTCAAATTGGTTCATATCTCCCCATTAAGGCATTGTTTATTAAACTACAATTGCTCGGGTTCAGACATAGAGTAACCACTTGTAGCTACGGATATTCTGTGAACTCAATAACACAAGCAGACACTGATCCATCTGGCTCACCATGCCCCTAAAACAGTGTTTCTCAAACTCAGCAACTTCAAGATGGGTGAATTTCAGCTCCCAGAATTCCCCAGCCGATTCTGGGAGTTAAAAGCTACACATCCTAAAATTGTTGAGAAACCCTGATACATTCTGTATAGTACATTAATGTACAACATTAGAAATCGAGGCTGAGTTGACACAAAATGCTACAATTGTTGGTTTGGGTACATTTTATAAACCCATTGTCTTGGGGTGCATGAATATCTACCTACCTACCTACCATCTTACATAGCCATGCCTCTCAACAGAAGCAACTCTGGGTGGCATATTTAGAATATGAACTTAAGGTTTTCTTTTAAGTCAACATTTTCCATTTTCAGTTGCTTGGTCTTGAAATTGTGACAAGATTCTTGTTTTCCTTTGCCCTTTCTACTCATTGTCACCAAATGTTGGGAGTCGTAGTCCCAACATATCTCAAGGGTGGTCACCGATATAACTGTAGCGGTTCTTTCTGCACCGAAACAGCGACGACCAATTTCCAGCGCTGTTAGTTCTCTCCCCTTTTCACCTTGAATTAATGTCACTCCTTTAATCGGCCTTTTAATTAATTTCACCGTGGATCCCAGTGGCTTTCTGCGTATTTTGTCATCAGCCAGAAGTCACAGATGCTAGGATGACACTTGAGTTTTTTGGTCATGGTTTCTGTTCATTAAATATTGGGTTGAAAAATGTGTTTTGAACAGAGCTGCAAGTCAAGATGATCTTGGTTGTGGATCAAAGGAAAGTGAAAAGAAACTCAATGCACATTTTTTTTGAAAGTAAGTGTGTCTTGTGTATTGCACAAAGAATTGCCACTATTAAATTGGATAGGCACTCTGTGTGTGTGTCTGTGTGTGTGTAAGTGTGTGTGTTTGTTTCATAGCTGGTCCTTCCCGACAGGCAGGTGATAGTTTTATGTATATTAATGATTTCACCACCACCCCCCAAACAGCCTGGTGGAGTTGGATTAGAATGGAACATATGTTTTGCCTCAGGGCAACGGACCAACTACGAAATCCCCTCTGACTCTATAGATATGGGGATATGTTATACTGGAAAAAGGCAGAGTTGCAAGCATTGGGGGGGGGGGGAATAAAAATGTTCCTGCATTAAGGTGCAGACAAAGAACTGCCCAGTTCTCCCAAGCCATTTATGTAAATAGAACACTTTTTTTTTACTTTATCCTACTATTTTTGAATGGGGAAAAATCAACCTTCCAAGTTTTGCTTGAATTTCACTTGGATTTTTTTTATTTATTAAGAATCTTCTCTTCCATTCTCCTGATTGATTCAACCTTGTGTGTGCTTGTTTTGAGCAAAAAGAGAAACAGCTAGAGGCAAAATACAGGAAATAAATCACTGCCATTTGTAATTGAAGTTAGTTATATATGCAGCAGAAGCTTTTACACTCCATGATTTCAAGAAGGAGCAATTGCCAATATCGGACCTGAGTAAAAAATAAATAAAAAGTTTATTGTATTTGTTTATATTAAATTTATATGCCACTCATCTCACTTTGCAAAGCAATTCTAAAGTTGCTCTAGCTGAGCTTGGGTGTGTGGTGAAGTTTCAGGTGTACCCTTTAGAACAGACCTCCCCAACCTTTTGGGCACCAAGGGACCAGTTCAGTGGAGAAAGGTTTTTCCACGGACCAGAGAGTGTGTGGTTTTGTGTGCTGCCTGCATCCCACAGATGGAGCTTTGCTTGTTTGTGCGGACCGGTTGGAGACCCCTGCTTTAGGAGTTGAGAAGTGCAGTTCAGGCTGTTTCAGTTGTCCCATCTCAACATCCACACTTTGTGGACACCCTTGTCCCACCTGCTAATTTTCCAGAGAAGATGCCTTTAATTCAGAAAGTAGCAAACATAAAACTAAGAAGTCACTGAGAATCCGATGCTGCCTGTCCTCCTTTTACAACCACTTCAATTCTTGGCCATCAGCTCATTTGGAGGGCAGTACTTCTCATAGTTTACCGATGTATTAGATTGGGATGACCAACCTTGGCAACCTCAACTCCCACAATTCCCCTGCCAGCCATAGTGTTAGATAAAAGAGAAAAATCTGCTATTGGACTTGGATTGCAATTTCCACACCATGCATATTTTTAAACAGACTGCATTTCTCTTTTGGTCTCCCTTGGCCATCTTTGCAAAAAATGATTGATCTTTTCCCCTGATCTACAATATCGAATGTTCCTATGGTGCTCCCAGATGTGACAATGTTATCTTTATTTCCATTGCTAATAAATCTGGGGGCAAGTCCTCTGCCTTCTTCTCAGCAAAGCTCCCTTCTCTGTCAGATCAATTTGCACTTTGCATATAGGAAAAATTTGACTTTTTTTTTGTACCACTATACCTTGCTTTGCATTGGCTTGTGTGAAATGGCAGCCACCAATTGGGAACTCCATCATTGTGGAGAGATCGCCTTGAACTCCTGACCAGTCTTATTTGATTTTTCCCACCCTGCCTAGCTTGGTGTTATCAGCAAAATGGATCCACTTTGGCTTGTTGAAAATGGACCCCTTGCCATTTACCCTCTGCAAGGAGTCCTCAATTGACAACACTTAGTGACCACTTAAAGTTACAACAGACCCTGAATAAGGAACAACTCAGATTTTTAAGTTCTGACAGCCAGCCCTGGTCAAGTGATCCCATTTGGGGTGCTTGGCTACCAGCCCACATTTTACAGCCATTTGCAGCATTCCATGGTCACATGATCACAATTTACAGCATCTGGTTTCTGGCAAAAAAAAAAAACTGCCTGTAGAGAACAATGGGTTCACTTAACAACCATGGTATTCACTTAATGACCATTGCAAAAAAAGGTCATAAAGGCACGGTCATGTGATTCTCTGCTTAATGACTGTCATGACTTGGGGGCTCAATTACAGTTATAGATCGAGGACTATGTGTAGTTTAGAAAAAAGTTTAAAACATCAGTCCTGAAATAGATCCTTGGAGAGGGACCCCAGGATGAAATACGTTCTTCCTTTTCTGCATCATGGGGCGAAATTGGTTGCTAGGGAGCAATGGGATAAAATACTGCTGTTTTTAATGTCGTACAACCACCAGTTAAAAAGTCCAAGAAAAATGCCCTTCATTGATGAAAACTGATCATTCAAGGAAGCAGTGTGTTGAATAACCCCCAAGGCACCAACCTGCCCTTCGTATTAGCCCCCTCCACCCCCGCCGCCTCTGCTCTTCCCACCCACCCCTCTCCCGGCCACAGACCTGCTCTGGATTCCAGGTCAGGAAGGTTTTTGATACAGAGGCTGAAACAAGCCTTGTCCAAATCTTTGTTAACAAAATTAGCCACTCCGGAAGTGGCAAATACTTGTAATCCCAGAATAGGCCTTTTCATTTTAAAATGAGAGGAAGGGGGAAAATCAGCCCTCACATTGACATTCAAGACTTTCCTCCCTTCCTCTGGACAGCTGGCTCCAGTTAAGCTACATGAATGCACTTATTGGATAACTACTTAATAGCACATTAGCGCTGGACCAAATGGCTCAGAACGTCATTTTCCATTTTCAAGATGGCTCCATTTGCTGCAATGCCTTACAGGGTTGAGGGTGGGGAGCATCAGAACTAGGAACAAAACGTGCTGGTGGGACAAGGAGAGAACCAGCAGAAGAAGCTGACTCTCTTCTAAACCAGCCATCTGGGTTTGCACAGCTTGCAAACATGGGTTGTGTGCATGTGCACTTGCACACATACTCATTACATCTGAGCCGTCTCAGCACATTGTGATAATTAAGCCATTCCAGGTAGTCTTCGAAGTGCAACTGTAATGGAGCCTGCCCATAACGGTCGTAAAAGTCGTGAAGGTCGTAAAGTGACCATATGACTGATCGGATTTAAATCATGACCTTTTTTCTTGCAGTGATTGTTAAGTGAACCCTTTGTTTGCTATGAGACGTTTCTGCCGACAATCAGAAGTAAATGCTGGGGTTTTTTGCAAAAACGTTGTAAATTACAGGCATGTGACTGCGGGACACTACAAACAGCAGTGAATGTGGGCCAGTTACCGAGCTCCTGAAATACAGTCATGGGATTGTGGGGAATAACCATCGGAACTTTACAACTCAGTTATAAGTTTGGGGGGATTGTTGTAACTTCAAACAGCCGATAGGTGACCAGTAGTAAGTCAAGAATTATCTATAGACTGTTCAGTGAGGTGTTTATGTTGTACAAATTAAAATCATTTTCCCCATAGCTAACTTTTATACCTCGCAAAGTCCAGCATCTCATTGTTATTATTCATAATATACAGGTCCTCTGCATTTAGCAACCACAATTGGGACTGGCAATTCAGTCGTTAATTGAAGTGGTCGCTAGTGAAACCATGACCATGCTTACAATCATCAGCTTTCTTTTGCTTTGTGGACCTGCACAGGGCATAACTGCTGAGATTGGTCGTGTCGTTTTATTCATTGTTGGTGTAACTGCAAATAGCCACTAAACTGGGCGGTTGCCAAATGAGAACAACCTGTACTTTGACATTTCGTTGTTCTGTGTTTGTATTCTATTCACTTCTATTTCCACTACAACACAACAGCTCTCTTCTGTGTTTTAATTGTGAAGTATATACTGTAACTGATTTGAGAAGAAGCCTCATTTTGCTTGGAAAAGTCATAGTGTTTTAGATGACTGATGGAGAGAAACCATCTGGCTTTGAAATGTGGGAGGAAGGAAGGAAGGAAGGAAGGAAGGAAGGAAGGAAGGAAGGAAGGAAGGAAGGAAGGAAGGAAAGATAGGGAGGGAGGGGGAAGGGAAGGGAAGGAGGATGGGTCTATCTTCTGGCATTCGTGTTTCAGTTGGCACAAGGTCTTTGTTATGGTCCCCATCACTAACCACTTGGGGTCCCTACTGAGCTTTGGGCAATTTAGATTGCATCACCATTTGGGAAGATGTGACTCAGCACTTTCACAATTCCATTAGGGGTGGGCCACAAGAAGCCCTACGGCCGTGCCACATATAACAACACACACACACACACACCATCACCACCTTGCTTTGATGCCCCTAGTTTCTTTTCCAACCTCATTGCTGAATTGTAGCAATGCAATTTGTCACTCTTTTTTAAACAGGAAATGTCTAGACTAGCTGCTGTATGACATTAGGATAGGCGTATAAAACTTTACAAGAAAACCTGAATCGCTCCCCTCCCCCTTGCGCCATTTACTGCCATAGCAAAATACAAGTCTGGAGAGGGTTGCAAATAAAAAGAGATTTTATTCAGATAATGGTGACATTTTTGGTTTGGTTGGAATTCATACATTACTGCAGCTTTTCCAGAGAAACCATAGGAAGTACAAAAGGCAGAAAAGGGGGAGGAAAATCCAAATCTGCTAAAATGTCTCTTCATTTATTTGCATTGCAAACTGTAGTCCATGCTACCCTGTTTTGCATCCAAAACCCTCATTCCCAAAAATTGCAAGGACTGACTTTTATTTTTTCATAATAATAATAATAATTAAAAAAAATCATAGAAGTCTCAACTTAAATCATTTTAAATAATGTACGCTGGACATGTTAAAACTTTTTTTTATTTCTTTAATTACACATAAATAAATATATACAGATTTCGTTACAGTTCGATTTGGCCTCTCCTGCAAGGGCTAGTCTTGTGCTTCAAATCAAATGATTAATTTATTGTTCCCTTATTTAATATTAATAGCACTATGAATGTTTTAGAACTTGGGAGGGGAGGCTAGCTTGGACCACCTCCCTCTTTTTCAGTCCGGAGAAGCTGAAACGACACTTTGCTAGAAGAGATGAGGCCTAAGAGCAGGGGTCTTGTCCCCTTTCGTGTTGGGGTGGGGGCTGTCAAGATGGCTCTGTCAGCACCTCTACCATGAGGTCTAACTGGACCCAAATCTGTAAACAAAATTTTAGAATATTTTCCATCATGGGATGTTTTATTTCGCCGTGAAACTGTAGCAAAGGAAAGCCACGTGAAACTTTAGGATTGGCGATTCGTAAGTTTGTGATTAAAAGCCTCTCACTGGTACAGTTGTCTGGACCTGACCTGCTACATGAGTCAAAAAATTCCAGTACTCTTTGACTCTAAGCAAGCTTTGATTCTGAAAGGTTCTCCTCTAGATTCTACCCGAAGACCTCTTGGTCTTGGTTTGCTCCTTTGCAATGCTGCCTGGAGCCACCCCCACCTTTGTCCGAGCATGGACTTTTCCAAAGGAACGCCATAAAATCATCAAAATAATTGCACATATTTGCCAAGGCTTCCAGTCTCTCCTATGGAAAAATCAGATGGGTCAACCCAAAGCACTAACTAATTTCTTCTCGTCGTGAGATTGGCTCGCCCTCTTCTTCTTCTCCTTCAATCTTCTCTTTTTCATTGACTTGGTTTCAAAAATGCATCCCTCGCAGTTCGGAAAAACCCGGCAGGAGAGAGAAGGGCTCATAATTTCCCTCCTCCTGTCCCTGCAACACTTCCAAGAGCGTTGAAGGACCTTCCCGTCTCTCACGTCCTGGAAATGGGAAGGAACCCCCTCCGATGGGGAGACGTGGCGGGTCACTGCCTGCCGAAGGGGTCATTTCCGATGCTTCGCCTCCTTTTCTGAGGTTTTGGAGTCGCCAACCGAGTGACCGTTGCCCGTGCTGTTCATGAACATTTTGTCCAGTCCTTTCAGGGACTCCACCAAGTAGTTCTGGAAGGCCGTGAGAGCCGCGCAGATTGCTGGCCCTCCGAAACCATGGGTTATTAAACTGAAGTGCGTCAAGCAGCTTTGAACGCCAGGCTCCAAGATGAGAGTTGGGCGGCTGTTTCCCAGCGGGGAGCGATCCTGAGCCATCAGGTCAGCAAACTCTTTGCAGATTTGCCTGGAGTGGAGGAAAAAAACAAAAAAAGGGGGGGGGAGAGAAATGGGATATTTAAGGTGGGAAGAAGGGCAGGTGTAATCTTGTAGCTGCCATTATCCTCATTCTGACAGCCACCAATTGCTGGTATACCCCTGCAGGCCCTCCCAGGTTTATTTCCCGCCCTTTTCAAAGGACCTGCAGGCTCTTTGCCCAGGCTTTTTGTGCAGGTGGTCCTCGACTTACTGGAACTAGAATTTCCATTGCAAAGCAGCGCAGTTGTTAAGTGGGTCGCATCCCATTCGACGACCTTTTTGCTAAGTGAAACACTGCAATTGTTCAATGACTCGTGCAGATGTTAAACGAATCTAGTTTCCCCTCCTTGAGTTTCCTTCTCAGAAGTTGGACGGGGGGGGGCAGGGGGTGTTTGCAGATGGCGGTCACGTGACCCCGCCCCCACGATGCTGCAGCTCTCCTAAATACATCCTGGTTGCCAAACGCCTGAATTTCGACAATGTCGCCGTGGCGATGCTGCAATGGCTGTAAGTGTGAGGACTGGCTGGAAGTCACTTTTCCCAGTGCTGGCGTAACTCCAAACAGTTGTAAAATTAATGGTTACAGAATTGCAGAATGACAGAGCTGGAAGGGACCTTGAAGGTCTTCTAGTAGTCCAAGCAGGAGGCCCTAGACCAGGGGTAGGCCACCTTGGCTCTTTTATGACTCGTGGATTTCAACTCCCAGAATTCCTGAGCCAGCTTGGCTGGCTCAGGTTGCCTACCCCTGCCCTAGACCATTCCAGACAAATGGGTGTCCCGTCTCTTCTTAAAAATCTCCACTGGTGAATTGTTCTAACTGACATAAAATTTCTCCTTAATGCTAAACTGGATCTCTCTTTGATAAGCTGCATCCAGTACTTCTTGTCCACTTGGTTGTAGTATAGATGGAGCACCACCTGTATTTTTAACGATCAGTGCAATGGAGAAGTCTGTATATTTATCATTTGCCACCTGCAACTAGTCCTACCCTTCCATGAAATATTCCCAATATTTTATTAAGGTTCTTTTATAATATAAAATAAAGGTCAATTAAAATAAAAAGGTGGTGAAGGATAAAAGAAAGTAAGGTGGGGGGAAAGGCGTTGACTTCTGACTCTTTCCAGTACAGTACAGTGTAATAGAAACTAGATTTACAGCCTTTACTTTTTGCATTACATTTAGTTACAATAAACCATTTCTGTAACTAGGCAGTTATTCGATCTTCAAACTAAAGTCTGTATTTTTTTCTTTCTTTTTTTTTTACTATTTTGCGTATAAAAAAACAGAAGTGATTTCCCAGTGGAAACAGGACTGAATAAAATCTTCTCTTTGTTTAAAACAGCTTACTTTCCACCAAATCCACTTATTCCCATCAATTTTTTCCCATTGTGAGAAATAATATAGCTTTCTACGAACACTTATTGGGTTTTCTGCACTGTCATCATGTGTAATTGCTAAAACATGAGCCTTATCCTTCAAGCTGACTTTGATGTTAACGTGCCTTCCACCACAGGTGGGATCCTGTTACTTACTTGGTTGCTAAAAGCATGTTTTTCCGGGCGTGGAGCTCGCTGGGATCCGAGTGCTGGCGGCAGAGGTATTCAGCTGCTGCCTTGGCTGGGAACTCTGTTTCGCACACATAGCCAAAGTCTCGAGCGAGATGAACAGCTTCCCCTGGAAAATTAGAGCACCCATAAGAAGGAAAATCAAGCTCGGATGGTACAGATAGTCTCAACTTACGACCACAGTTGGGATCAGACTTTCCATTGAGTTTTGCCTCATTTTACGACTTTTCTTGCCACAGTTGTTAAGTGAATCACTGCAGCTTTTAAGTTAGTAACATGGGTGGCAAGCGTATCTGGCTTCCCCATGGACTTTTGTTTGCCAGAAGGTCGCCAAAGGTGATCACATGACCCTGGGACATTGCAAATGCACGCCAGTTGCCAAGCCTCCAAATTTTGATCCCGTGGCCACAGGGATGGCGCAACAGTGCTAAGTCACTTTTTTCAGTGCCACTGAAACAGAATAACAGAGTTGGAAGGGACCTCGGAGGTCATCTAGTCCAACCCCCTGCTCCAGCAGGAGACCCTGTACCATTCCAGACAAATGGTTGTCCAATCTTTCTTTCAAAACTTCCAGTGTTGGAACATTCACAACTTCTGGAGGCAAGTTGTTCCATTGATTAATTGTTCTAACAGTCCTTGATTTTAGGTTGCTTTTCTCCTTGATTAGTTTGCATCCGTTGCTTCTTGTCCTGCCTTCGGGTGCTTTGGAGAATA